>NC_072010.1:88991901-89309151 GCF_027791375.1 Indicator indicator
CTGGTTTCTTTCCCTCACCGCCATTAGTCTGACAGGCGAAGGTTAAATCCAGAAGGACAAAAATCTTTCTTGTTCTGGTAAAAACTGCCTGTTTACCTAAAATCTAGGAGGCCAACAAGAGAAGTCCAGAGGCTGCCATCTGTTGGGAGAACCCTGGGAGGACACCCAGAGCCTCAACCCCTGGCAGCACCTGAGAGTTGAGCAATGTTGGATTAATTGTTGGTGTAAATGACATCAGCATTTGGCCTATGATCAGTGGCTTTTGTCCGAATAATTTAGTAAGTACAAATATTAAAAATACTTTAAGTTAGACTTTAACCAGATGAAATGTTTAGACAGCAATAGTAAAATGCATTTGATCAAACTTTATGGACTGAAACTCAAACAGGATTTTATTTAGTAATAGTAATGGGGGTGCTGATGCAATTCCTAGCTGAATCATACAGGAATAAATTCAGAAGCAGCATTTTTTTGAAATTAAAGAAATATCATTCCAAGGGCAAGTTTGAAATTTGTTCAGAAATATTTCCTAATCCACAAATCCATTCTGAAGGTTATTTTCCCACAATGTTCATTCTGAGCACCAAGGCCACTCATGCTTTCTCCAAGTTAGTTGTTCATCTGCTACACTGGATGTGTGACTCAAGTTCTACACTAGTCTGGACAATCCCCTAGATTGTCAGGCTCTAAAGGTTTACATGCCTTTGTTTTCCGAGCATCTAAGAGGAGCACATCCTAATATGAACACATCATGGACATAACTCCCTCCTTCCCTTTCTTTCTTCCAAGTAGTATGGTGTTTAAGCAAAGCTCAAGGACATCAGAATAGCCACTCTCCCTGGTGAATGACAGCCTGAGTCCAGGAAGTCCAACAAGCTGGAAAAAAGGTGACATCTTAGAGAGGCCCACTGGATTTCAGATGCTGGAGTCTTCCCATCAGTTCTGCTTTCCAAGTCACCTCCAACAGCATGGTCATCCAGCACGAAGCTGCTTGTTGGTGTCTAGGAACTGGGTCACATCTGGCTTGAATTTAGCATTTGCTATTTGTTACCATTCTAAGGACTGTTTAATTTATGCACAGCCTGCGTGTGTGTGCATGTGTGTGTGTATATGTATTAACTAAGAGACAGCTGGTCCCATGTAGGCAAGGTTGACTGTTACCCCTGAGGCAAGAGGCCCATGGAAAACAGGCTGGCTGGTGTTGCATTATTACCCTTTACTATTCTTTGACCTCCACTTGATATATTTTTCCATAACCCCAGGCAGTGAGCTCTCTGTGGGTGGGAGCTATCTGTTTGTTACTGTCTGTTAAATGTGGACTTCATTGTGGAAGATAGCTTCTGAAACTCACTACAAGAGAAATAGTAGCAACAGGCAAGGTGGTCAGCATCTGTCTTAACTGGTCCATCACCACAAGCAAGGATGATATTGCCTGATCCAAGGGAAGCCTGCACTGGGAGTACAAAGCTGTTCCCTTAGAATTGTGACAACACCAGCAAAACATGAAAGCCACATTTGCTAACACCGTGAATATTACCACAAGGCAAAAAGCAATAACTAGAATAGCAGCACACAAGGCAACCTGTGAACTTTCTGAGAAGGCCAATGGGGTGACAACAGCAAGTGTAGTCTAAAGTAATAGTGTGAGAAAATGCTACTTCAAGGCACAGCAGAGGCACATACTAGACATTGGAGTTGCCCTTTCAGTTGTTGGGTTGCTGAAAACTGAACAATGTCTGCACATCAAGGGATGACCAGGAGATGTGTACCTACATTTATGACCCTCTGATATTCTTTGTCATGCAGAGGTGAGAATGTTCTTATATGCCAAGAAAACTCAGTGTTCTATGGAATTTACACTGTGTGGCAAAGCATAGCCACAGAACAAAGGAGATTTTGCCTTGCCTGCAGTGTCAAGTATGTAACAATGCTCTCAGGATATTCACAAGGAGCAATGGTTAAAGTGGCTACAGTGTGCACCGTTAAGGATAAATAAAGCTGTACCAGAATCATGGAATCATTAATGCTGGAAAAGATCTCTAAGATCATCAGGTCCAACTGTCAACTGAACATCACCATGCCCAATAAACCATGTCTGAAAGTGCCATGTCTACATGTTTTTTGAACACCTCCAGAGATGGTGACTTTACATCCCTGGGCAACCAGTTCCAATCTCTGACCACCCAAAAAGTTAAGAGAGGCCCTTAGCTCAAAGTCAATATTGCATGAAGGGCCCAGGGTACTCGTTGATTCCCTGGGAACAACATTCATCTTTTGCCATGAACTTGTGCTTCAGAATGCAAGTCTTTTGGGTTACTAAGGAAGCACTGAAAGCATTAGCTGAACATACCTGATGCAGTACTGCCTGACTGTGTCTGTGGCCTCTGAGGCTTTAGCTTGTGGGGAATTACAAGTGTTTAGTTCCTCTCCAGGGGACATTAACTCTGGAACATAATGCTAGGCATTAAATAAAAAGCATATAATCATTTCACTGCTAATCAACTCATGCTCATACTGGAGTCCTTACTTATTGCTCACACCTTCCCAGACCACACAAGCTCCTGTTGCCTTCTACTCAACTGTCCAGTTCGGATTGACAGTACATGAACCCTGTCTGAGTGGTGTCAGGACAAAGATGTTTGGCATTCTGAAAACTGAAAAAGATTAAACAAACCAGAATATAAAAATATAACACATGACCTAATGTTCTCAAGGTTGTATTTATTTTCACATTTAATTTCAGCAGAAATGTACCTTTAAGATTAGAGTCAACACAATCAATGCCTAGACTGCTGCACCGCCAAGATAAAAATCCAAGAGGTTTTCTAAAGAGACAGTGTCTAGCTTCCTCTGAAGTTCATGGTGATGAAAGGCCCTGATAATGCAGAATATTATTCACAAGGCTGGGAACCAGGACATGCAGATACTGCTTGTTTGTGCTACAGATTTGCTGAGAGTTCTTGGACAAGTATCTGCTCTCTTTTTCCTCAGAGAGAAAGCAGCAATAACAATATTCCTAACTTCAACACACAAAATTAAAAGCATAAAGAAAGAGGGGTATGGTAGTATGAGTATTACTCATAAGATCTGCTATCATTACTCTGAGATGATGAATGAGAAGGGCAACTAGGAGCATAGTGGACATTGCTATACTAACTTCTAAACTGTATAAACCAGTTTAAAACTACTGCTAAAGAGTGTAAAACTACTACTAACTTCTAAACTGTTTAAAAAAAAAAGAAAAAAGAAAAGAAAGAAACCCAACAGGACAGGAGCCTAAATTCTGAGATCCAATGTAAAAATTAGATTTGGTGGTTCTTAGAGTGACACTGAAGGTTTTTGTGGGGCGGGAGGGGTGGTCAGAGATGGGTTCTCCTGTGGCCTTTGTGTTTTCAACTTCCACATCCCACAGTGCTTTATTCTGTTCACCCTGCATGTCTGAAGTCCATAGTGTCAGATTATGAGGTAACAAGTTCATGATGAGTGTAGAATCCTTATAGCTTTCTTCACTCGGTGTATCCAGTTCAGCAATAGCATCATTGGAAGCTGCTTTTGCCAGCCTGCAGGCAAAATCAGTAGAATTAAGAATTTCACAGTAGAATACAGAGAAATTGAGTGCAAGGTCTAAGCATATAGGATGTGTTGGCAGGAGTTCTGTCATTGCAATATTGCTAGCACCTTTGTAAGCCACAAAACTATTCTCTGCAGCCTTCTTCCTGTCATTTCCTGTGGCAAACTCAGCCAGATACCTATGGTAGTCCCTCTTCATTTTGTAATAGAAAATCTTGGACTTGCCAGAGTTAGCAATAATAAATATTTTTAAGGTTAGAGATCTATAAAAATGTTACTTCTTCCAAAAATAAGCTTGCCTCCCTCCCTTCTCTAGACAGCTAACAGTACTAGCTGCGTCTAGTCACAACGCTGAAATGACAGCCCTCAGCCTCTGCCTGCTCCCCTATTTCTGTTCACATTAGGACATGACCTAGAGGGTTGCAGGGCACCATGTTTCCTGATTGCTGGATGATGTCAGCTCCAGTCTATGTATCATGTCCCAGGGGCACTGGATCATTTCCTTTTTGTGCCCTTTTGGATGACTAGGAACCAGAACTAAGCTAGCAATAACTGGCATGGGAACAAGTTATATTGAGCAGGCTGTGCTGGGACTTCACATTTTAACCATAAGTGCTTTGAAATTATGGTGCTTGCATCCCATCTAGTGGAGGGATCAGAATAATTCATCAGCTTCTTGTTGCTAAGTAAGCACATAACTTCTGCTGTGACTGTAGGAGCAGAGCTATCAGCTTTGTCAGGATGCAAGCAGCCTGCACAACACACTCACACATTGCTGATTCATCTCACATAGAATGAATGGGGTGCATTTCTTGACACTGAAAACAAAGAAGTCTGAAAGTTTACACTGGTAAACAGTAGTATCAGAAGACCAAGTCAGGAGGACAATCTAATAGCCAATTTGAGAGAGCTCAGGAAGACAGAAACCTAGCTCTGCAGAAGTGCTTCACTGAGGGTAACAAGGAAGTGAACAATCCATTACTTGATCTACAACGTTTTAGGTTCCCTGCTTGCACCACCACCTCACACCCTCACCCCTCCATCCCACAGTGCAGCTATTTTGAGTTTATGACTTCCTGTCAGCCCAAATTGGTCACCTTCCATTTTTCTTTCCACCTTTCCACCTTTCCATATGTGGTGTAGCCAGTGGCTGAAGACACCTACACTAAGAAGGAACAACCACCTACCTTTAACTGCAGGCAACACCTATTCTGCTACAGGGCATGAACATGACAATGAACTGTAATTTGAGTTGCTGCCAAGGATTACAAGTAATTAGACATTCTGAGGCTAAAGAACACTTAGCAATTCCATCTGAATCCCCCCACAACCCCACAAGGTCATGATTCACCTTGGAAGAACTTTTATCTACTTCATGGACAAGATGAAGAGAGAGAGATCCCATTTTCCTACATGGAAGAGGCTGCAGGTCCAAAATCTGTTTAGGTTATCTTTCTCTAGGAGAATTGTTCACTAACAGGTCAGATGAGCAGGGCCCATCACAAAAACCCCCTAGTGCCAGTAGAATTAACCATCCTTGTATCTGTACAGATCATTTTGACTTGCCCTGAGAAAACAGGGAGGGATTTCTAATAGGTCTGAAAACAGATTTGAGTGACTGCTTGAGGAGTTTATTCTACCAGACATAAGTCTCATTCTCAACTGACCCCCCAGCAGATACATCTGCCACTGGGAAGACAGCTGCTTTATGGTGCCACATCCAGGTATTTCCCACTCTGCAGCTTGGCATGTGGGAAGCTCATGTGCTAGGACAAAATGAAGGGAAAAGGCTGCAGCCGCTTTCTGCTCCATTACTGGCTTGAATAGAGACCATCAGGCCATCTCTAAAATGAGTGTGACATCCATCTCTACTTCACAGTTGAGAGTTTTCCTTACAACTGTAAGTATTGCTGGCATACAGAGAAAGTCTGTGGGCATGGACAGTCTGTGTGTGAATGTGCCCTCATCTTGACAGGTTATCCACTGCTAGTAGAGAATCAGACATTGCTAAAGCCATGGACAAGCTTGCATCCAGAGAGCTTGTAAGAACCCATTTTGTAGATGGGAGTGTTAGAAAAGGGTTGTTCGTTCCCTTTTCTCTTCTCCACACACTGACCCAAATCCCCTAATTTTCACGGCACGGAGATGCACTGTTGGAAGTGCACTAGATGGCACTGTTCCTTTGAATCATTGTTGAGCTACTTCTCCACTAGGATCACCACATTCAGGAAGCATGGCCCCCAAAACTGTTGCCATTGTAATTTCCACAGTATTCTTCCAAATTTCAGGGTTTCAACCTCTGCACCTCTCTGCAGTGGAAAACTGCATCCTTCCATCATGAGTCCCTTCTGCCATGTCCTCTAGGAAAGCCATCGACCTGTTTAGTTATCCACTACTGCTTCTTGCTCTTGAGTCCCCAGAGCTAGCACTGAGCCCAAAGACCAGTTGTGTTCTGCAGCACGTGGACTACAGCTCATATTTGCTTAATCTTACTCAGACTGAGTTTAACAGTAAGTTTTACAGCCATTTCCCCAGTACAATCTTTGATTTATTGTCAGTATCACTTTTTAGGATTCTCTGGAAGAGAAGGTGCTTTCTTGATGTGTTAATACTAATTTGGAACTTTCAGGTGGCACACGTGGCTTTCCAGTATGAAGCCAAGGACATTATTACTCTACAAGATGCTAGGGATACTCAGAATCAGCACACCTTCTGAGGCAAAACTGCATCTAACTTCAAGTTGGGAGAGAGGAGTAAGTAATTTTGATAGCTTT
This sequence comes from Indicator indicator, assembly GCF_027791375.1. NCBI lineage: Eukaryota > Metazoa > Chordata > Aves > Piciformes > Indicatoridae > Indicator > Indicator indicator. Next base: position 88,998,246 of record NC_072010.1, read on the forward strand.
GTCTCATACTTGAAGTTGTTTTGTCCACTCACAGAGGTTCTGGACAGATCTGTAAGCACTGATCACAACTAGTGAGAAAATTAACTTTAGCCAGCTCTCTTAACTGTGTCAGTCTACCCTGCTTTGTCCCCAAAGGTAAGGCTTCAACTCATTTATCAACTGCTTTTTGGAGAGAAAACAGTTCTAAAGGGATGTTGAAGGGATGATGGTGGTGAGAACTGGTCAAAGCAAAAAGGAGGGAAAGAGCAAAGCAGTGTTCAAACCATCTTGATTGACTTCTACTCCTTGTAAGGCAAGAAAGTTGTAGAAGGCAATTACTTAGGGGGGAAATCAGGGAGTGCTAAACAGGTCTCAAAAGGCTGAGCGAGAAAAGATTGCTGAGTGAGAAAAGTGGATGGTAGAGCAGCTTTCCAGGTAATCAATCCACGATAAGTCCCAACACCGTGTCTAAACACATGGCAGAGTAACTTCTCCTGTTCAGTGACCTGCCCTCAGCAGCCCATTCTTGAAGTCACTGGAGGAAGATGTAGGATATAAACCCAGCCCTCACACTGCACATTCAGTCTAAAAAGACCTTACAAGCATTTCCAGTAGACCTGAGCTGGGTCTCAGCTCCGGTGCCCACCAGTAGGAAGAAAACTGAGCTGTTCTAACCTTTGTCCTGGCTCTGGGCACAGAGTTCAGCCCAGGCATTTCTGTATGAGTGGAAGATATGGAGACTCATCCCCACCAAAGAACAAATGCACTTGTTTTAGGGCTATGCCTTTAAAATTTTCCACAGATTTCAAGCAGAAAACTAGAAGAATGTAAATAAATCATGATTGGGTGTAAAAAAGGGAAAATAATGATTATTCTAAATGATTCCATTGAAGGGATAGCTCCCTTGAGATTTGGTCCTCAAAACAATGTTCAGTTCTGTTTAGGAGTGTGGGGCAGTTTGTTTGGCTGTCTTCTTGTTTCTTTCGCTGGGAAGATTTCTAACATGCCTCTGCTGGCCTTGACTGCTTGGTCTGGTATTAGCCTTATCTGCTTCTCTCTCTCTCTTTCCTTTTTGCCAGGGGGGTCAGGAGCAGGCAGGGAAGGGGAAGGCAGAGAGACAGCTTTCCTGGTCTCTTTTGGGCCAGGCTGGGGTTTGTGCTGTTTTGTTAATTGTAAATATCTGTAAATATTGTAAATACTGTATATTTGTATATCTTCGTTGCATTTCATTGTAGACTGTAGTTTTGCTGGTAAATACAGCTCCATTTTCTTCCAAACTGAGCTAGTCTGGTAAAGTTAATGTTGGGGGGGGGAGGATTTCCAAACCCACCACAACAAATGACAGCATTTCCTTTATAAATGGATCTCAACTGATCACTCTGGATGGGTGGTGGTTGGGTGCCATACCCTGCAAGCAGCTCAACACAACGTAGCACATGACCTGCCTCGACCACAACATTCCGGATCTTGGAATCTACACCCCGATGCTACACCTCAGGCTTCCTGCAGATCACCATCTCTTGGAGTGATAGGCAGTGGTGGCCTTTTAGTGGCCAGAAACACCAACCCCTGTTGGGTAGTTTCTGGTGGCAAATAGAACTTGTCTTGGTAGCCAAGAGAGGGCAGCATTCTCCCTCAGCTGGAAAAGCAGAGGAGAAAGGAGCTGTCTGGCCACACATCTCTTTCTAGGAAAATGAGTGCTTTATCAGATGGCATTTTAGAAGAGACATTCATTTTAAGACTTTGTGTGTCTGTTTGTAGAGATACCAACTGATTTACACATTGGAGTTGCTGGAGACAATTTATCACACACCCATAAACAAAATCCAATTTGGTTCTTGGTGTGCCATCTCCAGCTGCCCATGCCTGCCATTATCCCAGCAAGAAGGCGTGGCAGTCTCCTGGTAACAAACATCTCTCCCCAGGTGGTGGCACAGCAGGAAAGGCAACTGCATGTTCATTTCAGAGTGTGGAGGCTTACAAGGTAATGGTGGAGAGGAAGCAGAATTATAGAATCACAGAACGGTATGGGTTGGAAGGGACCTCTGGAGAACACCTAGTCCAATCCCCCTGCTAAAGCAGATACTTCTAGATGAGGTTGCATGGGAATGTGTCTGAAGAGAAGAACAAGTGGACAGGTGCTCTACATTTTTATGACTGTTGTATGTTAATGCATAAGTAATACCAAAACCAAACTTCAGAGAGAGCAGCCAGTAAATGGAAATAGAAGACTCCAACATTTCACAGTGGCTTGCATACCAAATGGGGGGCTCTTTTGCCTAGAACTGCATCTCCTCCAAACAGCTATCTGCATAATCCATGGAGATGGATGCCCAGGAAAGCCCACACTGGTGCCCACACTGTCTGTGCGTCTGGCAGCCTTCAAGCACTGAGCTCCTGATGAGCTCAATGGAGGTGTGGTACAGTTGGAAAAACTCAGTCTGTGCTGCAGCAAGGGAGAAAATATGCAAAAGCTTCTCTGTCCAGGTTCTTCCTACACCAGGTGAGAAGGCAAGAGAAAATGCATATAGCTAGTGCTGCTCCATTTGCCTGAGGAAAGAAAGGGGTTGATCACAGAAGGGCTCCCAATCCAGGGAAGTAGCACTCACTTGCAGTCTTGGGAAAAGAGAGCAAGCCCATGTTGGCAAAGATGTGTCACCAGCATTTCATTTCAGAGCTCCTGTGATGTGCTTCTCATTGGCCTAATTAACAAGCTTGAAAGACTAGGAGTCACAAGGTTCATATGTAAAACAGATGGTAGACAGGACATCAATAAAGCTCTTTTAGATTATACTGGAAAAAAAGCAGAAGGTTTTACTTGAATATTTGAAGAAAATGGCACTTGATTTACAGTCCTAATACAGCACATTATTTATATGGTTGCAAACCTTTTAGGATGCAAGTTGCTCACTGAAGATGAGTTTAACTACAGCAAGATATGAGGGTTTGATCTAGTGCTTAGAATATTACCTCACTGTGCAAGTGAAGTCTTATTGCCAGCTCTGCTACTGACCTGGCACACACCACCCCTCTCCTTCTGCCAGCCTTACTCAAAAAAAAAAAAAACCAAAACGAATAGCTCCTTTAGAAAATGCTTTGAGATCCTTTAAAGCTACATAGGATTAATTATTCTACCAGACAGAAGAAAATGGAGGATTATTAGAAGTTCCTGTCCTTCAGTTTGAGTGCTGCTATATTTGAGCTTGCAAGTGCTTCCACTGTTTTGACTAGGACAATTTCAAAGACAAGTCAAGCTGAGCCACTGTGCACTGAGAGACTCAAACACTGTGTAGTTCACCAATCTCTCTGACTCAGTGCAATCATTCGATAAACCACACAGAAGGACTTAGGCCCTGAAAATAGGGAGGTGAGAGCCAGTAAAATTGTAATTTGTCAGACTGTGTTGGGCACACTGTCCCCCACTGTCATTAGCGTCAGTGTCTAGTTGTTAAATTTAAGATTAGCAGAATTTATACCACCATGCCCATAGCAGTAAAATCCAGATAGCAGGGGGGATCGAAAGAGCAGTGAAAAGATACTATTATGGATAGAAATGTCCTAGCCACTAGACTGCATGCCCAACAGCCAAGCTAGCTCATACTGTCACACCTTCACCACACCTAGACATGGTCCCAACAGTAAGCAAGCAGCATGTGAGCACATTCTACACTTCCACTTTTATTTAACTTGGCTGTCAGCATCACTGTCACAGTGACATTGGATGCTGGTTCCAAGCATGAAGAGAAAAAATATCTGCAGTCACTGTATAACAAACCCAGCACTGAACTGGAAACCATGAAATGAGAATTTAGCAAAAGCTTGATTTGATCTATTGACCTTTTGAAGAAGTGACTGCTGACTGAAAAGCAGCCAGGAGCATTCAGACCTTGGTCTCCTGAGAAGCCAAGCATGAGCAGAATTACTGCTGTTTCCACAGCCTGTGCTTTCTAGGGCCACAGAGGTTGCTGGATGTACTCTATATTCCTAGGGAAGGGAAGACCACACGCTCAGATATTTTTCTTTACCTAAATCCTGATTGATTTTAGCAGAAGGATGAGCAAGGCACATCACACCCAGTAATTAATTTTTGCACTGATTGTGGCAATGGTCAGAGCAGAGGTTGTCTGATATGGTGTGAAACATTGAGAGAAATGTGAGGATTTGCAGTTCTCAGACCTTTTTCAGTAGGAAGCAAAGATATTTGGTGTGCTGAAAGCAAATGGGATCAGTGGTTTTCCTGTGTTTCTTAAAAATCCTAAAGGGATCTGGTTCATTCAAACCACAGGAAAGCACATTAATATCAAATAAGCTTTTGGCAGAACACAGAACAGCAGTAAAAGACTTGCCAGGAGGGTTGAAATGCAGAGACTTGGGATTGGAGAGAAGTGCATAGGTTTGAAAATGCAGTTCAATATCCTTAATCTCCTTTCCCATCATACCCCAACTACTCCATCACCAAGACTGCAGGCCTCTTCCCTCCAGAAGTCCATAGGTCCATAGATATTCACAGTGCTGCTTTTACAAAGCTATGGGCAAAAGAAACTCCTCCAAAGATCCCAGTCTTTTCCACAGAGATGATGAGGAATGAGGACACCACACTATTTTCCTATACAGGTGATTGAACCGGAACATAATGGATTTCCAAGCTTAGCTTTTCTTCTGTCTGTCTAATGGCAACATGTCTGCACTGAGCTCCTACCTCATCCTAATGGAAGCTGAAGTAGTAGGTAGAGCAAGTAGTAGGAGAACAAGTCTTATGAGGAGCGGTTGAAGGAACTGGGATTGTTTAGTCTCAAGAAGAGGAGGCTGAGGGGAGACCTCATTGTTCTCTACCGCTGCCTGAAAGGAGGTTGTAGCTCGTAGGTGTTGACCTCATCTCTGTAGTGTGAAATGATAGAACAGGAGGAAATAGCCTCAAGTTGCTCCTGGAGAGGTTTAGATTGTATATTAGGAAAAAAATCTTTACTGCAAAAGTGGTCAGGCATTGGAACAGTGGAGTCACCATCCCTGGAGGTGTTCAAAAAACTTGTAGACATGGTGCTTTGGGACATGGTTTAATGGCCATGGCGGTGTTGGGTGGATGGTTGGACTCGATGATCTTAAGGGTCTTTTCCAACCAAAGCTATTCTGTGAGATTCTGCATGTACCCTTAGAACCTGGACTCCTCAGTGTCACATACAACTACTGTGACCATGGGGCTATTCTTCTAGAGAGAATCTTCTTGCAGATACAGCAACACAAACCTGTCATCACCAGAGATCTGACAGCAATGCATGTGTAAAATGGGTCCTACCCTCTGTCACAACTTAATGTCCCTCAGTAATAAGAGGGTCTGTCTTCTCTGGGGCCATGGGGAAGTTGTTTGCATGTCTTTTCAAATTCATTTTTTAACTTCTTTTTGTTTTTCTTTTCTCTTCTCTTTCCCTGATATATTTTTGTTTCCTGAACTGAGACAAACCATCCCAGCTCTTAAGCCAACACATGTGCAGAAGCTACATGTTCACTACAGATGCAGCAACAAGCTTCCCAAGGAGGAGCCTCCACAACATGGTATCTTTGCTGGTATCCCCATGTAGTCAAATCCTGCTCTCAGAGCTGTGAGTCCTAAAGGAGCCAATGGGCCTTCCTATGTGTAATGATTGTGTGGGCAGGGTCAAGGACTTGCTTACTGTAGTACCTCCCAGTTGCCTAGGTTGTGGCAGTTGCCTGCTAACCCCAAGTTGTGCCCTTATCTAATGAGTGGGTTTCTGTAGGTGTCATTCCATGACTTTTATCTCGCCTCAGATGCTGCAGAAGGAGTCTCTGCTCTATGCTAAGGACCATGGCAACAAAGCAGTGCAGTACCCACATCCTTATGGGATCTCACTCTGCACAGCAGTGAGCCACATGGTCTGGTGACTAAAGCACAGACTTGGCCATTGGTTCCTTCTGCTGATTCAAATATTGACATCTTGTGTTATTAACTAACACTTGCAAACAAAAAGGACATCACCGGCTTACAGCTGAAACACACTTCAAAGGCTGTGCTCTCAATGAGCACTCCAAGTATCTAACACACCAGCCTGATGTAGTAACATCTCCTCACATATTGTTTTCACTTTGCCTCAGCTTTTATTATGATTATACAAGTTTGCGTAAAATGAGCATCTCTCTTTTTATGGAGGTTGATCAGTTGCAAGCAGCAATGTCCCTTTGGTTCTTTGGAAGATATTTGTAGTAAATAATTGTTGTTTATACAGTGCCATCTCTCCCCACTCCAAAATTGTCCATGAAGGTCTATAGGAAGCCATGTTGCTCACCTTGCAGCACAGATACTTCTGAAGCAGAACACACTTATTCAACAGTGCTTAATACTATAAAACTTCAGATAAAAACAGCCAAATAAGTTCATATCTGGTTGAAGTGGAAGGTAAATTGTAACTAGACATTGGATTTTATAGTACTAGTGCTTTATGAGAGTGCTACAGGAATCACCATGACTATAAACCATCTGAAAACGCCATTTTAGGTTTCCTGCAAGAGATGGCACTGTTAGCACCAGCAATTAGTTTAGAACCAGGTGGAGGGGTATGTGGGAGGGCATGGATGTATTTTTAAAGGTAGACCACAAACATTAATACTAGAAGAGGCATTTTTGTTTCTGTTTTGATTAACACAAAGTTATTAATTGTTTTGCTGAAGATTTACACATTACATTACAAGCAGATTGATATTTCGCTAGGATACAGGAAACAGAAAATAGAGTCAGCTAGGAAAGGAAATCCAGAAATCCAATACCAACCAAGCTAGATATATTTCTTGTTTAATTAAGAATTTATTCCCCACCCTCCATATAAAAGATCCCTGCTATGTATCCATGTGTGACAGCACAGGTATTCTAAGTGAGCAAAGAAGTGAAGAATTTAGATCTTCCTACGAAGGTATCATGTGAAACTTCACTTGCTAGATACTACAGGTAGCAGCCAAACATTTCCAGTTTTAAGATCCCAAAGCAGAGTTAAAAAATCAAATGACAAACTCAGCAGAGCAAGCACTAGTCACAAAGTGGACTTTCCATGCCTAAACTCAGATGCCCCAGATGTTTCCTGCTAACCTTGCACTCACTTTAGTTACACAGGCTACCTGCAAAGCACCAAACCTCTGCTGCTCAGTACAGAAACTCAAGGACATTAAGCTGCTCAATGCCTCTTTTAAACTTTGGCCCTTGATTGTGATTGCAGGTGTTTAGGAAGAGCTGCTTCCTTGGTGAGTCCTGACCTGGTGGGTGCTTAAATCACACAAAGCCAACACAATGCAGCTGGATGAGATGGTGCCACTGCTCTGACAGACAGCAGGTGTCCATCTCTTCTCCTTAGTAACAAGTGATAAGACAAGAGGAAATGGCCTCAAGATGCACCAGGGGAGGTTTAGGTTGGATGTTAGAAGAAACTTCTTCACTTGGAAGGGTTGTAAAATACTGGAACTGGCTCCCTAAGGAGGAGATTGAATCTCCCTCCCTGGAGGTGTTTAAAAGACACAGAGATGTGATGCTGAGGAATTTGCTTTAGCACCAGACTTGGTAGAGTTAGATAATGGTTGGACTCAATGATTTTAAAGGTATTTTCCAATCAAAATGATTCTGTAATTCTATAAATGCACCCAGTACTTAGGATATTCATCATGGTGTGAGACACCCAGATTTGCCTCTCAGGTAGGGAAGAGAGCAGAGGCTACTCTTAGAAATGCTTTTAAATATTTCACAAAAGCCCCCTTTTCCTCCTTCTGCTTTGGTGCTAAAACCTAGTAAAAGGCCTTTAATCAGAGCATTGTCCATTGGCTCCTTTGGGTGCTTTCTCACAACATTTCCTATTAGTTCCTTGAGGAGTGATTTCATATCAGGCTGTGGTTTCCTGATTGGTGAAGCTGATCAAAGTGGAGGCTGGAAGCCCTCCCTCCTCTCCACCCTAACAGCATATTCCCAGCCCTGCCCTGTGCCAGTGCAAAAATCCATGCAGTCATGTACCCATCTTGATTTTTTTTGTTGGGTTGATTCTCAGCTGGGTCAGGCCTGTGATCCAGCTTCTTTGTGCCCCATAAATACTTGCAACAGAGCAAGGGAAGGAGTAGAGGTTTAAAAAATGACTGAAGAGTTTCTCCTTTTATCAGCAGCCTGCTTTTGGAACAACTGAACCAAATTATGGTGTTACAGCACTGCTGTGTTGCCTTTTCTGAAGGGTGTCTGGTGCAGGATTTCAATGCACCTTCTCACAGAGAGTCTGAACACTCTCAGCATCTAGCTCAGTTCTTTAAATCAAATTGGTCTTGAAGTTTCAGTGTGTGTCCTAAGCAATAAATGTGTTTATTGTGAAATGAGGAGAATAATTCATAAGTGAGAGAAAAACAAGTTGATCTTGTTGACCAATTAAATTACTGTAACGTGACAGTTTCAAGAGTCTGTTGATGCTTCAGTGGTAGGAAGCTAGAAAAACACTATAAGAATTGGGGCATGTGATATACATCTGAGTCCCTTTTATTTTCTATAAAGGGAAAAAAAAATAAACCAGAGTTAAAAGAGTTTCCTGACAACCTACCAGCAGTTAAATTTAACTGTTGTAATCCAGACCTGCCCAGCTATGCCATAAAGCAGCTTTGCTTGGGATGCTGGACAGTTTCCTGAAGGAAGAAATCCCGTAACTGGAATATCACAAGAAGGCATTCTCTGTATCACTGTGAGGCCCCTTAAATGCCTTTCAGGAAAAAAATCCTGGAACTGGCAAAAACCATACAGTGCTCACAGGTTTCCCCCAGTGCCATGTATAGACTTTGAGGAGAGAAAAGCAGGACTGTTATGTTGCATGCACATCTAGATCAGCACAGTTCCTGCCCTTCTGCTGAATCTGAGGAGAAAATAAACATTAAACACAATTAAGAAAAAGCAAAATACAAATTTAAGAGAAATCTAGTTCCCCTCCTTTCTGTTTTGTCTTGGATCGGGTTAAGACACAGTTTTTGTTTTTCGTTCCCCAGGAATGGCCAACTCCAATGGCTCCAGAGTGATGGATGGAAACAAGGCTGGGCCAGACACAAGCATTAGGGTAGGAAAATTTCCTACCTGTCACTGAAGGAGTTCTGAGGTGGGAATACTAAAGAGTACAAGCCCTATGATTATCGGGAATTGTGTTTAACTCAACTACAGGACAGCAAAAGGATGTGTAGTGGGAGAAGAACATTAGCCACACGGAAGTGGAAGTTTTTGTGCATAGAGAGCACCCTTCTGTGGGAAGAGTGATGCTGATGGGCTGCTGGCTTGTATTTCTCCAGAGACGCCATTCAGGAGTGTCAAAGCAAACTTTGTACTCACAAAATACACCATAGCTATGCTGGAAGAATTTGTCTTTCTGAGTGTAAGGTAGCTGAGAACACGTTCAGGTATTGAAGAGTAGGGCTCTATGCTCAACTTGTGGACAGGGGAGATAAACTCTGCTGATTTGGGCAGAAAAAAAAAAATGTTGTGTGAAGATTGTGCTGTGTCTTCACCACAGAAGGTCAATTAAAATAGCTGATAAAAGATAGTTACATCCAAACCCATTGGCTCAGTATGCTAAGCTGGGCCAGTTTCTGCAGCCAGTAACACCAAGAGACAGATACATCTAGTATTAGACCTGTCGGCTTTTAGAAGTGCACTCTGAATTATGAGATACTTACTCTTTGGCACATGTTGGTGGCATTATTATGGCATTGGGACCAAGAAACTTCAATTACAGCCCTCATACCTCCAAGGTGCTCAGTGTTTCTCACTGGCAGAGGTTGAGCAAAGAAGCTGCCAGCTCTTTGATAGATCATCCTCGCCTCAGCCTAATGGAGTACTTTAGTATTACTTCAGCCTAATGGAGTACTGACAGGATCTGTAGGGATGCTCTAGCATCATGTTACATCATCTCTTTTCAAGGTCCCTAAAGTTACAAAGTCACTGGCATTCAGGTAGGAGGCTTTGCATTGGTCTTCCAGACAAGTTGAGTGATACCTGTGAGTGGAGATGCTGGATCTCAAGTATTTTCCACCAATATACAAAGTCCTACTTCACTGTGGAATAGTTATAGGCTTTTCACTTCCACAAGTTCAGGTCAGTTGTGGAGGAAAACATTGCCCTTTCCATGTTGTCTGCATTTAGCTCATATCTAGGGCCAAAGTCTAGCAGTTATTCTATCACCTTGTGACTCCTCCCCAATGGAAAAGAGAAGACCCACAGGTTGAAATGAAGGCAGATTCAACAGAATAGCCAAATTGATACCAAAGTCAGTACAAAGTAAACAAAGTTATAACCAGCTCAGCAGAGGTACAGCAGTCACTAAACAGGAAGGCAGTCCTCAAGAGCAGGTGAAGGAAGAACAGGGTGAGGAGCAACCCAAGCAGGAGGTTCCTCTCCTCACTAAAGTCCCCCCTTTATGCTGAGTATACTGCTCATGGCCTGGGATACATCTGTAGACAACTCCAGTCAGTTCTCCTGGCTGACTCAGAACTGCTGATGGCCTTCAGCCCATGGCTGGCCTGGGATTCTGTCTTGGCAAAACCAGAACACATCCAAGCAACGTTCTTTGCAATATACATCGTTTCTTCACCACAGCATTTCCCAAAGTATTTGAGAAAAATCAGAAAGCAACCAGGGCTTGATACTGTGGCGTATTTAAAAAATAAAAACCTAACAAATTGGCTGGATAACCAAATGTTTCTCCCTCCAAAGAACCATCATTTTCTGCTTCCCCAGCACAGGACCCAGATGGGACCAAGACAACAATCTTCCTTCGTTGCTTCTGGTACATGTCATTAATATAACACAAGGGATGTTGTTGATAGACAGCAGTTTCTCAGCCTTCCAGTGTCATTAGCGATATGGTATCTGCTGCAGAGTCTGGTACAATGCTTTGTTGGCAGTAGCATTGCTGGGTGAAAAGAGCAAGTCCAGTCACCACGGTTACAGGCACATGCGAAACATTTGTTCTTTAGCATGACTCCTGAGGTGAAGTTTGTGTTCATGTGTGCCTAAGATTTCACAGGAAAGATACATCTACATTATGGAGCAGCATTTCTTCAGCATAGAAGATTTTGCACAGCAGAGAAACTTACATTGTTTTGTGTTCCCTGCTTTGCTGATAATCCCGCCCGTTTTTGAGGAGCTAGGACACCCATGTGTTTTAAATACAGAAGTCATCCACCACTGGAATGGTAAAAAAAAAACAAACCTGGGACCTTCTTCTTGTGGGGTTGTTTTGAGTCACTGACTGAAAAATGAAAAAAACACACCGCTTCTTCTCTCACTTTGAATGTAGAAGCAGGTGACAAATCTGCCATGAAATAAAATTTGTTTCACAAATGGATGATAGACCTCCCCTGGTTTTCAGGACTGAAACTCCAGTACCTGCTTCTGACGCACAGGCTGTCACACGCCCCACCTCACAGACAGCAGCCTGACACCGCACCATGCACAGGCTTTCAGCAGCCCTATTGCCAGGTCTGTATGTCATACTCCACTGCTCCCTGCCTCCTGTTTCCCTCCCAAAGCTATGTAAATGGATCACTATCGCTCGGTGCTGATGCCCTCTCTGCTAATGTTTGTTTCATGCATGCTAATGAGAAGACCAGTAAAAAACAGATTTCTGTTTGGCTCAGCCCAGAGGTAACACGTGTGAAAACACTGACACAAATGCTGAATAAAAGGGATTTGAAAATCAACATCCCCTACTGTTACCAGCTACAGTGTAATCTTTTTCCAGGCCTGTTGGGAAATGTCCTCAGAGAAGCTCTGACATCAGTGCAGCTGCTTCTCTCCTCAGCAGTTCAAGCTTGCTTTCATATTTTTGACTGAGGCAAAAAGATATGGCAGGTAGTGTGGATGTGAAAGGGACTATCTCAGTTTTTTAAAATTTAGTTTTGGAGATAACATTGTTCATGTTTCTGATAATTAAACGGGCAGCTGAAGAGGATAATGGGTGGAGGTAGCAAACTCATAATCACTTCTTTTTCCTTCTTGCATGATAAACACCTCATAACTGAACCTTTTGTCTGATACAGCACAGTTGTTTGTACAGTCACAACTCTGCTTTCTTGCAGTCAGGTCCTTCAGTCTTTCATGCAACTTGCAGAAATGCAGCTGGGAAGATGTAGAGGATATCCATGACATAACTTCTTTTTCCCACCATGTCTGGATTTAATCCCCTAAGGTATCTATTTACCGCACTCAGTGTGACACATGGCTCCAGCCTTCCCCCCTTGAGCAAAGAAGGCATATCTGGGAATGTCAGTGATGTCCTTCAGCTGAGGGAGTCTGAGTGACTTCACATTTGCACTCCCTCAGAGACCAAATGGCAGCCCATGGAATTAGGTAAGTACTGACAGAAAGCATTTCAAAATGTGAAGAAGACTGGAAGAACACCCTAAAGACCTAAGTCTAGGGCTGCAGTCCTTTGTCTTAATCTGTGCAGCTTGTACTTTGACCAGGATGAGGCAGAGGCGCCTGGGAACTTGAATATCTGTGGATAAATGCCATGATAGTAACCCATTCCTACCATGTAGATTTTTAGAGGTCCTGTGCACTGTAGTCCTATTCCGTTTGTCTTTGCTAAAGATATCACTTAGGTTGGACTGTAAATGGACAAATCTTTAAAAAAACCAACAACAACAACAAAAAAAAAAACCAACAAAAAACCTGAAGGTAAAATAAGTGAGCTGTCAATGCTTCCCAAACTACACTCATCACAAAGAGATGGGTGAGTCTTCCATACCCTCATTCCAACTAATTCACTCAATTTCTCCTAGGATAAAGTAAATGAGTCTCAAAAGAGGCTTTATTCATCTCTGTTGATTATATCAGTAATGTAGGGGATATCTTAGATCTGTCTTGCTTTCAGATTGCATCTCCTCCAGATGGGAGGGCACCCTACCTCTGTTAGAGAAATGATCAGTGAGAGCCTGGATTCCTGGAATATCTCAGCTCACCAAAAGGGTGGATTCATTCCTTTGCCTCACTGAAAATTTCACTAACTGTGTACGTATAGCAAGTGTGTTTTGGACACTGAAAAGCAAGTGCTAGGTAATAACTCTTAGCAGATTACTTAAAATTTATAAGTGGGTATAAATAATGAATGGGTACACTTCAGCTTTTAAAGCTATTTGTGTACTCTGAAATTTAAAGCATCCATTCAGAAAAAGTGTTTATTTAGTTTTGGAGAATGGCATTGGGGTTTTTTTTCTTTTTTTTTTTTTTTGGTTTGTTTGTTTTGTTCTTTGTTTTTTTTTTATTAATTCTTTTTTCTTTTTAGCTTAACAGATAACCTATCAAAAATTGGATGAATATTTTAGGAGCTGCAGCAGCTCTACAGTAAATAGAAACCTGACACTGTATAATATTGCACCCAGGTTTTGTTTTGGTTGTCTATCATTATGCATGACATTGCTGATCGATCCTGTCTCTCTTGCCAATGTGAAGAGAAGGAGGCATTTGTGTCCACGGAGATGGCCTTTCTTGTCCATCCAATCACATATGACTCAGATGACCTTAGTAAAGTCACCTGAAAAACAAATAAATTACTCATTGCATGTCACAGTGGATCTAGAGCCCCAATCTATAAGGCATCTCTGGAGATGCTGAGTACTAGTATTTCAAAGAGAATTGAGGATATTCAGAATTAGTTGAAACTTTATAGAATTGACCTTGTAGGGCTTGATCGAAAGCCTGTTAAAGCCCGATGGAAAGACTGACCAGTGGGCTCTTGATCAGTTTGCTAGAAAGGAACCCATAAACACAAGACAAAGGACAAAGAAAGGACATCAGCCCAGCCCTGACAAATGTCAGCATCCTGTACAGTGATTTCTCTACATGCCGGGGTGAAAAAAGTCCTGAAAAGGAGCTAGCTGTCCCAACCACGTCTACAGCCCACGTGGCCTTTTTTTGTATGTCTTTAGGTATTGCACTTCAATTTGTGTGCACCTAGCTTGTGCACCAGTCACCAATGTGGGGATGTAATATGATTCAGAACTGGCTCCTGGTGCAAGTCAAGGCTGCATTATCTCTTTCTGGGATCACTAAGAGTTCAGTACTCCCCAGGTTGTGCTTAGTGAGCCATAGATGGAGATCAGCACCCACACAGACTGGAAAAGAATGAGGATGTGTTTATGTATATTGTTAGCATGTTTTGAGGTAAATATTGATTCACTCCACTAAATTAATAATTGGGGATTATTTTCTTTTCTGGCACAGGGTTTTTTTTTGTTTGTTTTTGTATTTGTTGGTTTTGTTGTACTTGTTGGTGTGTTTTTTTAAGGAACATTCAGTGTTTGCTACTTTGCAAAAAATTACTGAAGTAAAAATGAATTAATTATGGTATCCCTAACTAGCTGTAATTTCACTCCCCGTCTGTCTTACTTTGCACAATAAAGGACATGTGGAAATTGCAAAGGATTTTGCCAGACCTGTAAATAATGCTGTTACATAATTGTCTCCTTCCCTCCGTTTCCACTGGTGTCCTTAAATAGAGGGATCGACACCACTTACATAACCCACTCTCATTTTCCTCCCAATTTCCAGTCCTTTCTGGCTGGAGTCTCAGGACAGACCCTGCTCCCTATGCTTGGAGCAAGTTTCTTGTTTCTTTCATCCCTGACAATGCCCCAGAAATAGCTAACCTTCCCCTTGAGACCTGCTGCTAGCTACAGCCCGGTGAGCCCCAGGCTTTGGGATGTGTTTATGCATGGCCAGGGATGCTGGGCCTGTCCCTGCTTGGGCAAGTGCAGTGTGTCTTCCTGGACCTCCTCAGGAACGGGTGATCTACCCAGCCTCACCTGGAGCCTGTGTCTTGTCTGACTAGGGCATTGTTACCATACTAGTTCAAGAGTACTGTTCCTTCTGGGGCCAACCTTGAAATACATGGAAGGGGTGTGTTTGACTCAGCTCCTGTGGTAAAGCCCAGCTCTTATGGGTGATATGTTTATGGTAAAGATAAGGGCTGCCCTGGGTGCTGACAGGCCAGGACATCACATGTTGGCCACTCTTTCCTCAGAGCCACACCACACCCGACCATTTCCTTCCAGATCTTTTTTGATGTTAAGCTACTTCTCCTCGCTCTGCTAAGGAAGAGAGCTGGGGGAGGAGACTCCTTGGTTTGGAGGATTTTATGCTAATAGCTTGGGTCAACCCTGTTAACTCCCTGTTATCTTAACTCTAGGTACAGGGGCCTGTGACTGCGGGTGGGTTTTCTGCAGCATCCCTGATCCAACCACAAGGACCCAAGTGGGATTCATGAAGCTCCTGCAGCCCTGCTCCATCCTGGCTCAGGGGGGAGTCTGCAAGACATCCTTCAGGCTCTGCTCCTCTCTCACTGCTCCAAAAGGGAAGTCAGAAGTCTAGAGGGAATACATCCACAGGATATTACAAGCCACTCAAACAGGCTCTGACAGAAGCAGACTATTGTAGTAAAATGATCCTTTATGATCTCAAAGGTATTAAAAAAAATTCTACTGGGGAGGGTATTTTGACAAATACCTCATTAAAACCCCTAGAATCTCACACTGCACCAGTTTATGTAAATCCCAAGGACAAAGGAATATTTAACTTTTCACGTACCATAAATAAACCTGTTAAACTAATACATCTCCAAGGAATAATAAAATAGGCAAATACAGTAAATACATTAGTTCTGCTCCACTTTTATGTGAGAGGTGCTTTCCTTTGTCTGCCAGACAGGCACTTTTTCTGGAGGGGAAAGAAAGGAAATTGTTATTGATGAGATATGGCAGCCTGTTTGAATCTTGGGAAGCAAAGTCACGGCCTTTGACTGAAGGAGCAGCCAGAGCAAAACCAGAATATATGGGAGATAATGAAAAAATCAAAGGGAGAGAAGTCTAGTGTCTGAAAAGGAGCATGAAATGGGTGCCCAGTGCAGCTCTAGGAATGGCATTTGTGGTTGGTTAGAAGAAAGTACAACATTAGTGTACACTGCCACTCTTTTCAGCAAATGGACAAGATGACTTGGACCTTGCAGTTTTAAAAACTGTTATAGCCATCTTAGTCAACACAGGAGAAGGTTCTGAGCCTTGAGTCACAAATACAAGGATGTGGGAACACAGAACATTTTATACTGACCAGTTGCATATTAATAAGAAAATGAGGGTCTTGGGTGGCTTTTGCTATTGCCAGCAGAAGGTGAAAGCTGTGGTGAATGGCCAGGCTCATATCCTGGCACACACAGAGTCTACCCACCTCAGCTGAATTTAGATCAGGATGTCTCCAATTCTAGTTGTGTCAAGCCAGGGTAGGACCTCTGTAGACACTGAGGATGTGAGGAGCTTATGAGACAAACGCTTGAAGGAAAGACTTTCACCTTTGATAACACTTAGCTTCATAGATTAATTTCTCCATTCTGAACTTTGCAAGTGATTACAATAAAGCTATGAGTTATGCTGAGAACTTTGGAAGAGGTGGAGAACTGTCATTGCCTGCTAGTTTCCGTGTTGGACAACAAGGACAATAAGGGAACTATGTGCAAAATCTGTGAGCAATCTGGATGCAAATCAAAACCTTTCAGTCCTTTTCTGAAAGACAAACCTGGGACACCCACAGAAACCTAATCTCTCCTGAGCCAGCTGTAACGGGTTAATGCAGGAGCTAACCTGCCTACTCCCCCAACACAAAAGTGAGGGGAAAAGTAACACACAAAACTCAGGGTTGAGATAAAGAGAGAAGAGGTTAGTATAACATAAGATAGCATAATCACGATGCATAAATACCTTAGCTAATAATCTAATTAATAATACAATGCATGATTACCTTAGATTAGCCTATTTGCAGAAGTACAGTGAATTACAGGGGAAAAAAAAAAACAACAGAATAAAACAGAAAACCGAAACCAGCAAGATACCTGACTCCCACCCATCTCACTGCCATGCCTGTGGAAAGGAACCAACACCCAAGCACCCAGAACCCAGAAGCAGCAACCAGAACAGGAAGCCTCCCATGTTGCAATCTCAGCTTCAAGCCCCATAATACTTTGCTCCAGTTAGCACTTTCATTTTTCAAGCTGGCATGACTGCAGCATGGTATGAATAAAAGCACCAGATTCAATTCAACCCATGGTACCAGCATAAATCCAGAAGTCCTCAAAACATAGGTATTGCAGCATGCTGCAAGCTTCTCCATTGTATGTTAGCATTGTGCCTCCACAGTAACACAAAGAGACTGGATGTGAGCAGAATATCGTTGCTCCCAGCAACACACTGGGAAAGCACTACCATGCTTTAGAGGTCTAGTTCAGGAGGTTTTACAGACTATCTTCACTGCTCACAACAATGATATAAAACCCTGCACCTTTACAGCAAACTTAAAACCTATAGTAAGACCTAAAGCTCACTAAAACATTCCATGGAAGAGGACAAGGAGACAGGCCTCCACCATTAACATGTTAGCTTGCTGGTGTAGGAGGGCAATGACAACAACAAATAACCACTAAACCAAACCAAGAGCACTAAAGGAAAGCTTATGTGGAAAAACCCCAAAACCTTCACACCCAGTGGTTCTAGGCAGTCTGACCAGTGGAAGACATCAGCTGTTCTGAATCTAGGGGGCTGTTTAAGCTTGAGTGAATGAGTGGAAAACGCACCAGCCAGGTAACAGAATAGTCAGCACCAGTAGGTACACCAATGTGCCCTACCTACATCAAGACACTAGTTACAGGCAACATTAATTTTTCTCCCACTCTACAGACAATTAAGGTATGAAAAATGAGGGAAGAATTAGGAATATTTGGTCCAGACAGGCCACTAGAGAAAGACAGACGCGTGAAATGAATACAATGCAAATATGATGCAAACACTATTGATCCAGGCTCCTTTCAGCCCCTTTGAAGTACCAAAACACAGGACACCCATGGGTTTTATCACAGCCTAGCTTACCCAGCTGCAGGGATTCTTCTACTGAGATGTAGCTTTCTTTCCATGTGCTTCCAGGTCTCGGTTTCTCCCATGGAGCTGTAACTAAAGTTGGCATGACTAAAAATCTCTGCTCTTTTTTTTGAGATATGGATGCTTATCTTCATTTCCAGCAAAACCAATTTAAAAAGAAAAAAAAAAAAAGCTTATGGAGGTGCAAAGTGATCTCTGCAAGGGTTTGCTCTGTGATACTCAGTAATAGAATCATGGAATAATTTATGTTGAAAAAGACCTTTAATGTTGTCAGTCCAACCATTACCTTATTCTACCAAATCTGGTGCTAAATCATGTCAGCACCATATCTCTGTGTCTTCTAAGCACCTCCAGAGATGGTGACTCAACCAGCTTCCTGGGGAGATTATTCTTATATGTCAGTTGATTCTTATATCAGAGATATTCTTATATCTCAGTTGATACTTCTGGTTTCCCACACTGCTTTGCATGGCTTCATGTAACCATTCAGCTTGTATCTGAATGTGAGGTGTGCTTCTTACTACCTTGTCTTGAAAATGCTCTTCTGAAAAACGAAGCTCTTAACTCTATGTGTCGGTGTGAGCTGAAATTCCCCCCCCACCAACAATAACCAGGCTAGCTCAGTCTGGAAGCAAATGAAAAGCTGTATTTACAAGCAGAGTCTAAAATCTACAATGAAATGCAATGAATATGTACAAATATACAAAATTCACAACATTCACAAATATATACAATCAACAGAAAAAGCACAATCGATCTCCCTTTGCTTCCCCCCAAGGGGATCCTCCCAAAGGGGCCTCCCTCTCCCAGGAGCTTCCCCCCCAGACCCCCCTGGACAGAGAAGCAGAGTTAGTTAAGCAGAAAATTGTTAACTTAGCTGCCAAGGTCAGTGTGTTATCTTCAGCCAGAAGAGAAGAAGAAACAGCAGCCAGACAGCCCAGCAACTGCCCCCACTGCCGAACGCAGAATGTGCAGAATGCCTACTTTGTTTTGGGTAATAGTTCTTAAACATTTCTATCTATCCAATGGAAGTGTTTAGAACAATCGTTATTTTGCTTTCTTACACCCAATAGTGACTTATTTACATTCTTTCACTTTCTCTGTTCTGAACTTTGCAAGGAAAAATTAAAAAGACAGTTTCAAACCATCACAGTCCACCCCTTCTAAACAATTCCATTGGCTGCTACTATCATTTATCTAATCTAAAATAATATCTACAACAATAGGTGAATAAAGACCATAGTCCATTCCGGCTATCTCAGATGTAGATGATTCAAAAGAGTCAAATCACAGGAAAAATAGCAAACAGCTTGTTTCCTCGCAGATGGAGCGAAGAAAGGAACAGGGACTCTCAGGTGACTCAGGGCTCTCAGGGTTCGTGCAGCGTAGATCTCATGGACTCTCCTCTTGGGCGCGATGCTGTATCTGCGCAACACTCTGAATTTAACCTCTCTCAGCCAAAGTTAGATTTCTTTGTGGAATGCACTGAAATTCACCATTTTCTTGCATCACCCAATAGGTGTGACCAGGACCTTCAGCAGAAACCACCCCTCGGACAGGTTTGGCCTCTCCTGAAGGAGAAAATACCCAAACAGTTTTGCCTAACAGATTCTTTTCTCTGATAATAGGAACTCTATCACCTTCTTCCTTTCGCAACAAATCTGATTGGGCAGGTCCAGCTCGATTCACTGAACCTCTACTATTCACCAACCAGGTTGCTTGTGCTAAATGTTTCTCCCAGTTTTTCAAAGATCCACCCCCCATGGCTTTGAGAGTGGTTTTCAGCAAACCGTTGTAGCGTTCGATCTTCCCTGCAGCTGGTGCATAGTAGGGAATGTGGAATATCCACTCGATGCCGTGCTCTTTGGCCCAGTTTTTTACAAGATTGTTCTTGAAATGAGTTCCGTTGTCTGACTCAATCCTCTCTGGAGTTCCGTGTCTCCACAGGATTTGTCTTTCCAGGCCAAGAATGGTGTTACGTGCAGTTGCATGAGGAACTGGATAAGTTTCCAGCCATCCAGTGCTTGCCTCTACCATAGTCAGCACATACTGCTTACCAGATCGAGAACGAGGTAGAGTGATGTAGTCAATCTGCCAGGCTTCACCATACTTGTACTTGGACCATCGGTCACCGTACCACAAGGGCTTGATCCGCTTTGCCTGCTTAATAGCAGCACAAATGTCACAGTCATGGATGACTTGTGTGATAGCATCCATGGAAATGTCAATGGATCTGTCACGAGCCCATCGGTAGGTTGCATCTCTGCCTTGATGTCCTGACGAGTCATGGGCCCACCGGCTAAGAACAGCTCACCTCGGTGTTTCCAGTCAAGATCAGGATCAAGATCAGAGTTTGTGTCCACCTGGGAAACTCTTGCAGCTAGATCTGCCTGATGGTTGTGTTGTTGTTCCTCTGTAGCTTTGCTCTTAGGAATGTGAGCATCGATGTGTCTCACTTTCACTGGGATTCTCTCAATGCGAGCAGCAATGTCTTGCCACAGATCTGCAGCCCAGATAGGCTTTCCTTTCCTCTGCCAGCCATTCTTCTTCCAGTCTTTCAGCCAACCCCACAAGGCATTGGCTACCATCCACGAGTCGGTGTAGAGATAAAGCTTTGGCCATCTCTCACGTTCAGCTACGTTAAGAGCTAGCTGGACAGCTTTTACCTCTGCGAATTGACTGGATTCTCCTTCTCCATCTCTCGCTTCTGCAACTCTGCGCATTGGACTCCACACTGCAGATTTCCATCTCCGCTTGTTCCCAACAAGACGACAGGAACCGTCTGTGAACAAAGCATATCTCTTTTCATCATCAGACAGATCACTGTAAGGAGGAGCTTCCTCTGCACGAGTTACTCTCTCCTCTGGAGGTTTAGCACAGCTTGTGCCTTCTGGCCAGTTTGTGATCACCTCCACCAAACCAGGCCTTTCGAGATTTCCCATTCGAGCTCTCTGTGTTATCAGAGCCATCCACTTAGACCAGGTAGCATCTGTTGCATGATGTGGTGAAGAACCTTTGCCTTTGAACATCCAATTCAGAACTGGCAATCTAGGAGCTAGAAGAAGTTGTGACTCAGTTCCGATCACTTCAGAAGCAGCTTTCACTCCTTCATAAGCAGCTAAAATCTCTTTCTCTGTTGGAGTGTAGTTTGCCTCTGAGCCTCTGTAGCCACGACCCCAGAAACCAAGAGGACGTCCTCGTGTCTCCCCTGGAGCTCTTTGCCATAAGCACCAGGTTGGACCATTGTCACTCGCGGCCGTGTACAGAATGTTCTTAATGTCTGGACCAGTTCGGACAGGTCCCAGACCCAGTGCTTGGACTACCTCTCGCTTGATCTGGTCAAAGGCTGCTTGTTGCTCAGGACCCCATTGGAAACTGTTTCTCTTTCGAGTCACATCATAGAGAGGTTTCACAATCTGACTGTATCCAGGAATGTGCAGTCTCCAAAATCCCACTATGCCTAGGAAGCGCAGAGTTTCTTTCTTGTTGATGGGATTTGCCATGGTGGAGACTCTGTTTATCACATCCATTGGGATGTGACGGCGACCATCTTGCCACCGCACTCCCAGAAACTGGATTTCTCTGGCAGGTCCTTTCACCTTGTCTCGCTTGATAGCAAAACCAGCTTGCAAGAGAATGTCAAGGATTTTGTTACCTTTCTCGAAGACTTCTTCAGCAGTCTCACCCCAGACAATGATGTCATCGATGAACTGAATGTGTTCTGGAGCTCCACCTTTCTCCAAAGCATCATGGATCACTGCATGGCAGATGGTTGAACTGTGAATCCACCCCTGGGGCAAACGATTGAATGTGTACTGAATGCCTCTCCAGGTGAAAGCAAACTGAGGCCTGCATTCCTCTGCTATGGGAATAGAGAAGAAAGCATTAGCAATGTCTATGGTAGCATACCATTTGGCCTGCTTGGATTCCAGCTCATATTGGAGTTCCATCATGTCTGGTACAGCTGCACTCATGGGTGGAGTTACTTCATTCAAGGCACGGAAATCAACTGTCAGACGCCACTCTCCATTCTGCTTTCGCACAGGCCAGATTGGACTGTTGAAAGGTGAATGAGTTTTGCTGATGACCTTCTGACTCTCCAACTGACGAATCAAGTTTTGAATGGGCACCAAAGAGTCACGGTTGGTTCTGTATTGTCTGTGATGCACAGTTTGAGAAGCAACCGGCAGCTTTACATCCTCTATCTCATGTTGTCCCACAACTGCAGATTCATCTGAAAGCTCAGGTCTAATGGACAACTTCAATTTTCCTCCATCAATTTCTACAGTTGCTATTCCAAAAGCCCATTTGTAACCCTTAGGGTCTTTAAAACGCCCTTCTCTCAGAAAGTCAATTCCCAAAATACAAGGTGCATTAGGACCTGTTACAATAGTATGTTTCTTCCACTGCTTCCCAGTTAAACTTATATCAACCTCTATCTTAAACAACTCTTGAGATCCACCAGTGACTCCCTGAATAGTTATAGATTCTCCCCCTTGATAATTTGATGGTATTATGGTGCACTGAGCTCCTGTGTCAACCAAGGCCCTGTACTTCTGAAATTTTGAAGTGCCAGGCCACTGGATGTACACATCCCAATAGATTCTGTTATCTCCATTATCCCTTACCTCCCCCTGGCGGAAGGCAGGGCACCCCTAATGGTGGGGATTACCTCCACATGTACAGCTGGCACAACGTCCAGCACCAGAATTAGGATCACTGTTGGAGCTATCAGAGTTGTTCTGGGAAACTGAGGAAGCGACAGCTACCCTCCTGGTATTGCTACCTCGGGATCTGCCCCTCTGCAGCTCCCGTAACCTCTTGAAAAGGTCAGAAGTTGGTTGACCATCCCATCTGTTCATGTTCTCACCAAACTGATCACGCAGAGTTATCCAGATACTGCCACGTGATTGCCTCTGCTGTCTGTTTTGGTTTGA
The DNA here is from genome assembly GCF_027791375.1 of Indicator indicator. Lineage (NCBI taxonomy): Eukaryota > Metazoa > Chordata > Aves > Piciformes > Indicatoridae > Indicator > Indicator indicator. The sequence goes on from NC_072010.1 coordinate 89,021,090, forward strand.
CCTATTCTGGAATGGCCTTCTTGGAGCACGTCTGTTCCTAACAGCTGAAACTTGTATCCATCTGGAGGAAGAGGAATTAGAATCATCCCCCTTCATCAAGTTGGATATGGAGGTTTTAAGTTCCTCCTTCAGCTCTTTCATGCAATTCTTTATTTCTCCAGACAAAGTTTCAATGGCTGAAACCAAAGAAGTACGTGCAAGACTATCCTCCAATTGTCTCATTTGGTCAGTGAAATGGCCAACAGTAGGAGGTGCTCCACCATAATTTCTTGCCACAATCCTGCTTGCCAGAATAGTGGCATAATTAGGAGGAGCAAGCTTAATGAGCTTTTTGGCAAGGCCTGTTCCAACAGGAATTTCATCAGGATTCAGAGTCTTATGATCTCCATACATTACTTCTCTCACAGCAAATTCTCTCAGACGCTTGATTCCCTCAGCTATTGTGGTCCAAGGCTTAGGGTTCCATGGTAAATCATCTCTGCTGGGGTACCTCAGCGAGACTGCCAGCAGGAGGCGTGCCCACAGAGAAACTTTACCAATGCACTTGCCTAGATGCCTGTCTATGCCTGTATCCTTTGAGAGCATCCCCAACTGAGAGGCTGACTTGTCGCCTACCACCAATGCTGGGGCTCCCATATCAAAACACCTGGCTAGCCAAGACAGGACTGGCTCATTATCTCCTCTGATGTAATCCTTCCTCACATGTCTAATTTCCTGTCTGGGTGCATTAGCTGACTGTATGTCATCCTCCTCCTCATCATCATCATCATCCTGAGGTCGCTGTCCCCATAATCCTATTTTAATCCTCCGTTGAATTTCCTTGAGTTCAGAGGCACTACCAGCAGCTGCTAATCTACTAGGGTCTACATCCTGACCTACATCTCCATCATCCATGTGGGGTCTCAAGAGGTCTACCAGAGTTTTAAGGCTAACCCTCTCTTCCTCATCAGAAAGATCTTTCTTAACAGAGGGACCCTGAGTAGAAGGACCCTCATCTCCATCTGCACCATCTCCTGCAGCATCTGCATCTCCTTTACGCTTTCTGGTGATAGTGGCAACCAAATTTACTGGCTTGGTTTTCACATTCACAGCAGAGTTGGAAGAGCAAGTAGCCTTATGTCTTTCTTGATACAGTGCTATCAGTAGCCATATGATTATTCCAAGAAGCAACAAATTTAAGATTAAGGCTAGTACAAGATATCTAGGGTACCACTGGTTACAAAGACCCTCTGTAGTTGTAAGAGGAGTAACAAACTCATATGTGTCTGCTAGCAGATCCATAGTTGAGTTACCATAGCTTCTTAGCCCAATAAGACCATAACAGAATTCACCAACATTCAGTAACTTGTTCTTAACCCAAAGAAATGACTTATATGCCACATATCTCACAATCTTGTCTATCATGCAAGAAATGGCCCATCTGTAAACAATCACACCGATAATAGATGAAATAAAATTACTCAAAATCCAAAACAGCTTCATTTTGCTTCCTAATCTGAGCAGAAATAAATCAAACAAGCAATCGAGCCCCACGTTGGGCGCCAAAAATAAAAAGTGTGTCGGTGTGAGCTGAAATTCCCCCCCCACCAACAATAACCAGGCTAGCTCAGTCTGGAAGCAAATGAAAAGCTGTATTTACAAGCAGAGTCTAAAATCTACAATGAAATGCAATGAATATGTACAAATATACAAAATTCACAACATTCACAAATATATACAATCAACAGAAAAAGCACAATCGATCTCCCTTTGCTTCCCCCCAAGGGGATCCTCCCAAAGGGGCCTCCCTCTCCCAGGAGCTTCCCCCCCAGACCCCCCTGGACAGAGAAGCAGAGTTAGTTAAGCAGAAAATTGTTAACTTAGCTGCCAAGGTCAGTGTGTTATCTTCAGCCAGAAGAGAAGAAGAAACAGCAGCCAGACAGCCCAGCAACTGCCCCCACTGCCGAACGCAGAATGTGCAGAATGCCTACTTTGTTTTGGGTAATAGTTCTTAAACATTTCTATCTATCCAATGGAAGTGTTTAGAACAATCGTTATTTTGCTTTCTTACACCCAATAGTGACTTATTTACATTCTTTCACTTTCTCTGTTCTGAACTTTGCAAGGAAAAATTAAAAAGACAGTTTCAAACCATCACACTCTATCAGATTCTTTTGCACATGCTGCCTGATGCAATGAAAGAGCAGGGGAAGAGGGGCAGCTTCTGGTCTCCATTTAGTAGGCCCATATATGGCATAAGAATAAAAGAGCAACAGTACTGGCCCAAAAGGCCAATGTTTTAACTGGCCCAGTATGCAGTCTGCTGTTGGCCAAAAGCACATGCCTAATGAAGCATGTCAGAATAGAGACAGCATGTGTAATACTTCCTCTGACTACACCTCCAGCTCTGTTTCCAACTCAAGGACGTGCTGAACCAGGACTCATTTCCGAGCACCTGTGCTTTTTTATCCATCAGCTTGTACTTAAGGGGGTGGCGGGGAATTCACCAGATCAGCTGTGTGTTTGGAGAGAGAAAATACCTCTGTTTTGAACCAGCTACCCACTAGCATCACTTGATGCTCAAGGTTTTTTTCTCAGAAAAGACACCTAATAGTTAGCGTGTCTACAGTATTCATGGCACTTGCTATTTACAGTCCCATCAGATGTCTTATTTCAAGGCATAACTTAGTCATCCCTTGCACATAGCTAAGGGGCATGGTTTAGCACCAGACTTGATGGAGTTAGATAATGGTTGGACTCAGTGGTCTTAAAGGTCTTTTCCAATTGAAATGATTCTATGATTCTATAATCTGCATTTCCTTCTTGCTTCATCTCCTAGGAAGTCCTAACATTTTCAACCACATCAGGCTGCCAATCTCTGGAGTAAAACTTGCAGAAGAAATGTATACTAATGAATCCTGGCTTGACAACAGAGTTCAGAGGGTTGTCATCAGTGGCACAGAGTCAACTTGGAGGCCTGTGGCAAGTGGTATTCCCCAGGGATTGGTACTGGGTCCAGTTTTGTTCAATATCTTTATCAATGACCTGGATGAGGGGATTGAGAATACCCTCAGCAAGTTCGCTGATGATACAAAACTGGGGGGGTTGGCTGACACCTGTCAGGCTGTGCAGCCATCCAATGTGACCTCATGGAGTTTAACAAGGACAAGTGCAGGGTCCTGCGTCTGGGGAGGAATAACAACAGGCACCAGTACAGGTTGGGGGTTGCCCTGCTGGAAAGCAGCTCCACAGAGAAAGACCTTGGAGTGCTGGTGGACAGCAAGTTCTCCATGGAACAACAATGTGCCCTTGTGGCCAAGAGAGGCAATGGGATCCTGGGGTGCATCAAGAGAAGTGTGTCCAGCAGGTCTAGGGAAGTTCTTCTACCTCTCTACCCTGCCCTGGTGAGACCACACCTGGAATACTGTGTCCAGTTTTGGGCTCCCCAGTTCAAGAGAGACAGAGACCTGCTGGAGAGAATCCAACGGAGAGCCACGAGGATGATTAGGGGACTTGAGCATCTCCCCTATGAAGGGAGACTGAGATCCCTGGGGCTATTTAGTCTGCAGAAGACTGAGAGGGGATCTGATCAATGTCTATAAATATCTGAGGGGTGGGTGTCAAGTGGAGGGGGCCAGGCTCTTTTTGGTGGTTCATGGTGATAAGACAAGGAACAATGGGTTCAAGCTTGAACATAGAAGATTTCACCTCAACATGAGGAGAAACTTCTTTACAGTGAGAGTGACAGAGCACTGGAACAGGTTGCCATGGGGGGTTGAGGAGTCTCCTTCTCTGGAGACTTTCAAAACCCACCTGGATGCATTCCTGTGTGGACTACCCTAAGTGATCCTGCTCTGGCAGCAGGGTTGGACCAAATGATCTCTTGAGGTCCTTTCCAGACTCTGATGTACTGTGATACTGTGAATCAGTTTTAGAAACGTAAGGGCCACGTGTACACATTTGATGCAATGTGTTTGTTCACTGACTTGTCACATGAATCCTACTGGAAGGATCACTTGAGCACAGCTGCTAGCTGACCTGAGCAGCAGCCTGCAGGTGAAGATAATGTGATGATCTAGAAAGGTTAGTGGATACAAAAGAAGATACCAAAAACTTGTGTATCCTCTGTGAGAAGTCTTAGGCACTGATTGCCCCAAACCACTGGGTCTTTAGACAACACCAACATGTCCCTGTCCTAGGCATCAAAGGAGGCCTTCGTATGTTAGCTTCATAAGACCACAGCAGAAATATTACTAAGTAGAAAACACTAAACTTTCTTCTTCAGTACTTTTTTCCTACTGCAATCAGAACCCTTTTCTTTCAGCTATCTGAAATATGTCACCATTTACAAATCTACCACAAAATGAGAAGCACTCAACTGTTTTTTTTTTTATTCTGTGCTCTCTGAACAAGTTCTTTGATTCCTTTTTCCTCAAAGAAGGAGCAGGTGCAGTCCCGATATCCACTTGAGCCCCAGAGACGCTATCCAAAAGTGTTAATCCAAAGAAGATATTGTCCAGCATCAGAAATCACTCCTTGGAGGCTAGGCTCCATCTTCAACAATCTGTAGCTTTAGGTTTCTTGGAAACATTCGTCAGTGTAAGTGCAGGTCAATAGTGGGTTTTGTGTTGGCCTTTAAATGTTAATCCATCACATTTTATTAGAAGTTTAGAAGGACTATGTGTGTGTGTAGCAGGTGGGTAGTAAAATCTGTCAGTGTCAGCTCAAGCAGCAAGGTGTGCTGTCTTGCTGCTGCACAGTGGAATGTCAGTGCCACAGCAAAGCAAAGTGGTGCTTTCTAAACTTATGCAGAACTGAGACAACAAAGTCCTGGGGGACAGCCAGGAAGCAGTGTCTGCTCATGCACTTGAGCTCTGTAGTTTTGTGCTGAACACCTTCATAGCTGGTAGCAGGAGAGTCAAATTTCCAGGGCAGGGGTATGCATGTGGTACCCTGTGTATTGAAGCACATGCCAGCACATGGTTGACTGCAGACATCCAGACTTGCTCTGTAGTAAAACGTAAATTTTAATATCTCGGGCATTGTATTTTCAGACACCATTGTAACTTATTTATAAAGTATATTTACAGGTTCTATTCAGTTGTGGGTATTACATTCCATGTATAAAGACAGTGAAATGATTTAAGCACAGATCTAACATTTCCAATACAGTTCAAATTGGTAATACAGGTGCTGTGATCTGTTGTTTTCCCCCAAATGGGATGCCATGGCAGATTAGCCAGGTACTCATGACTTGTTCCTCTGCCTAATATCTTCCCAGATGCTGTGGCTATGACTTGAGCAGTCCTTGGTTCAGAGAGGGCCTCTCTCTTGTCGTGCTCAGTTCACAGTCTGGAGCTTGCCCTTGGTTCAGAGAGGGCTAGGGAGCCTCTCTCTTTTGTGCTCCCTTGCCTCTTCTGGGATTCAGTTCTCTTGGAGCTTTTCCCCTTTCTGCCTTGGTCCAGGTGCAAGGTCTGGGTGTAGTTGTTGCCTGTTAGGACAAGTTCTTCAGCTGCCTTTCGGGCAGTATTTGGCTCTTGTTGCTGTCTGGGTGAGAATAAGTCAAGTTGCCTGACTTCTTGGATGTTTTAAATACTGTCCCAAGACAATCAATGCCCTTTGGTAACACAGAAACCTGGTAACTAGACCTATAGGACAGAGACTATCCCAACATCGCCAGGGACCAACAGAGTTCACAGCTGTGTTACAAAGTTAATCACACATAGTACATGTTTATCTGGACCCCGGGAAGTGTCCAGGTTTGCACATTCACAGGTGCTTAGCCTATTGTCTGGGCTGGGGCATGTTTTGGGGGCTGACCCTTTAGGACAGCTCTGGTAGGTTCCACCTATCCCAGAGGCTTGGACGACATCAAGTGACCTGACATTAGAGAAACGGAGTGAGATCCTTCCATCAGGCTCCTGTTATAACAGACTACAAGGGCAACTCATGTCCATTCTACCTATCAGCAAAGCGTGAAAGAGAAGTCCCAAGCTGTGTGGAAGTGCTTTAGAGAGGCCCTCAGCCTCAGAGGGTCAGCTAAGCATAGGTGTGGCTACTGTTCTGCCATCCCAACACTGAGCAGGTAGTACCCAGAATGGTTGTTTACAGTTTTCTATCTCCCCACTGAAATACAGCCTATATAGACTGGGAACATGATAAAAGCTGATCTAGATCTAAAGTGTCTGGGAGAGGGTTAGAAACCAGGACTACAGAACTATTTTCCTGGCTGACATATTTCCTACTACTGGTGGTATCTGACTGCTTCTCCACCAAGTTTTGAGGCAGCTGGGTAAATGGGGCTGTAAGACCTGTCTTCCAGGTGTGATCAGTATCAAACTGGAGGAATGGGGCAGGTTTTGTAGTTCTCAAGTGCCTCTGCTGATCAATGCCAGACTGAAAGCTGAAGAAGAAATGGATGAATCAAAGCGGCATTGTAGGGAGCAGAAAGCTGCGGTAGCAAGTACATGACAGCTTGAACAAAGAGATGGGAAAACAGATCCAGGAGAGGCAGAGAAGGTGTCAGAGCATAAATGCAGGGGCTCAGTAAGGGATTGACAAATTGCAGAAAAACTCTGCAGTATCTATAAAATAGGCCTTTAATTGGGACTTCCAGTGTGTCCTGGTTGTGCTGGAACAGAATCCCAGGCCAGCTATGGGCTGCAAACCAGTAGCAGTTCTGAGTCACACAGGACAGCCGACCGGATTTGGCTACAGGTGTATCCCAGATCATGGACATAAAGTGGGAACTTTGGTGAAAAAGAGACCCTTCTGCTTGGGTTCCTCCTCACTCTGCCCTTCTCCTGCTCCTCTTCCTTTCTCCTTCTCCTCTTCCTTCCTCATGCCTCTTTTCCTTCTCTTGCTCTTGTGGACTGTATTCCTGGACATTGTGACTGCTGCACCTCTGCTGAGCTAAGTATAACTTCATTTACCTTGTATGGACATTGGTATTAATTTGGCTCTTTCATTAAATCTGTTTTTATTTTGAATTCTTTCTTCTTCTCTCCTTTTCCTGGTTCCCATTTTCTGCTGGGGGGGGGGCGGGAATCATCAGGTGATAGAGCAACTGCCAGAGCCTAGCCCCAGGTATAGGCTAAAGGGACACACTGACATCTGGAACAACGAATACTGAAACAAATGGAGATAAGAATCTGTAGAAAGAAAACTATGCATCCTTCCATCTACATACAGGGTCTCTTGGAAACCTGTGCTAAATTCTTGCTATTGTTCTATCCCTCCCATAATAGAACAGGGAATTTATCACTGGGAAAGGCCAAGGCACTATTTCAGTATCACATTTTCCAAAGAAAATGAGAGTGAAATATAACTGTGGGTGTAATTTTACTGCCTCATGCAAGCAGTCAGACATATGCTTGTGATTATTTTAGTTGTAAAAAGATGACTGCCTCTCTTGAGTTAAGGAGAAAGGAAATTCCTTTTTCTCCCAATTGTTTGGAAGCCTGAGTTCATGACAATAGAGGTCCACAGCACTTCCAAGAATTAAGTCATACATACTGTAATGGGCAGCTGGCTTGCCTACCACTTTCCCTAAGAGCTGGAGCGACAGCTGTGGCTGAGGACTACACTTGTGTTCCCAGGAAGCCCCTTCCAGGAGCTTTAACTGACATCATGAAAGGTTCACAACTTAGATCTGGCTTCTCCTGAAGACCAGCCTTAAGCTTGCAACTATTAAAGCATGATACAGGTATCGTATATGAAGGAAAACATCTTCTGAGGTAGGGAAAGCCATCGTGCCTTCATTTGTCAGATTCTTCAGATAATTCTAGCTGTCTGCTGTAGAAGTATGTGCTGGATAAGTACAAGATCTATGCACACAGACGGCTTGCTTTTGACAGCTTGCAGTCAAACCATCTTTTCTATCTGACAGTATCTGTAAGGAACTCTGGATACTACCTGGGTAGGTATTTTAGGTGTACTCATCAAAGAGGAAAAAAATAATGACACAAGAAGGACATTGAGTAGCTGGAGTGGGTCCAGAAAAAGGCAGCAAAATTGTTGAAGGGACTGTAGAACAAGTCTTATGAGGAGGGATTGTTTAGTCTGGAGGGAACTGGGATTGTTTAGTCTGGAGAAGAAGAGGCTGAGGGGAGACCTCATTGCTCTCTACAACTCCCTGAAAGGAGGTTGGAGTGAGGTGGTGGCTGGTCTCATCTCCCTACTATCAGGTGATAGAATGAGAAGAAATGGCCTGAAATTGTGCCAGGGAGGTTTAGATTGAATATTACATAAAGTTTCTTTACTGCATTGGAACAGGCTGCCCAGGGAAGTGGTGAGATCACCATCCCTGGAGGTGTTAAATGAACATGGAGACATGGCACTTCAGTACACTGTTTAATGACTGTGGTGGTATTAGGTCAGTGGTTGGACTTGATGATCTTAGAGGTCTTTTCCAACCAAAACAATTATATAATTCTATGATAATGGTGAACAATATCTTCTTGGCAACATTCAGAACAATGTGCAGCTTGTCCTGTGTGGTATTTTGGTGGGCATCAGGGACCTACAACCCTCTGAGATTTCCCAAGTGTTTGCTCAGTCCATACCCTTGCTTTGAGCCACAGAGGTGGTAAAATTCAGTTATTATAATTGAATGTTGCTGAATCATACAGACTCACTTGAACATGAAATTCATAAAGAAACCTGGAAATGCAAAACTTTGCACAACTAAGAGATGTAAAGTGCCTGACATCCTTTTGACTGAATTGAAGAACGGTTTTGTCTCTCAACTCCATCCCTGGAAACCATGTTGCCCCATTCCTTTTCAATTTTCTGTCTCTATTTTGTATTGGGGAAGATGCTGATTATGACTTTAGTTTTCTAAAATGTGAATTAAAATACTGCTTATCCACATTGTGATGGGTTCCTGACTCTGTATCCATTTTAATGTTTTCAAAGTACTTTGACATCCTGCATAGAAAGCATTGGAGAATGTCACTGTGGTTGTTTTATACACAGATGAGAATGTATTTTGGCTAAGGAGGGAGATGTGAGTGGAATAAGGTCAGATGCAGATGAAATGACTCAGACCTTTAGAACTGAAAAGTCAATAGTCTCTCTACCTGAGGAGTTGATGTCAACTGGTGAATGTTTTGCCTGGGCTCTCACAAAGACCATCTCTGACAAAGATTCAATGACCCATGTTGCTCCCAGTAGGCTGAAGCACTTGGAAGCCCGTGATGCCATCAAGACATCAGTGTGTTGTGGGTGGGTGGCTGGATTTCATGAGTCTGTGCTGAGCTACGGGCATTCTTTTGATCACAGCATTCAAGTCCTGCACGCTGAAGAGCAGATGTAAACAATGCAGGGATCTAACACAGAACAGCTTGGGTGACATCAGAGTGACTGTGTGCTTCTGATGGGAAATGGTAGTATCAGGGCAGAGCAGGTGTGAGTCATCTCTCAGGAGAGACAGGCAGAAAAAGGGAGATGGGGAGGAGGAAAGCAAGAAACACATCAGCTCATACAGATCTATTTGTCTTGCCTGGCTTTCCCTCCCTTTGTGCATCCACCTCTCCCTCCACAACGCTCATACAGAAGCACTGGAGGTTGGACTGCTTTGGCTTGGTTCCAAAGCCCTATCAGGCGCATCATTTGCTGCTTTGTTTTCTTCCCTTGCCCATTTCTGCCCCAAACTCAAGATCATTTAATATTGGCTAGATTAAACTTGAGCAGTTCTTCAATACGCATTTACTTTCTGCTGCGCATTAGTTCAGCTCAATACTTCCTGTGGCAGGGACTCAGATGAAAGTGGGATGGGGATCTGGACAGCTTTGGCTGCAGAACAATTGGTGTATTTGTTGTACGATCAGCTTTCACCATCTCCCCAGTGTGTTCCAACTGCCTCGCTGTAATGGCTTAAATATAAAAGGTTGTGATCAGGGCTGGAGGGGCTCAGAGTTTGTTAGCTTGGTAGATGAGCAGTGCACAAGTCGGGATGCAGTCAAAATGATTCATGTTGCAAATGTTCCTCTCCACCATTAAGCCCATGAAGACCTAAATGTGGTCTCTCTAACAGACAATGAAATACAGCTTCCAAATGAATACACAGTCCCACTTGCCAGCCCTACAAATCATTCTGAGGCTGTAGCACTAGTATTCAGGACAATGGAGCAAATAATCTCTCCAGAAAAGGAATGACACTCAAAATATTTGTTTAAAAGCTAAAATAGCAGAAGAGTTCCTAGGAGGAACAGATCTCCACAATGTCCCTGTTCTACCAAATGAACTCCACCCCTGTGTGGGTCAAATTCTGCCATATTGTTACCAAATATAGAATCAGTGATCTTAAACTACTTTTAGAGATGATGACTGTGCACCTAGAGTAACAATGGGCAAAAGAAGTAGGGCAACAGTTTCTCATTCAAGTCCCAAAAGGCCAGGGAGGGGACATAAGTATTTCTTTTAACGGTGAGGAGAGGCACAAGATGATCTGTTAAAGTCAACAGTGGGAAAATGTCTAACAGGAAAGAGAAGGGGCACTACAGAGTAACCAGTAGCACAGAATGTTAGTGAATATGTAGAAGAGGACAAACTCTAAACATGGTATTAGTCAAGGCAGGTGCTTGCACTGTTGTGTATACTTGTAAAAAAGCCCAAAGATTTTTCTCCTGCTGTTACTTGACAACATTTTCCTCATCCGTAGTGCTAGTAGAAGTTTGAGCATGTGTTTGTGTGTTATCTGTGGCAGGGAGTAAGAATTAATAAGTCAGTTGAGAAAGCCTGGGGAACTTTGAGCATTCTCCATGGTCCTGAGAGTGAGCACTTTTTCTGCAAGCATTGAATGCATTCCTTTCACACCATCCAAAATGATGGTGTGAAAAAGACAAAAATAAAGATAACCAAACCACTGAGAAAGTCTTGCAATGCCAAAGGTTTAGTGTTCAATAACAGACTGGGATGACTCATATCTGTAAGCACTCTGAAATCCTCCTGCATGTTGACACAACCCCATTGTCCTGCTGTTCAGTGTCTGTGTTCCAGTTGCCACAGAAAATGAAAGGACAATAGCTATTGTTATGTCGCAGCTGTATATTGTGACTGATTCATAGTTTCCCTTTTGGGGAGGACTGCAAGCTGGTCTTGCATGTTCTCAGGCGTTTATAACACACATGTAATTCTCACATATCTGAAAATGGTGAATATTAGGCCCTACTTGCTGCTAATAAGCCATCATTAGTGAAAGGCTGGTATAACCTCATGCAGAAATAGCATGAACGTTCCAAAGTCTGAGTTAGACAAGGTTTTTAGGCTGGAAAATATCTTTTGTCAGATAAACTGACACATTTGGAAGGAAAAAGTCTTGCAACAGAAGAGCCTTTGGGAATCCAAGACCTTCTCTAGGCTGAATGCTTTCCAGCAGAACCTGAAAAAAATCAACTTTGCCACCAAATGGAAATTCTACTTTTCTATAATAAGTTTCATTAAAAAATCCCTTTATATATATATATGTATATGTATGTATATCTACATCTATATGTTGTGCTTTCTCATTTCACTGAAGCCCAAGTATTTAAAACCAAACATGACATCTGTCTGTCTTTAAACTGGTATTCTTATTTTTGTTGAGAAACCAATCCTTTCTAAACAAACTCCAGTCTGGCATAGCATTGGAGAACATCTCTGTCTCATTTACATAAATACATTTTCTATTAACTGTCAGTACAGGAGCAATTCATCATGTAAGTCATAAACAACTGATAAGTAAGCAAGTTGGATCCTTTGCTGGCGTAATTCACTATGCGAGTTCAGTGGGTCTCCATGAGATTACATCATCTTGAGTTCTCACCCTAGAGACATGGGTGGGAACACAGGCCAAATCATGACTGATTCTCCATTTTCTTCTCCTTAGCTGTTAAATAACATCAGAAAGTAAGGGGGAGTGAGCCCATACACAGAGGCAGTGCATGTGAGATCTTTCTCATTAGGCCACTAATAAACTTGGACACAAATGAAAGATAAGTGCTTGGGTGAAATATCTATGGCCATAGACCCTGCTATTCTGACTACTTCTTCTGTTCTTTGTGTGTCTTTGCAGGGCTAGCAGCCTTTCAATAATTCAGGATCCAGTTTGCATGCATGGCCAGTCCTGCTTGTCATATTTTCTTACCTGATCACAAGTTCATCTCTCTGTAAATGAAGTAAGGTTTGTAAGGAGTTGCAACATCTTACTAGACTGGCTGATATATGGGGGGTGGGGAGAAGGGAGGGTAAGAAGAAGAACATGTGTGTCTCAAAGCTTCATCATTTTTCTAATCTTATCAACTAGTCTAAAGAAGGTACTACTTTTCTCAACAGCTTTCTTGCTGATTTCCTTAGACTGTGATGACTATCTTTTCTGTTATTTCAATGATTCTATGTTAAGCTTGTGTGGACCAAGAGCACACACCTCCATTGACACCTATGTACCATTTTATCCCTACTCATTTGTCTCAATCTACTTTTTCAGAAGGGATGGTTCTTTTATGGATCTCCCAAATGCAACCAAGAAGGAACCAAGTAGTTGTTTTGGGAAAGACAATTGCATTTATATTGCTTACATAGGCAGGAGTAAAAGTTAGAAATATAGAGAAGGAGGAAGAAATAAGCAAGGGGTAGCAAAAAAAAAAAAAAAAAAAAGATAATTACCACCGTAGATCCAGGTGATGTCTCGCTGATCCTGAAGGTCTTGATTGGTGTGGAAGCTTCAAACTCTTCCTGTTACCTCTGGGGTTTTATACCTTTATTTTGTCCCACATGTAGTCACACTGTCCCATTCAGTTGAGCACGTTTCAATGGTGTCAACACTGGGCCCACAGTTAGTTACCTGGGCCAGTCCTGGTCTCATGGCAACACCCTTGAGCGTGGAACTTGTGGCCTTGTCTGGTTATCAGCTGTGGTAATGGTGTGAAAACACCTTGGGAAACTGCTGTGTTAGTCATCTTTTGAGAGTCCTGTCTATGAAAAGGTCCACAAAAATTTGTCACAGTGAGTCCCAGCATCTTCTGATTATCAGCACAGAGTTTGTGGTCTTGTGCATAAGCAAGGATCCCTTCTGAAGCAATGGTGTGAAGGCAAACATGAGGATGTGCTATTGTGGCTAGAGTCCTGTTCTCAATGAGAAGGAACAGTGAGCTCCAGCATCAGCATGGAGCTTGAGGCAGGGATCCCTTTGGGGCAATGGTGTGAAACACTTTGGGAAGGCAAACAATGCTGAGGCAATTAGAGGAAGACAAGCTTAACTCCTTACACCATTGACACCGATATGCCACTTATCTCCCATGCATAGATCTACCACAGTCCATAGGGATGTGGGAGTAAACAAGATTCATTAACGCTTGAGGAAGGAGAATTTAAATGTCTTTTCATTTCAGGATTAGAACTGCTGATCTGTCCATCTATACATGAAGACATTAGCACTGGAACTGTTAAAAAGTAGACTTCAGTAACAAAACCAAACTCAACAGTCAAGTAACTCAGTCTGAGTCTCAAGCACATTTTCCTACTGTAATATGGAATCCACCACTAATGGACACTGTTCTTTGCAGTCTGAAGCAGGAAAGCTTTCATTAGAAAGCCCAGTGGCTGCATCATATTTAGTTTACTCCTAGACAATTTTCTCTATAAACATCAACCTTTGCTTCTTCATATGGTACTCTGTAAATGAAAGCTTCAAAGATTTCACCACCACCAAAGCCAAGGTATTATCTTTACAAATGTTGCAGTAGAATTTGTGTGGTATTGTATATAATGCATATAGAAGCTTCTGAAGAGTTCAATGTCACATACACATAGAATCATAGAATTGTTTCAGTTGGAAAAGACCTCTAAGATCATCAAGTCCAACTGTCAATCTAACACCACCATGGCAATTAAACCATGTCACTAGGCTGCCTGTTCCATTGCCTGACTACTCTTGCAGTAAAGAACCTTTTCCTAATATCCAGCCTAAATCTCCCCTGGTGCAATTTAAAGCCATTTCCTCTTGTTCTAGCAACTGATACAAGGGACAAGAGACCAACCTCCACCTCACTCCAACCTCCGTTGAGATAGTTGCAGAGAGCAATGAGGTTTCCCATCAGCTTTGTCTTCCCCAGACTAAACAGTCCCAGTTCCCACAGCAGCTCCTCTGAATACTTGTTCTCCAGACCCTTCACCAGCTTTGTTGCCCTAATATATAGGTACAAGCTATTTCTGATCTTTCTGGGGGTATGATCCACCCGTTGGGGGTTTGCTGTGTAAAGGAGACAGAAAAGAGCCAGAACAAATATTAAGGATTTTGTAAATATTAGTCACCTGTGTTTGCCAAAACAAATGTCTGTCTCTTATGTCTCTCACCTCCACCTTTTCTGCACCTTTTCTCCTTCTCCTCTGGTCTAAGTGGCCTGCAAAAGAAGTTTTCTTTTCCTCTCCTCTGAGCACCTCTTTCTCAGACCTAATTGTTCACAAAATTGGAGACTGTGTGCATAGAGATCAGTCCTGACGGTTGAATATAATCATGTATTTCAAAATATCAAGGTTTGAGTTCATTTCACTTGCCTTTAGAGTGCAATTGTTTTATGTTTCCAAGCTGGTTTTTTTTTTTTTTTTTTTTTTTTTTTTAAGGAAAGTTGAAGTTCTGCTTTAATCTTTCAGTAGTTTATGTGGATATTGGTTCTCACTCCTTCCTTTACTCTCTACGCTGATGTTCAGCAGAAGTTAAGATGTCAGTAACAATTCATGTTTCTCCCATTAGCAACTCTGAGAAATCTCTTGGATTATCCTTTAGGGTTGTTATGGTTTACTCTTTTGTTTCAATCCCACCTTTTATTATGGAGAAACATTTATACACTTATTTAATCTGTTTTGCTCTCCTGACTTGCTTTGGGTTATATTTCTGACTTGATGGTTTCCATTTTGATTGAGGTGGTGACTAGATGGGCCTCATCTTCCTCTTGGTTCAAGGAACAATTCATTATTTGCTTGTGCCTGGGGAACAAATGTTTTATCTGTATGATATGTTGGGAGACAGGGATAAACATCCCTCCTGGCTGATTGATAGTCTTATTAAAGATTGCAGTAGGTAAAGTAATCCCCTGTAGCTTCATAAGGGTAAGATCCCTTTCTGTTTTCACCTCAAATTTGCTTTAGGGCATCCTTGGGACTTGGCTTATGATCTGTCCAATCTCATAGCATTACTTAATTAGCTTTTATTGAAAACCATTAGCATTGATCAATGGCAGGGCACATTTTTTAATGAGGGAGATGACCAAAGCATTTATTGACCAAAAATTTGCAAATGCAAGTTGAATTTGGTAATTTGTTGTTGTTCTTGCTCTTATTTTATAATAGATTTAATTGCTGTGCAAAGACTTTGAGCCCTTAGTTGTCATCAACAATATGCAAGAGGAGGAATAAAATCAGTGACAGCCTGATTGTCCAGCTACGCGTTCCTTATAAAATCATAGAATGGCTTGAATTGGAAGGAACCTTAAAGATCATTTAGTTCCAACCTAGTTCCTTCTTTGAGTTTTGCTTTCATGTTTTTTGTGCACTCTTAAGGGACTTTGTGCGTTTTCCCACACTATAGTCCATCACCAGTTGCATCCTTGGCAATATCAGTGCATTTAGCCTTGTCCTCTTCCATCTGCTGCCTTCTTACATTCTCCTGCTGTACCCATTCTGCAGGAGACAATCTTCTGGACTCCATCCCTCTTGCTCCATAAATCCCTTCTTGTTATTTTTTTTTTCCTAGGCAGCACTCAGTGACATTTTTCATTCAGTTGTCCCCCCAGCTGAATGCCCTTTCTAAATTAATAATTAGAGAGCAAACAGAATGTGTACATAGCCAACGCTGTGTTCAGCTATTGTGGCTTGCTGATCCAAAGCATGCGAAAATCAGTGCAGACCCCTCCCTTTTGACCAGGGTTTGGTGCAACATTCCTAATCCTTCCCTTAAAATGAACTTATTTTCTTTCTTTTTTTTTTTCCTTTCCTTTTTCTTTTCCTTGTAATGTGCTGCTGCAATCCATATAATAAATTAGATTATAATCCTCTCGTGGGCAAGGGCCTGTCTCTTTGATGTGCCTGTGCATTGCTGATCTTGTAGAACATATGCATGTTTGCACATTCTCACCTCCCGCTTATATACAGCACACCAGGATGTAAGAACAAAATGAGAACAGGGGTGGACTATTTTTTCTAATTATTAGCATGCAGATAAGCCTCTTTAATTAAAGAAATTATGTATCCTATAAAAAAATGAAAGCTCCTCTGTCATGTTGCAGTCTTGTAATGGCTTTGTGTTGGTGCAATTAGGACCAAATCTTGAAGCCACCGAAGCAAATGGTGGCCCTTAATGGGATTAATTCTTCATTTGTGGGGTGATGGGCTGGATGATCTAAGAGGCCCTTTAGCATCTTGTGCTTCTCCATCCTGGGGGTAAATGACACAGAGTGGAAATGACAGCTAGTTTTGAATAAACTGCGTTAAGTGCCTGCATAGAATTCCTCATGCAGGTTAAAAATCCCCTACCCCAGTCTCTGCTGGCATGCATGCCCTTCCTACAGAGCAGGTTTCTCCTGTGCTGCAGACACTGCATGAACTCATCAATAGCCTGCAGGTCTGTGGGAGGGGGGTAGGTATCTGCATCGCTGTATTTCCCGAGATCCTCTGGGAAAACTCTGCAGCTAGCGCTAATCAAATTGAACCACTGTCAAGACTTCCTGAGAAGCTTCGAGGAAACCTTTCTGAATATTAGCGGTACAGGAGAGGAGAGTAAAGGTTGGGGGAGGGAAACAGGACAGTTTTAGAGCTTAAGTAGATTACATAGGTCCATAACCAAGTTATGGGTCCGTGGACTCGAATGAGCTGTCTTTTCCCCTCCTATGGCTGTCTGCCTGTCAGATAGTTCCCCTGACAGGCAGGCTTTATTAGCCTCTCCCAGCTGGCTCTCTCAGTTTCATATTTTCCAGCGCTTGCACCCCCTAGCAGCTTGTCTCAGTCCTTCTCCCGTCTTTAGGTTCCCCAGGGCCCTTCCTTTAGCTGCACCAGCTGTCTGCACCCATTGAAGTCTCCACACTAGCCCAGTCTACCAACGTTTACCAAGCCCGGTGGCAGGTCTCTGATCTCTGCCAAGCAAAGGGTGTGTGGTTTACCTCAAATCAGGAGACCTAAGTTTCACAGAATCATAGAATGGCTTGAGTTGGAAGAGACCTTAAAGATCTTATAGTTCCAACACCCCTGCCACAAGCTGGGAAACCTCCCACTAGACCAGGTTGCTCAAAGGCTCATCCAGACTGGTCTTAAACACTTCCAGGAAAACAGATAAACTGTGCATCAAATCTAGGGTAACCTGGTCTCCGACTGTCTTCTGTTTTAAATATCTAAGAGGGCTGGTGAGCACCTGAGCACTAGTGTCCAGTGATATGATCATAACAGTTCTATGATTCTGTGATGGAGCAGCAAGTGCCTAGCACATCTGGATACAGTAGTATTTCCACAATTTGCAGAAAAGTTGGCTGAGTGTGAGTTAACCATGAGCCTGGTTGTTCAGCCTGAGCCTTGAAATTTCCCCTCAAGGCTGAGGTGTGAACCTGACATCCGGTGGGGACTGCACCACTGCTACAAGAAAACACCAGGCCATCCTTCCTCAGAGCTGCTCTGCCAGCATGCGTGGAGGCAGGGAGGTTCCTGCCCAAGGGACTTTGCATGGGATGCAACCAGCCTGAAAGGAGGCAATGTGGCCAAAAGACAGAGTTACCCAACTGCAGCTGAGTAGGAAGTAATGGTTAAGATAGCAATTTATGCTGGAGCGCTCCAGTCCCTCAGGAGTGGCCTGGATGCTGGCACATGCATCCAAGGTTTACAGTGTCTGCATGGGTGTCTATGGCCATGTGAGAGACAGAGCTCCTTGTTTGCACTGGTGCATGTCTGATAGCAAGCGGAAATCTGTTTTCCCTCTTTCCTTCTGTGGTTACTCAGCCTGGAGAAAGTTCCAGGGAGACCTCATAGCAGCCTTTCACTGCTAAAAGAGGGCCTGTAGGAAAGAAGCAATGGGACTCTTTGTCAGGAAGTGTGCTGATAAGACAAGGGGTAACAATTTCAAAATGAAAGACAGTAGAATTGGATTAGACAATAGGAAGAAATTCTTACTGTGAGGGTGGTAAGGCACTGGAACAGGTTGTCTAGAGAAGCTGCAGATGCCTGGTCCCTGGAAATTTTTAAGACCAGGCTGGATGGGGTTTTGTGCATCCTAGTCTTGTGGAACATGTCCTTGCCTCTGGCAGGGGGCTGGAACTAGATGATCTTTAAGCCCCCTTCCAAGCCAAACCATTCTATGATTCCATGATACGGTTCTATCTGCCACTGCCACCACTACATTTTTGCTTTGTTGACATAGATGGTTACTTTAGTCTTGCCTTAGTCTTTTTTAGTCCTCTGGGTGTTCCAGACACTGCAGGTAGACTCACCTGGACAGGTAGGAAATGGAGTCACTGCTTGATGTCCATCATCTGTGTGTCTCTATGCCTCCTTTCTGTCATCATGAACCACCTGATGAGGGACCTGTACTGCTTCTGGGTCTGGAGGCAGCTTATCCGGTGTAAGTATGGGGACTTCTAAGGCATGATCCACTTGAATCAGAGAATCAGAATGCAGTGGGTTGTAAGGGATCCTCCTGCAGTCAGCAGGGACACTTCCAACTAGATTAGGTTGCTCATGGTCCCAACAGTTTGACCTTGAATGTCTCTTGGGATGGGGCCTCCACCACCTCTCTCAGCAACCTGTTCCAGTATTTCACTCCCTTCATTGTAAAGAAACCTACCCGCTCCAGTTTAAAACCATTGTCCCTTATCCTATATCTGCAAGCCCTTCTAAACAGTGCCTCCCCAACCTTCCTGAAGGTCCCTTTCAGATATTAAAATGCTGCTATAAGGTCTTCCTAGAGCCTTATCCAGGCTGAACAACCCCAGCTCACCCAGCCTGTCTTCACAGGAGAGGTGGTCCAGCCCTCTGATCATTTTTGTGGCCCTCCTTTGGATCTGCTCCAGCAAATCCACGTCCTTCCTGTGTTGAGGACTCTGGAGCTGACAGCAGTACTTCAGCTGAGGTCTCACCAGAGCAGAGTGGCAGAATCACTTCTCTCTCTCTGCTGGCCACACTTCTTTTGGTCTGCTATAACAATGTGTTTCATTTGGTCTAATCACAGAATTATAGAATGGTAGAGGTTGGAAGGGGCTTCCGGAGATGATCCAGTCCTGCTTAAGCAATTTCATCGAGACTGGGTTGCACAGGAACACATACAGGTGGATTTTGAGTCTCCAGAGAAGGAGACTCCACCACCTCTCTGGGCAGAGAAGGATCCTAAGCAGAAGGATCATAGCAGTGTGTAGGCAATATGGCAGCTTGGAAGTTTGTTCGTAGCAAGGTTATCCAGCAGCATCTTTGGGCTCTCTGCCAACACTGAAATAACTGGAAGTGCTACTTTCTCCTAAAAGTAAACCTGACCTTTGTGCTGCTTATTCACCTGTTGTATTTTTTGTTGGAAGAAAGGAGGAAATAAAACATCTCTTTGAAACAAGAAAGAAATTGGCAGTACTCATGGTTTTAGCAGAGGTCTTATGACAGTGTGATGCATTTTTTTCATGCAGATTAATATTCTACAGGAATGTGACTAGTTGAGTATCTCAGGGTTTTTATTAATATTTTTAGAGTGAGTTTTTAGAGCTTTTGGCATGGAGGAACACTAAGAACTTGATGCCAGTTTAACCTAGTGATTCAGAAACCATAATGCAAATAATAATAAGCTAACATATCTATTTTTAAACTCATTATTTAAGCCACTGTCATGATTTTGATGGGGCCTGACATGATTTTCCAGTATTGGGACTGCTAATAAAGCTTTTGTATGCAGATTTGAATGGAAAATCCTTTTTAAATCCTCCAGCTTGCTTGCCTTAGTCAATACTTAACAAGGACTCAGCCACAACAGCAAAAAAATATTCACCAGTCAGGACATTTTCCTTGACCCTCACTTTCTCTTCCCACAGAGAAAAACAAAAACCTGACACACAAGGGTCATGATTTGTCACCACCCCAGGGCCCAGTTAGTGAAACTGGTGCACAGGAATCCCTGTACATGGGAATCCTGGAGCTGTCAACAGCCTCCCAGGAGTCCAAACATGGGACAGGAGTATCGTTGTGTCAAAAGAGTTTTCCATGGGGCTGAGCAAGGACTGAAGAGAGAAGAGGACAAATCTGGATCAGGTCTACAAAGCCAGCTTGGGGTTGTTCCTATAAGGTAGTTTTGGAACTGAGCAGGGGTTGAAGGTAAAATGAGTGTCAAAGATGTGGAGAGGGCTAAGCCATGGCACAGAGCCCCTGTACAGCCTCCTTCAGTCCCGGCGTGGGCACATGAAATTGCTTGTCTAGTGCCTGTGTCCATGGAGGAGTGGGAGAATGCCAGCTGGTCCCTGCAGCATTTAATTTCTTCTCAGGAGCTGAGAGAGGCAAACACTTATGGGAAGAAACATCTGAAAGCAAGTAAGATAAAGTGCTGTTCTTACTGTCCTCAGCCCACTGTGCCCTTGCAGTTTGGATCCGGATTAGTGTGAGAAAACTGCTTTTTATAGTCCTACACGCAACCCAATGTTCTCCAGCTTGTCAAAAGGGCCTGGGATCAACTGAAGGAGCAGCAGGCTCTGAGCAAGCCAGAGCTGTCTCAGTGCTATTTTGAGGCACTTAGCTTCCCGGCCAGTGGGTATGCTGTTATTCCTCTAATAAAAGAAAATAAAAATATGAGAAACAGGTATGAAAAATGCAGGTGACTCAGAAGTGAGAACAGCTTCATTCTGTCATTAGTGCAGGGTAATTGGCCACATATTGCTATCAATATTGCACACGTCTCTACAAAGAGACCTGTGACAAGTGGAGTCCCTCAGGGATTGCTACTGGGACTGGTGCTGTTTAACATCTTTGTTGGTAACATGGACAATGGACCGACATCTTGTTGGTAACATGGACAAAGCAGACCTGTAGAAAGTTTGACAATGGCACCAAGCTGTGTGTTGTGGTCCACACAATGGAGGGAAGGTATGTCATCTAAAGGGACCTGGAGAGGTGGGCCAAGGCTAAAATAATGAAGTTTAACAAGGCAAAGTGCAGGCCTGGGTTGGGGCAATCCCAAGCACAAATACAGGCTGGGTGATGAGTAGGTTGAGAGCACCCCTGCAGAGAAGGACCTGGGGGTGCTGGCTGATGAGGTGCTTGACATGAGCTGGCAGTGTGCACTGATTTGGGGGTGCTGGCTGATGAGGTACTTGACATGAGCTGGCAGTGTGCCCAGAAAGCCACCCACATCCTGAAGGGCATCAAAAGATGTGTGGCCAGCAGGTCAAGATGGGTGATTCTGCCCCTCTGCTCTCATATGATGCCACCTGGAGTACCATGTCCAGCTCTGGAGCCCCCAGCACAAGAAGGATATGGATCTATTGGAGTGAGTCCAGCGGAGGGCCACAAAGGTGAACAGAGGGCTGGAGCACTTCTCCTACGATGACAGGCTGAGTTGAGTCTGTTCAGCCAGCCTGGAGAAGGCTCAAGGGAGACCTTATAGGAGCCTTCCAGTATCTGAAGGGGGCCTACAGAAAAGCTAAGAAGGGACTTTGTATGAGGACATGTGGTGATGGGATAAGGCACAATGGTTATAAATAGACCTGGGTAAATTTAAATTAGACATTAAGAACCAGTTCTTTACTATGAGGGTAGTGAGACACTGGAAGGAGTTGCCAAGAAAAGTTGTGGACACCTCATCCCTGGAAGCGTTTAAGACCAGGCTGGATGAGGCCTTGAGCAACCTGGTCTAGTAAGAGGTGTCCCTGCCCATGGCAGGAGGGTTGGAGCTAAATGATCTTTAAGGCTCCTTCTAACCCAAACCATTCTATGATTCTAAAGCTTCACTGCTTCATCACCACTTCATCATTGTTTCATCACTGCTTCATCACTGCTTCATCACTCCTTGGGTTGGGTGTGTGGCCACAGCTGTCTGTTGTAGAGGAACGGGAGAGGGTCTGCAGTCAGTCAGTGCGTGGCCCCAGTTTGTAGCTTTGTTTTGTCTGAAGATTGGAAGAGGGTGAATCTTGCTGCTTCTGTCTGAAAGTGATCTGAGACTTTGAGCAGAGCTTGGTGGTTTATAGGTCTGTTGCAGCACCATGTATGTGAATAGCCTTTTGGGCTACTGCTGGACACTGTCAGCAGAAAGATTACCTGAAGTGGAATCTCAGAGAAAGAGTGAATTGTGAATGACCTTGAATCAACTTAATGGATGTGTTCCCTCTGTGGACTACTGATAAGACAAATAACTCTTTGTAACGAATTTGTGTGGAAAAGGTTTTGGTAGTGTGTGTGTGTGGGGGGTGCTACAGAGGTGACTTCAGTGAGAAGCTGCTAGGAGCTTCCCTTGTGTTTGGTAGAGCCAGTGTCAGCTGGCTCTAAAATGGACCCACTGCTGGCAAAAGTGGAGCCAGTGAGTGACAGCAGTAGCACCTCTGTGATAACATATTCAAGAGGGAAGGGAAAAATCTGCTATGCACAGCAGCTAGGAGAGAGGAGTGAGAATATGTGGAAGCAACAACTCTGCAGACACCAGGGTCCAGTAATGAAGGAGGAGGGGGTGCTCCAGGAACTGGAGCAGAGATTCCCCTGCAGCATGTGGTAAAGACCATGGTGAGGCAGGCTGACCCCTTGCAATCCATGGACATTAAAGGTGGAGAACCAGCAGCCCATGCAGGACCTGGTACCAGAGCAGGTGCATGGACCCAAAGGAGGCTGTGATCCCATGGGAAGCCCATGCTAAACAGGCTCCTGGCAGGACCTGTGGACCCATGGAAAGAGGAGACTATGCTAGAGAAGGTTTGATGGCAAGACTTGTGACCCTGTGGAAGGGACCCACACTGGAGCAGTTCATGAAAAACTGCAGTATGTGGCTTCCCACACTGGGAAGTTTGCGAAGAACTGTTGCCCATGGGCAAGGACACTTCTTGCTACACCTGGTTGCTCAAAGCTTCATCCAGACTGGTCACTTCCAGAGAGGAAGCATCCATGATTCTCTGGGCAACCTGTTCCAGTGTGTCACCACCCTTATAGTACAGAACTTCTTCCTAATGTCTAATCCAAATCTACCCTGCTCAAGTTTAAAACCATTGCCCCTTGTCCTATCACCACAGGCCCTTATATATAAATGAATTAATTAATGTGAGAAACCTGGATGGGAAAGGATTGCAAAATCCTACACCAAGCCTAGAGCAAGCCTTGCCATCATGACTACAGAAATAAAAGGGATGGTCCAATTCCTTTTTCACTTTCTGGGCACAAAACCAGAGCATTATCTTTTCATCAGGACTCTTCTCTACTTCTCCCCTTTTAATAAGACAAAAAGAAACATCCTTGTCACACACACAAAAAGTTTATGAAAGATCGTAACATATGAAGAACCAAGAAACGAGACATCTTTTTGAAGACAGGAAAGCACAGCAAGCTTTACCATGTGTCCTGGTTTTGCTGGGACAGAAAATGGGGCTGCTGATGCATTAACAGTTCTGAATCATCCAGGACAGCTGACTGGAATTGGCTCACAAATATGTCCCAGACCATCAGCATCACACTTGGTACTAAGGGGGAAGTATGCTGAGGAGGAGGAGTCTCCTGCTAAACCCTCTTGCTTGGGCTTTCTGCTTTGGCTCCTCCTCATGCCTCTCGTGCTCTCTATGACTGCCTTCCTGGGTATCATGACTGCCACACCTTTGCTGGGCAAATATAACTTTATTTACTGTGTACTGACCTTAGTATTAACTTGGCTATTTCAATAAATCCATTCTAATGACAACCTGTGGGTTTTCTCTCCTTTTCCTGATTTCCCTTCTCTCCTGGGAAGGGGTCATCAGGTGATAGAGCAATTGCTAGAGTTTAGCCTCAGATACAGGCTAGACATAGCCACCACAGCATGTTTTTATTTCAGAATACATATCTCATTATTTCAGGCAAAGGCAGTTGGCAGCTCCCACTCAGCTTGGTTTGGCCTATGTCACTGAGGAAGCATGCAGAGAAATGGTGTGGAAGATGGGAATTCCCTGATGCCTTGGCTTACTGCCATCACCACCTAGTTTCTTCCTAAAGCTTGTTTTGAGGAAAGCAGGCTACAGTCTTCCAAGGACCTTGAAGATCTGTTTCATATCTGGTTTAGGTACCAACTGTGAGTGTAACTGCTCCCTCTTCATCTATTTTCATAGTCTAGGTGGAAGGGGAGTTTTCCTATGTGCAGCTGAGTGTTTGCTATTGAACCAGTGCTCTGATCCACAGTGACCATGGCTTTGTCACTGCTCTGTTGTTTTAGTTACCACAGTATAAAAATATCTCAAAAAACCCTAGCTCAGTCAAGTTGTAATAGCTCCAGGCAAGAGGGTGCCAGCAGGAAGCCACGTTGCAACTTGGCTTGAAAGAGCTCAAAGGTAAAGGCAGGTTCAGCTGTGACAAATAGGGAACAACAAGCACCTCGCTCTGCCTCATGTTTCCTGAAACCTAATGTTTTCCCGATAAAAAGAGACCCTTTTTACTGGAGCAGGTTTGTCTGGGCCTCTTAGGGATCAATGGTGTGCTGTAGACACAGGGCAGGATGGTGCAGAGAAACTCAGAAGTAGGATGATGTGAGGAGAAGGAAAGGGGACAGCATTGCTGCTCTCTTCTGGTAACAGATGACAGAGCTCATTGTATCTGCCAGAGGTGTGTGAGTCATGGGGAAAAAAACAGTGACACCAGGAATGCCAGGATCACAAAATCTGGTACTGTAAGAAGCATGTCATATCCTGGGCTGTGCTGGTCCCCAGGCTCAGGACAGTGAGAGAGATGACTTGCCACAGGCACAGTTCTCAAATGCTCACCAACACAGCTAGGATGGTTTCTCCTTTCCAGGAAGGTGGCAGTGGCTGAAGGACCCAGGCTGTTCTTCAGCAGGTTTTATCAATAGATCACAGGATCACACAGGATCACAGGATGTCAGGGTTGGAAGGGACCCAAAGAGATCATTCAGTCCAACCCCCCTGCCAGAGCAGGACCGTACAATCTAGCTCAGGTCACAGAGGAAAGCATCCAGATGGGCCTTGAAAGTCTCCAGAGAAGGAGACTCCACAACCCCTCTGGGGAGCCTGTCCCAGTAGTCTGTGACCCTTACAGTAAAGAAGTTCATTCCCCCTTGTGTTGAGGTGGAACCTCCTATGCTGCAGCTTACATCCATTGTTCCTTGTCCTATCACAGGGAGCAAGTGAGAAGAGCCTGTCCCCTCCCTCCTGACACCCAGCCCTCAGATATTCATAAACAATTATTAAATCCCCTCTAAGTCTTCTCTTTTCCAGACTGAGCAGCCCCAGGTCCCTCAGGCTCTCCTCATAAGGCATGTGCTCCAGTCCCCTAATCATCCTCGTAGCCCTCTGCTGGACCCTGAGCATGGGCTGGAGGGATGTGGGAACATGCAGGTACTCCTACCAGTCTAAGGAATTTGTAACAGACCCCGTACACCAGGGAAGCCCTGTCATTATGGCTCCTCTGACCTGGAGGTGATCTATTCCAGCGTCAGCACACTTTCCAGTAAGCACTCCCTGGTGTAAAGGTCTGATGCAGGTAGTTTGTATGGAAGGTAGGGCAAGGACTGCTGAGAAAGAAAGGCAAGCGAGGCAGAGTCCTAGTCTCTGGAGTGCTTAATGTCTTGCATGGGCTAAAAAACTTGAGATTCCCACATAGCAACAGGACAAAGGGCAATGTTTTTAAGCTAGAGAAGTGTAGATTTAGACTGAACATTAGGAAAGTGTTCTTTACCATGAGGGTGGTGGAACACTGGAACAGGTTGCCCAGGGAGGTGGTGGAAACATTCATGGAGATCTAAGCAACCTGATCTCATTGAGGATGTCCCTGCTTTCTGGAGGAGGGTTGGACTAGCTGACCTCTTGAGGTCACTTCTCAGTGCGTTTTGTGATTCCTTGATATTTTCTGTTGGAGTTGTGTTGCCAGCATCTCAGATGGTGCTACATCAGGAGAGTGGTGAGAATCATTTGGGACATGGCAGGGAAGAGAACTGCAACATGGACGTCTTAAGGATCATTTCCTCTCCTGCAGACCAGAGCCTGTGCTACTCGCACCTAACTTGTCACAGGGAGATATAGCGGTGCTAGAAGCTTGGAGTGCATTTATGGGACTGTTCAGTCTTGAGAAGGCTGAGAGGGGATCTTATCAATGTCTATAAATATCTGAGGGGTGGGTGTCAAGAGAAAGGTGCTAGTCTTTTTTTTTTTTTTTTGATGGTGCCCAGTAATAGCACAAGAAACAACAGGTATAAGCTCGAACACAGGAAATTCCACCTGAACATGAGGAGAAACTCCTTTACTTGTGAGGGTGCCAGAGCACTGGAACAGGCTGCCCAGAGAGGCTGTGTAGTCTTGTTCTCTGGAGACTCTCAAAATCTGCTTGGATGTGTTCCCATGTGACCTACCCTAGGTGATCCTGCTTTGGCAGTGGGGTTGGACTAGAGGATCTCTAGAGGTCCCTTCAAATCTCTAACATTGATTCGATGATTCTGCAGTTCCAGAGTACCTCTTTGTGTTTCCTGACAGTCTGTGCAACAGTTACATCCACCTCACTGAAACAGCCATTCTCTGCACATACACGTGTCTGACCTCATGGCATGGAGGAGAGGTCTGGGCTGCACACCATCAACCCTGCTATACACGGTCTTAGCAGTCCTTTCTAAGTGCACAACCCAGGGCACCAGCCTTGAGATGGCATTGACATTGTGACCACAAAGACAGGACCTGGTCCCTCTGCACAGAGAGAGAGAGAGAGAAATAGAGAAAGGAGCAGTTTCAGGCTCTGCAGTCAGGGTATGTCTAGTGCACATGCTGGTAATTGCACCATGCCAGGGTCTCGGTGTGATCTTCCTGTTGCTCATTTGCTGGCAAGTGTGAAACGCAAATCCCTCCGGGCTTCTGTCTCCGCTCAATATTCACAGGAGCATGAAAGCTCCTGTGTGGAGGGGAGGGTGAGAACGGGCAGACAGCAGAGAGCTTTGTCTCCTCCTTTGTCTGGAGTCCACAGGTCAAAAATTCTGTTTATTTGAGAGGCTGTACAGGGAGAGTCAGCTCACCGCAACCACCCTGACCCCTGCCTCCACCTTCTTTTGGGGGCTGCCAAGAGGTGTGACACCTGCATGTTCACATCGGAATGCACCAGTGCTGTGGCTCAGTCAAACCTGGTGATGCTTGGGTAAGGAGTGTGAGAGGAAGTACCCCAAAGTCAGTTTGTCCCTGAGGGTTCAGTGCAGTTGCCCCCATCCAGGCCACGCTGGCAGGTGGTTCCCACCCTGCCACTTTCCTATGGTGTGATGGTTTCAGTCCAAACCCTGTCAGCTCTCTGGAAATGGCAAGTGAGACACTTGTTGCCATGGTGATCCTTAATAGTTCTGACTCAGATGTAGCGTTGCCACAGCAACCACATCCGCAGCCCTCGGGAGGCAGTGCCCGCACCGTTTTTCTCTCCTAGCAGAAAAGGGCTCTGAAGCCCCATTTTGCACACTGCTTGCTGCAGTGCAGTGACGAAGCTTTTGGCCTGTTTTATTATTCTCCTAATGAACGAGGATTCTCATGCAGGGGAAAAGTGCTCTGGACAGCCTCAGCACTCACATGGCATGTTGCGAGTCCAAACTCCACCTTCCAGTGGCTCATCAGAAAATAAAAAAGTAGTAACAATAATTTATTTTGCACAAGGAGCGCTAACAATTCTTCCTAGGTAGGAACAAGCTCCTTTCATCTTGGGAGCTGAAGGCCACATCCATCTCGCTGTGGGGAAAGAGGAGGTGGTGCAGCTTTAAGATAAAGGGTGGTTGTGGCTGTGAAAGGAGAGACAAAGGGAGAGCTCATGTGAGGGAGTGGGTGTGTCTGTGAGGAAAAGAGCGGATCTGTGTGCAGGGAGTGTGTCCGTGGGCATGGCTGTGAATGTGAATGAGAGAGAAGCTTCCAGGAGAGGAGACGTGAAGTAGGACGTGGGTGTGCCTGGTGTAAAATGGGAGAGGGCATGCTTACCAGTGGGTAGGTACTGTTGTGTGCCAGAGCATGCCTGCACCAGCACCAGGAGAGCAGCTTCCCATCATGTAGAGCTGCACTCAGTTGTCAGTCCTGTCATCTTTGGCTTGTACAAAGACAACCACCGATGCATATAATGCCTGAAAGGCACTTGAGTCCCTCTGGGGTGGGTAAGCTTAGAGATGGGGTGGGGGTGGGGGGGTATGTTAGGTTTGCTATTGCAAATCTGGTGGCAAAGACTTTTCCAACACTAAATCATCCAGCAAAATTCATTTCACGACATCCTTCTCAGGCAGAGACAGGTGGGAATAAGAGGCCATGTGAATTCCCCACATGGATACCCTTGGACCGACATCTTGGCCAAACCCCCGTTCTGAGAGACCTAGTCATGATTCCCAAGGGAATTGGTCAGTCCTTTTCCCGGGTCAAATATCTGAGTGCTCAGGCAGGCAGGAGAAGTCATAGAATGTTTTGAAGAAAAAGAGCTTTGATCATTGAAAAGATCATTTGAGTCGAACCATAATCTAACTCTGCCAAGTCTGGTGCTAAAACATGTCCCATAGCACCACATCTGTCTTTTAAACACTTCCAGAAGTTGCCCAGACTTCCCAGGCATTTCATAAACTTTCTCTGTGGTTTTTCCAGTGTGGCAGAGAATTACCACCTTCTGACCAGCATCTTGCACTGCCAGAGCATGGTGAGATGTTCCTGAGGTGAGCTGACTTGTAGACAAATTTGGATTACTGAAAGGATGGAAAAAAATCACAAAGTCACCATCAAGGTGCTTTGTGACTTGATAATCATAAATGTTGTTTCCAACTGCAACAATTCTATGGCTCTATGACAAGAGGAATCAGCCTTAGGTTGCACCATGCGGGGTTTAGGTTGGACATGAGGTTCAATTTCTTCCCCAGAAGGGTTGTCAAGCCTTGAAACAGGCTGTCCAGGGCAGTGGTGGAGTCCCCATCCCTTGGAGGGGTTTCAAAGCTGTGTGGATGTAGTGCTGAGGGTCACAGTTTAGTGGTGACCTGACATTGATGAGTTAATGGTTGGACTCAATGATCTCAGAGGTCTTCTCCAACCAAAGCAATTCTGTGATTCTGTAACATCTTGGTGGGGCTGAGAAGGATGTAAAACTAGCAAATGCAAATAATAAAGGATGGTGTTAAAGAAATCAGCCATATTCTGCAATGGGAGAGGGTGCAGGATGACTCCTGTGTATCTGGCTCCGATGATACAAGTACAGAAGCCTTACTAGTAAGTAACACAAGCAGTTGAGAAGATTTTGGCAAGGAGCTTGATAAATATAAGCCAACTTTAAAGAGGTGTTGGAGGACAAAGGTATGAGAATGACAATTGTGGATAGGTCCAGGGTGCAGAATGATAATTCAGTCTCTGAAGTGGGGTCATGTGTACACACGAAGGTCCTCTGCAGATTAAGTTAAAAGGGAGTAATACTGTGAAATCAAGGTACAAGCTCCAGCTCCAGCAGAGAAAGGCTCTCAGAAAGTGAATGAACCAGCAGCAGTGGCAAGGTTTCAGAGAGAGGAAGCTTGGGACTTGGGAAATGGCCAGTGCAGTGTTTCTGGATGAGCAGTTAATGAAGCTGGAAGGTGATGAAAGCTGGATGGTGAGGCTCCAGAACTGAGTCTAAGGCTCTTCAGAAGTCAATGCAGCCTGTCCATGGAGTTCAGGGAGGTGAGGAGGTGGGAAAGTTATTGAAGAGACTCAGTCAAAGGAAACTTTTAAACATGTACCATGACTTGCTTGGTATGCAGGAAGAAACTCATCCCCAGTGTAAGCCTAATGAAATCAGCAGCTTTAGCTTTAGCTCTCTCTGTTAATTCCACACGATGGAGGCAGAATAAGGTGAACTGTTTGTTGTTGGTATCAAAGGTCTCCAAATTCTTTTACCCATCCAAAATTCTAACAAAAAAAATGAAAATGGTGTATTTTTCTTTTCCTTCCCCTGGGCCTTCTGTCTTCCTTCTTAGACAAAACCTCTCTCTGCCCATCGTGGTGGTGGTGCTTGTGACAGGCTATAGCTGTGCCTGCACTGGACCTGTGCTGAGACACGTGAGACTTTGTTACATATGAAGGATAAAGTGGTACTTGTGCACTGTCACTCCACATGTACCTGCTACAGAAATGAGACCTTGTGTTGCAACTTGCATTCATCTCACAAGGATGCCCATCCTCAAGGAACAAACTGTGTCTGGATTTAGGTTCTTCATCCTTTTGTGAACTGCAGCTCCAGCCTTCCCTGCGCAACCTGTGCCGGTTCCTGAATGACCATGGTCTGTGAAAAATATTTTGATCATGACACCTGCTGGCATAAAAGTGACAGGAGGACAATTTTTTTTTTTTTTTAATCCATATAGGATCTAATTTCCAATTTGGTTTACTCACAAAGTGAGGAAGCCTATATAAAAACATTTGTGGTGATATCAGGAAGAAATTTGTTACAGTGGGGGTGGTGAGAGACTGGAACAGGTTGCCCAGGGAGGTTGTGGATGACTCCTCCCTGTAGGTGTTTAAGGCCAGGTTGAACAGGGCCTTGAGCAACCTGGTCTGGTGGAAGCTGGCCCTGCTGGTGTCGGGGGGATGTGTTGGAACTAGATGATCTTTAATGAAGACCTTCCAACCCAAACCATTCTATGAATCTATGAATAAATACTTTCCTTCCTTGTTTGTCTATAGGACAGCTCAGTCATATAGAGAACCAATTTTATTAAACAAGAATTAGTGTAAATCATGAAAAAAATGAGATAATTATTGTTGAACCATTATACTCAGGAATTCCAGCAATTACCAAGTACATCAAGATTATTTCAATGAGGAAGTCATGGCTGTGCATGGATGAGCTTTGGGAGTTGGCTCTAGCCAGCCTGATGTAGTGTGAGGTGTCCCTGCCCATGGCAGGGGGGTTGGAACTAGATGATCCTTGTGGTCCCTTCCAACACTGACTGATTCTATGATTCTAAGAAAGAGGGGAGAATAGGCTGAAATACTGCAGCTGTCTTCCTTATTGTTTCTTACCCAAAAAGGAAATAAGTTGTTGTTGTAAGGCTGTGCAGCTTCAGCCTGAGCTGAACTGTAGGCCTTCTAGTAAGGTTCAAAATCATCAACTAGACAAAATGGCCCATGATAGCTGGGGCATAGGAGTAGGGGAGCACACATGTTCTGGGGTGGTGAAAGCCAAGAGTGCGGTTGTAAGGCAAGGAGGAATGGAATGAGGGGTGCCAAGAAGGAGAGGATAGTCTTGTTGCATGGATAATAAGCAGGGTCTCAGAATGATATCTGCTTGCTTTTGCTGATGAAGATTTTGTTTAAGGGAGCCCCTTTATTCACAAATTGAGCAAACGGCGAGTGGGGCAGGGAGAAAGGCAGGAGCAGGCAGTCGGAAAACTGAACATCTTGTTCCGTGTACATTTAGGCTTCCTCACTTTTAGGAGTCATGCTGTAGTGAGGGGTCAAAGCACAAGAGCCATGAAGGTTTTGTTGTTTTTTTCTTCCTGTGCTTCTTAAAGAGTGATGCCCATAAGATTAGTGTTTACCTTGATTTAATGTCTCATCAGAAGCATGACATCCCCAGCAGCCCTGCTGCGGTGCTACTAAATGAAGCATGCCCAGTTTCCTCAGATGAGACTTAAACCTCTGCCCTTAGAGACCTGAGGGATGGGAAAGAAGGATGGGGTGAGAGTGATAGATATTGACCCACCTAGCCTGTATGCTAAATTAAATAACCAGGGTTTATTTTTTAACCTATTTAAAAAAGATAACCATTCTCTGCACAATTATGTTTGGGTTTGTGGAGGTTACTGAGGTGGCAGCTGCCACAGCCAGAGCCTAGGCTGCTCTGTACCTTTCCCCTGACTCACATTCTGTGGGTGACCTTCATGTGTGAGGACAGCAGCTGTCTTAAGGAAAGAGGAGAGACAGAGAGATGAGAGAGAGAAAGCATTCTCTCTGGCAGTTAATTGAATCCAGGCCTTCCCTTCCAGTTGCGCTGGAGAAGCCTCATCTTCCTCTCACAGTGAGGAAAAACGGTTGCTCGTGGGAGCTCTGAGCAGATGAAACCCTCCAAAGTCGCTTTCCTAAAGTTGTCAAACTAAATTTGAATCACCTCTGTTATTAAACCAGAACTGACCATGGCAGAGTGCCACTGATTTTAGTGCTGCTTTACAGTAAGCAGCAATATATCTCAGTGACTGTCTGGCTTGATGACCAGTAATTCAGTGTATCCTACATTTTCCTTTTTCCTCATCATATCTGCCCCATACTGAGTCCCTAAGAAATATCACTCATTATAGAACCCCTCCTTTGAGGGCCTGTTGTGACAACCCTTTGAACTCCTATGCTGGGAGGGCAGAATGCACAGGACTCAGAATTACAGGCAGCTAAATTGCCTCATTAAGAGAATATTATTAGGTCCCATTTGGTCTCTTCCTATCAAGCACTTTTGAATACTTTATCCAAGTCAGTTTTATGTCAGAGGATCCCCCTCTGTTTTCCCTGAGAGATTTTCCTTTACTCTCTCCTCTTTGCATCTGTGTCCCCACAAAGGCTGGATCCAGCTGTGATGTGGAGAAGGAGCAATGTCATAGCCATTCCTTTGTCACAGGATACCCAACAAGGACTGTATGGGGAGGACACTCTTCTTCATCAGAATATATGTTACCTGCACATCCCAGAAAACATATTTATCCTTGTAGATGAAATTGCCTTTATGAAAAAAACCCAAAACCAAATAAAAACAAACAAACAAAAAAACTCAAAACAAAACAAAAAACCTCCACAAAGGTGTGTGCCCCTCTCCCACCAGAGAGTTTAGTTTGGCTTAGCATTACACCTCCTGCTAGGAACTGTAGGATCTCCATAATTCCACTCCTTTGTTCTTTGCTACAAGGATTTATCCCACTGAGGTCTTTCAGACTGCAAATTTCCTGCCCTGATGATTGCACATTTCAGTTTTCCTGTCCCAGCTATGTGGACTTCCTAGACTGAGCATGTTAGCATATTATTAATATTCTGACATCTTCTCTCACTCCCTAATAACCTTTGGTAACAGCTCAGAATTGCCCCTGCAGTTTCAAGAGCCTTTGCCAGTATATGCCTGGTTTTTTCTGACTCTGGCCTTTATGGCTTGCTGCAGCTGGCAGTGCCGTACACACACCTGCTGCTTCATCCATTGGTGTGTCCTTTGCCGTCTCTTTACTTTGGCCTGTAGGAGAGCAGCTTACCCCAGATCAGGAACTTCTGTGTGTTTGTGTGCTTCTGACCAATTTCTAATTAGGAAACCCTCCAATGTTTCCTGTTTATTGTCTCTGCCACCTACGCTGGCTTGCCCTCACCCAGGGAGCCACCAGCTGTGCAGGTAGAAAAGGTGCCTCAGCTGCTTGGTATTGGGGTGAGAGACAGGAGATGTTTGTACGTAGGAGGTAATCTGGGGTTTTCATTTTCCCCCGGGTGCTGTGTTTATCTCAGCAAACTGAAATTGTACTGTCTGGATTTAGCTCTGCTGCTTCCCTCCAGCGAATAAAAGCCTTGTTCAAGGCCTGGTCAGCTTGAAAAATCATGCTTTTGTGCTGTTTGCAACCGATGGCCAGGATAAGGATCAGATCCTTAGCCAGGGTAAATTGTTTCGGCTTCAGTGAAGTCAGTAAAGCTAATCCATTTTCTTCCAGATGAGATTCGGGGAGCATGGATTAACTCTACTGCCTGGACTCAACCTTGATTATAAATCCAGCCATAATGAAGGATGTGGCTTCACTGACCCCCTTGTTCTGCAACCTCTCTAGCTTCTCCTCTGTGCAGTGGGGCTCTGTGGCTCCTTTCTTCTGCCTTCCTGTGGTGTGTAGGAGAACAACCCAGCTGCTCACTCACAACAGGACGAGATATGGGATGGGAAAAGACTGGCTGGTCCTGTGCTGAGGCTCAAGGCCAGGCAGCCCACATCCACAGAGACTGACTGATGTAACAGGGAGGGAGTGACCAGCCTGCTGATGTGTTAACTGCATTTTACTCCAGCAGTTCTGGCCAAAAAAAAAAAAAAAAAAAAAAAAAAACCCACCTGTGAGAAAACCTACACTAGCTCACTTGCTTAGGGCATAGATGTTCAGGACCTGAGAGCCACCACCTGATGTGAGTTATGAAGTCCTGCCTTTCTCTGTGAAGATGTGTGTGATACCTCTTGACAGGTCAAGGCTGAGGGTGCTCTGTGCTTTGGTTTAATGCATCATTGGCTTGGCCTGTCTTTGAAGGGCTGCCACCTTGTGATTTGTAATTCAGTCTTAACTGCAGGTCAGGAGATGAAGGGTAAGCATGTAAGCCTGTGTATACATAAATACAACACGAAGTAGCAGTGACTGGGGTTTTCCTCAGGAAATCCAAATTTTGCTTGTCCTTATTGAAAAAGCATTTTTCTTGCACTTGGAGGGGGGTCACACTGGATTTTGGCACAAGGCTGCGTATGCTGGAGGAAAGGGAGACCTAGGAACAATGTAAATGTTTGACACCCAATTGTTTGTGCTGTACATCACCTTTCTCCAGCACCAGCCCACACCATCAGGACTCACGATGTGAAAGGGCAAGATCTCATCTTTCCACATGTAGCTGCTAGACCATACACTTCCCTGTCATCACCTTCTCTGGGTTCCTCTGACTTTTCTTTATCGCAATACCTCTTCCCTCAGCTTTGGTAGAGTCTTATTTTTATCTTTTTTACCCTGTTACTTGTGATGGCACAGGTCTTTTGGCAGCTGGGTTATGGCACACATCAAAGAATCTATGGGGCTTTAAAAGCACAGTTTATATTTTGGCAGGTTAGTTCTAAGCCAAGATGCTACTTTCATGTTCTAGTTCACAATGTGACAGTGCAAGGGCAAAAGTCAGCTGTGGGAAAGCAAGAATGTGTAATGTTCCCATTGCTGCTGAGGGCTTTGTCACATGAGGGGCAAGTGACGAAAATGTTTATTTTCTCCTGTGTGTGTCAGTGCAAAGTGGGACAACTGGTGCCAGAAAGACTGGCAGTAGCCTAGTTCAGAGTATCTTGGTCATGGTGACCAATCCTTTCTCTGTGGGACTGAAAACACCGTGGGTTCAAACTCCTCCTGTTCTGGAGGCCGATATTATGTCTGTGCTGAGAGGATGCTGTTGCTACCAGGGCAGGAGGGCAGCCTGGCTGCTCCTGCTGTGATCGTAGAATGGTCTAGGCCAGAAGGAACCTCCAAAGGTCATCTAGTCCAACAGTCAGCAGGGACATCCCCAACTAGATCAGGTTGCCCAGGGTCTTGTTGAGCTTCACCTTGAATATCTCCAGGGAAGGGGCCTCAACCACCTCCCTGGGCAACCTGTTCCAGTGTTCCACCACCCTCATAGTGAAGAACTTCTTGCTGATATCCAATCTAAATCTGCCCTTCTCTAGTTTGAAGCCATTGCCCCTTGTCCTGTCACCACAGGCCCTTGTAAACAGTCTCTCTCCATCCTTCTTGTAGGCCCCTTCAGGTACTGGAAGGCTGCTATTAGGTCTCCCCAAAGCCTCCTCTTCTCCAGTCTGAACCACCCCAGCTCCCTCAGCCTGTCCTCATAGCAGAGGTGTTCCAACCCCCTGATCATTTTCATGGCCCTCCTCTGAACCTACCCCATCAGGTCCGTGTCCTTCCTATATTGAGGGCTCCAGACCTGTACACAGTGCTCCAGGTGAGGTCTCACCAGAGCAAAGTGGTAGAATCACCTCTGGATCTGCTGGCAATGCATTTTTTGCAGCCCAGGATGTGATTTGCCTTCTGGGCTGCAAGCACATGCTGCCAGGTCATGTCCAGCTTTTCATCCATCATCACCCCCAAATCCTTCTCCAAAGGGCTGCTTTCTATCCCCTCATCCCCCAGTCTGTATTGATAGTGAGGATTGTTGTGGCCCAGGTGCAGAACCCTGCACTTGCTCTTGTTGAACCTCATGAGGTTCACCTGGGTCCACCTCTCCAGCTTGTCCAGGTCCCTCTGGATGACATCCTGTCCCTCTGGTGTATCGACAGCACCACACAGCTTGGTGTCATCTGCAAACCTGCTGATGGTGCATTCAATCTCACTATGTCACTGATAAAAATATTAAACAACACAGGTCCCAGTATGGACCCCTGAGGGACATCACTTGTCACTGCTCTCCATCTGAACTTCAAGCCATTGAGCACCACCCTTGGGATGCGACCATCCAGCCAATTCCTTATCCACTGAACAGTCCACCCATGAAATCTGTATCTCACTTTAGCCTCATTTCACATGAAATTATTTGACAAATTCAGCTGGAATTCACTGACTATTTTGGCATTCCAGAAAGTGTTTCTATCAGGAAATGACTCAGCAAAAACAGAGAAAAAAAAATCACCTGCTTACTTGTTGTCACATTTGTTTTATTCAACTCCTGATCTATCAGTAGCAATTTTTTCTTGTATGTGACAAGCTGAGATGTAACACAAAACCTGCCATCTGCCTTAGATGTCCTGAGGTAATTTTCTTTGGATTTTCTCTAGTTCCACCGAAGCTGTACGAGGGATTCTTGTTTATCTCTGTGGGCTACAGATTAGTCTTCTTGCTTATCAAGACATCCCTGAAAATCTCATGCCTGAACTTTCCATTAGATGAGCTGAAGACACAGCAGAGAGGTCTTTCTGTTGATGTATACATAATCTATACATTTTCTTCTTTGAAAATGGGAATGGTAGGCCCTAGAGAAAATGATCCAGCCCTAATTGCTTCAGTGACCTTTCCCTTGCTATCCACTCACTGTTTCCTGTGTCCAGTTTGGTTTCAAATGCTGCAAGCAGTGAGGCTTCCATCACTGTGAAAATCACCCCATTGCTTAATAAATCCCATTCTTTCCCAGGTTATGCTGAAGTGGTATTTTCATTATTTTCATGTCAATGAATTTGCTTATGACCATCTGCTTGCTGTCCCTTATTACTCCAAAATCACTGCATTGTTTATGTTTCCATTTTGGAGGCTTGCTTAAGCCTATAATCCTTTCCTGAAATTATCTCTTGATTAAACTATGGTATGATTTTTCATTTTTTTCTTTACTTCTTAATAATTTTTGTTGTCCTTCGATGAACTTCTCTTTAATGCTGGCAATCTGTCCCTGGCTTTCTCCATCCAAAATACAATGCAGTATTCCAAATACAACAAAAAATTCTAATAGTGCCAGAAAATTGTACAAGGAAATAATTATTTCCCCTTATCAAATATAAGTCTGCAAGATTTGCCTTTTGTCCTACTTGGTCTCTGTATTTTGTCACCTCTTCCTCTTAAGGTGTGAACTATGGGTCCTGTCTAGTAAGACTTGAAGATCCTTATGTATATTCTTTAAATGCCACACTGCCATATTTAAACAAGCAAGCATCAGATATCCTATCAGGCTATTAAAAAGAGGCATGTAACACAGGAAACCATGATCTGCTCTGTGGTGATAAAGCCTTGCTGAAGCACTGCAGCCAGCATTGCATGCTGCATGCAAAGAAAGATAGGGGCTTATTTGGTGGTTATAGCAGAGGAGATGAATAAAGGCTATCTGAGGTCTAGAAAATACAACAGGTGAGGGAAGACTGAAAAACCTGTGGTTGTTCAAGCTAAAAAAGAAAAGACTGGGTGTAGTGGGAAGCAGTAGGAAAATGCAAGTCTTCAAATATATAGGAAATTGTTGTTATTAAGAGAGAGGGAATAAAAATATTCTTTTTCACTGAGGGTAGAAAAAGGACCATTGAGCTTAAACTGCAGCAAAGGACACCCAGGCTTAGCACCAGGTCAAGTTTTTAAGCTAAAGAAAAGGGGTGGGTGTCAAGAAGAAGGGGCCAGTGGTACCCAGTGGCAAAATGAGAGGCAATGGATACAAACTCAAACACAAGAAGTTCCACCTCAACATAAGGAAAAACTTCTTTCTTGTGAGGGTGCTGGAGCACTAGAGTAGGCTGCCCAAAGAGGTTGTGGAGTTTCCTTCTCTGGAGACTGTCAAGACCTGTCTGGATGTGTTCCTGTGTGGCCTGCCCTAGGCGATCCTGCTTTGGCAGGGGGGTGGGACTCCGTCTCTAGAGGTCTCTTCCAAGCCCTATGTGAGGTCAGGCATAGATGGCCTAGGATGAGTGCATGAACTGTCAGCACCAAAGTTTATTCAGAAC
Organism: Indicator indicator; assembly: GCF_027791375.1. Classification (NCBI taxonomy): domain Eukaryota; kingdom Metazoa; phylum Chordata; class Aves; order Piciformes; family Indicatoridae; genus Indicator; species Indicator indicator. The sequence goes on from NC_072010.1 coordinate 89,059,328, forward strand.
AGGTAGGACAGATGTCTGTTAGGGAACGTTTATACAAATACTGACCCTGCTCTGGGGCAGTGGATGAGCTCAATGAGCTGTATTTTCCATGGTCATGAGGGCAGAAAATGAGTAGGGATTGCTGACCTCACAGTGCTCTCTCCTTTTAAGTAGATGCTGCATGCGTGTATCTATGTGTGGATGCTGACAGGTAACACCCAGAGAATGCTGGCTTTTCACCTTTTCCAACAAACAACTGCCTTATCTTGACTTTAATGTAACCTTAGGTTAAGGGGAGAGAAGTTATATAGAGTCATAGAATTATTTAGGTTGGAAAAGACCTTCAAGATCAAGTCCAACCATTAACCCTACTCTACCAAGTCCACCACTAAGCCTTATCCACAAGCACCACATCAACATGGCTTTAAAACACATCAAGGGATGGTGACTCAGCTATCTCCCCGGACAGCATGTTCCAATGCCTGAGTACCCTTTCAGTGATTGTTTTTTTGACTAATGATCAGCCTAAACCTTCCCTGGTGCAGCTTCAGGCCAAGATGATCTGCTCGATTACCTTCCCTGGCACTGAGGTCATAAAGACTGGTCTGTAGTTTCCTGGATCCTCCTTTTGGCCTTTCTTGTAGATGGGTGTTCCATTTTCTACCCTCCAGTCCTCTGGGACCTCCCAAGTTACCCAGAACTGCTGATAAATGGAGAGAAGCTTGGTGAGCACACCTGCCAACTTCTTCAGTACTCTTCAGTGTAACCTGTATGGCCCCATAGACCTCTGTATGTTTAAATGGTGTAGCAGGCCACTGACCATTTCTTCTTGGATTGTGAAGGTCTCCACCCCTGCCTTCCAGCTCAGAGGGCTGAGTGTCTGGGGAATAGCTAGTTCTGCTGCTAAAGACTGAGGCAAGGAAGACATTAAACATCTCAGTCTTTTCCTCATCCTTTATAAAGCAGGATAAGTTGAGGTCTACAAGCTAACATTTGTATTGCTTCTTCAGCACATCTGATCATAACTACTTCCTGCATCCTGAAATTAGGCTTGGAATTATTCCAGAACAATAGGAACTGGATCCTGTTGGGCTGTTCTGTGAATAGAGATGAAGAGAGGTGTTCACTGTTCATCCTTTAGCTCAGCTTAGTCCCAGAGCAGACTTTTGCACTATCCTTGTTGTTATTTACCAACTTGCAACGTGTCCTGCAAACCCTGTCTTCTCCAGTCCAGTAACATGCCTCCTGGTACACCTCCCCTCTTTTTCTATGAGTGGACATCCTTTAATGCAAACATATTGGAGATGAAAGGAGACACAGGAGAGAGGTAAATACTTTTTGAACCTTTGACTTTGAGGTGTATGATGGAAGACACTTTTCATTTGTAACCTCCAAGTACTCCAGAGAGTGGCCAGCACCAGGATACCTCATGGTAATGGACACATGCTCGAACCCTGGGACCCTGGGTTCCCACAGGGGTTAGGTAGGCTACCAAAGGGGCTTAAAGAAACAGATGTCAATCCGCAAATATGGTTGAGAATTAGTCCTCACTCAGATATCCTGACTCTACCTTTAATAATGTCCACACTTCTTGGGCCTGGATTTGATGCAGAACTTAAGTGAGCTGCTGTTTTTGGGATGAGTAAGGGTGGTTTAAGGAATTCCTGCACATGCTGGGAGAGTTGTGCCCAGGAATGAGCCAAGGCTCTTTTAGTTTGCTTACTAATGGTGTAGAGAATAGTTATTCAATGGTGGGAAAAGTAAGGGGCACTGAATTAAACTAGCTGCTTCAACAGAGTCATTAAAAGGATTTGGGTTGTTAAACAAGTGGTTCACATGTGGATGTCTTTGCAGATGTTGTAGATGATATATGTTTTCTTAGATGGGCTCTAGAGGGGTCTGGACTACTTTAAGGAATGGGAACTTACTGGGGGTTATCAAGACGTCATCGGTGGCTCAAGAAAGCCCAGTTGCAGTCTGCTGGAGGATGTTGCCAGGGTTTTCTGGATATTCCAGATATACATTTGATATAGCTTCTTCCAGTCACTGCTGGACAAAGACTTCCTAGTTAGATGGACTTTTGATGTAACCTAGGACAGCTGACCTTAAGTTCTTATGTCAACTTGATCTGTAATTATTACATCGGAACTGCTGTCATGATATGATGCCTAGTGTAAAAGTTGGTGCTGTTGGACATACCTGGATGATACCTTCAACTGTGATTTCTAAACAAGGACTGCAAAAGTCTGCTCCCGATATCAAATCCCACATGCAAAATGCATTAAAATTCTGAGCCAGAACTCAGCTTGTCTTTGGTGATTTTCAGTGTTACAGCTATTACAGGCAGCAGTTTATAAAAGGGGTCTTCACATGACATTGTAAATCCCATAGTGAGCTATTGCAAGAGTTTGGGGGGAGAGAGGGGAGGGAAATGTTAATCCATAGCAGTAAATTCAGGATCACAGAGCAAGCACATGCTCCCTTCTTGAGGCTGCCAGTTGTACATGTAGCTGCCAGTGACGCGCTGTGAGCCATTTTGCACTGTGCATTGTTTCCTCCCTCAGCTGCCAGCGTCGCTAAAGACCTTTGCACTTGCTAGTGACAGTCAGGTGTGAATAAAGCTGATAGAAGACTTGGGTTGTGCCTGACCCTCTTCTGAAGTGTGATTAGATAAAATCCAGCCAAAATATATAATTTTTCGTATCTACAGAGCAGTTTAATCTGCTCTTGAACTCTGAAATGTGCCTAAAACCACCATGTATTTATGTATTATAATCTCTAGCTCTCTAAAAATTTGAGAAGGGAAGAAGGAGAGGGAGGGAGGAAGGGAGGGAAGGACGGAGGGAGGGAGGGAGGGAGGGAGAGGGAGGGAGGGAGGGAGAGGAGGAGGTAGGGAAAGAGGTAGGGAAAACGGAGAGAGGAGGGAGGGAGGGAAGAAAACCTGAAAACTGACCCTTTTTTAATACATAAGGCAAATGCTCTGTAAATCCTGATGCTTCATATAAAGTCATGTGGCTGTAGAAAGCGGTCAGGACTTGTCTTCATGGGAGAACTGTCTTCAGATTGGGCTTTGCCCTTTTTGGGATGGGGCTTTCCATCTGCAGCTTTGTCATCTTGGGTTAATATCTAGTGTCATGCTGTTTGTCGCAATCCAAGAATCAAGCTGTTGTGTTTCCGATGTCCTCAGCTACCCCCTTTCCAGTTGAGGCTGGAAAAGGAGGTGAGCTAAGCTGCTCCCACACAGCAATTTTGCACCAGTATGGTCAATGAAATTGGATATTAGGAAGAATTTTGCTAGTGAAAATGGAACAGGCTGCCGACGGAAGTGGTGGAGTCACCATCCCTGGAGGTGTTTTTTAAAAAGAGTGGATGTAGTACTTTGACACATGGTCTAGTGGTCATGGAGGTGTTGGGTAGAAGGTTGGGTCTGATGATCTTAAAGGTCTTTTCCAACTTTAATGATTCTGCATCAGGCATAGTGTGGCCAGCAGGAGCAGGGAGGTCATTGTACCCCTGTACACAGCACTGGTTAGGCCACACCTTGAGTACTGTGTCCAGTTCTGGGCCCCTCAGTTTAGGAAAGATGTTGAATTGCTGGAGCATGTCCAGAGAAGGGCAGCGAGGCTGGGGAGAGCCCTTGAGCACAAGCCCTATGAGGAGAGGCTGAGGGAGCTGGGACTGTTTAGCCTGGAGAAGAGGAGGCTCAGGGGAGACCTCCTTGCTGTCTACAACTACCTGAAGGGAGGTTGTAGCCAGGAGGGGGTTGGTCTCTTCTCCCAGGCAACCAGCAGCAGAACAAGAGGACACAGTCTCAAGCTGCACCAGGGGAGGTTTATGCTGGAGGTGAGGAGAAAGTTCTTCACAGAGAGAGTGGTTGGCCATTGGAATGGGCTGCCCAGGGAGGTGGTGGAGTCACCATCCCTGGAGGTGTTCAAGAGGGGATTGGACGTGGCACTTGGTGCCATGGTTTAGATAGTCATGAGGTGTAGGGTGACAGGTTGGACTCGATGATCTTTGAGGTCTCTTCCAGCCTTCCTGATTCTATGATTCTATGATTCTATGATTCTATGATTCTATAGTGTGCAATAATGCTGAAGGTTGAGGCTTTTCTTCCTCTACTATTTATAGAACGTTCATGCTTTCTATTTGCTATTATTCAGCTTTTTTTTTGTATTTGATCTCCTGTACTTCATAAATAGACATAGTCACAGTCAGGTTAAAGCACAGTTTATGATATGCTATGCTAAGGCATGGTGCTGTAGACAAAGCCATTTTGCTGTTAGTCTTGCATACAGCCCTTCTGGGACCAGAAGGGAATACGTGCGTGCTCCTTAGCTGATGTGAGTGTTTGCTGTTCTGCAGGAGCAGTAGATAGCTGTAATAACCTGCTTATTGTGCTGGAAGATCAAGGATCTCTCAGAATGATGGATGGTTCTGGAGTGATATTCTGTAGTGGCCAATGTCACAATATGGCTAAGGACATCTGATTACAAAACACAGTTCCCTTCTTTGTGGTGTGATACTAGCTTTAGGTTTCTGTTTTGTGGTGAGGGTTTTTTGGTAAAGAATGCATAAAATTCTCTGATGTAGCTGAGGTGGCTGACTGAATGGGGCAACCACGCATGCCTGTGTGTGTTGGGGTCCAAAACCTTGCTGTCCCTGAATTCTAAAGGCAACGCAGCTTTCCAAAATAGTTCTCAAACTCAGAAGTCAATGACTGTAAAATCAAAGATATGTGTAAAAATTTCAGATTGCAGTCTGGACTCAATCTCAACCACAAAATGGATTTGGAAGGGAACTCTGGAAAGCATCTAGTCCAGCCCCTCTGCTAAAGCAGGATCACCTAGAGAAGGTTGCACAGGAATGCACCCACGTGGGTCTTGGAAGTCTCTGGAGAAGGAGACTCCACAACATCTCTGGGTGGCCTATTTCAGTGCTCCATCACCCTCACAGGAAAGCTTTTTGTTAAGTTCAAGTGAAACCTCCTGTGTGGTAGTTTGCACTTGTTGCCCCTTGTCCTATCACTGGGCACCACTGAAAAGACCCCAGCCCCGTCCTTATGAACTCTGCCTTTAGATATTGATCAGCATTGATAAGATACTCTCTCAGTCTACAAAGCCTTCTAGGTCTCTCAGCCTCTCCTTGTAAGAGAGATGCTGATCAGTCTGTTCTCTTCATCATCTCAGTATTTCTATCCTTCTGAAACAGTAAGACCTAGATTAAATATATATATAATATATATTTTTATATATATATATAAATATATATATATGATGTCCGTTTGTAACAATTTTTAAATTTCAAAAACATGATTGTGATCTTTCAGGTCTCCTGTGACTTGTCATGCATATTTCATGAATGGGGGCACTGAGACACCTTTTGCCCCATATCCTAGAGCAACTCAATGGACAGAGCAATACTGAATATTACTCCTCTACTTCACATAACCTTTATATAATCTTTAGATAATGATTTGGAACATCTCTATTTTTGTTCACCTCCCAACAGTACTTCTCCATCTTTCTGGAGCAAAGATTCCATTTCCAAGGGGATTTCTCAGAGCTACACAATTAGACTTGGACAGGTTTCTGAATGTACCAAATCTAAATTGTTCTTAACCAGGTCTGGACCTGCGATTTTTCTGCTGCTTTTTCTTTTAAAGGGAAGGAAAACAGAGTTTGGCAAAAAGATAAGCAGGAACATCTTATTCACACAATCTCTGCAGAACATGCAGCTATTCAATTCTGTTCTTGTGCTTTCTTTTAACATCCCAGGAACTCGGATGCTATCATAAGCACTTGCTTATATCCCACTAGCATTCATGTCCCATCAGGTAGAGAGCAAGTTTGATCTTCTTGGACTGATAAAGAATGAGAGCTACTAGCAAAGGTGAAGAAGAAGCCTCCTTCAAATCATAGTATGAGCCACTACCTCCTATCAGCATTTAGTATTTATCGTTTTATCCCCAATTTCCTGGACTTACCTATTGCAGTTTCCTGAACCCTACCATTATGCCAGAGTTGCTGATGCTCTCCTCAGGGTCACACCACAGCTTGTTCTGGGCTAGCTTCTCTGTGTGCTGGTGTTCACAGACTGCTCACTGTGGGCCATTGGAAGCATATGCAAAAGCTTTAGAAATTGACAAAAACCAGTGCCCTTATAAACCATCTCTGAGAGAGGACCCAGGAGTTATGTGGGGACAGCACTGTGAAACCACTGTTGTCCTGGAAACTCAAAGAGAAAAATTAGCATACAGAAGGATTTTATTTTTCAGAGGCAATCTATGTGCATACACACAGATGATGTGGAGAGAGATAGATAGATAGATAGATAGATAGATAGATAGATAGATAGATAGATAGATGGATAGATAGATAGCCATGTTCCTCTGCTTCTTTGATGAAGTCTTTCTTGATTAAAGATGGTCAGTATAAGAATTCATTGCATCTGATTTTAAAAGTGAGAATAGAAATGAACCCCTGTATTTTCTCTTCAGTGTAATGAGAATCGATCTTGTGTTTGGAAATCAGAGAAACAGCAGTTACATATATGGATGAATTAAAGACAGAGATAACTTAACAGCTTAGCTCTCTGATCCTCCCCAGAGAAGAGAAGGAAAGAGACATGGATTATGAAGAAAGAGAGCTGTGGGCATAGCTTAAAGGCTCCCTCATGCATCACACTGAAGTCTGAAACAGCCAGGGGGACTCACTTCTGTCAGGTAGCTGCAATCACAGGGACAATGGACATTAGTGATGCAGAATGCTTGTGACCACAGCTATCCCTACAGACTGCTTCCTGACCAGTGAAGCTATTTTTACCTATGCAGGAAGTGGAATGGTAGGAGGAACCTGCAGGTGACTCTGGAGTAATTTTTTAGCACTTTGAGGGTACAGCCCTTGCCAGCAGGGATAAAATTATTGCTGCTTGAAGCCTGGGAGTGGTGACAGTGTGCATGCACCTAAACATGCACACAGTAAGAGGCACCACTCAACTTCTTTGGCTGAAGGCAGCTCAGGCTCAGATACTTCCTGTCTTCCTCTTACATAGTTGAGAAGTGAGTCACTACCAGGAAGAAACAGTGGAGGATTTGGTCTCTCAGCACAGGTTTATGAGTCTCCAAATCAGTCAGCCAGAGACCGGCTTGGGCAGTGAAAGGAGGAAGAGATATTGTCCAGGAGAAAAAACTGCTATCTTTTCTGGTTCTGTGGCTTATTGAATGTGTAGTAAAAACATGCTGAACTCTTTCTTATGAGGAAAAATAGGTGTTCATTTTCCCCTCCCTTGCCAGAATCTCAGGGAAATAGATTTGTCATTTCCCTTTTGCCCTATGCATTGGCTTGGAAGGCAACCAGCAGCACATATCCCAGTTCTGGCATATCCATGCACTCTGGCATGGGCAAAGAATGCCTTTCAGATAGATTTATTTCACTGCTTCCCATGCCACCTCTCCGTGCCCATGGCAATACATTATCACAGAACCCATTGCAGCTAGCTCTTTTAGTCACTTACCTGTATTAAACCCTGAGGATGTTTAAAACACACGTGGATCTCATGATTAATGGTGTGGTTTAATGGTAGTGGCTTACTAGTAGTGGTGGGATTGCAAGCTATAAGTGACCAGCTGGACTTGATGATCTCAAAGGTCTCTTCCAACCTCAACATTTCTATGATTCCCAAGTGGTTTGGGCCTTGGAGATGACAGACGTGGGCAGTGTGAGATCAGGTGGCCTGTTAGCAGAAGGGAACATGCAGCCCACTTAAAGTTTAATCTACTGTCAGAAAATAACTTGGTGGAGACACCAAGCTGTGTGGTGCAGCAGACACACTGGAGGGAAGGGATGGCATCTTGGGGACCTTGACAGGCTGGAGAGGTGGGCACAAGCCAACCTAATGATGTTCAACAAGACAAAGTGTAAGGGTCCTGCATCTGGGTCGAGGCAATTCCAAGCAAAAATACAGGCTGGGCAGTGAGTGGCTGGAAAGCAGCCCTGAGGAGAGGGACCTGGGGGTGCTGGTGCACGAGAAGCTCAACATGAGCTGTTAGTGTGCTCTTGCAGCCCAGAAAGCCAACCAGATCCTGGGCTGCATCAAGAGAATTGTGGCCAGCAGGTCAAGGGAGGTGATTCTCCCCCTCTACTCAGCTCTGGTGAGACCCCACCTGGAGTACTGTGTCCAGTTCTGGAGCCCCTATTACAAGAGGGATATGGACATGCTGGAACATGTCCAGAGAAGGGCCACCAGGATGATCAGAGAGCTGGAGCACCTCTCCTATGAGGACAGACTGAAAGAGTTGGGGCTGTTCAGTCTGAAGGCTTCCAGGTGACCTTCTTGTGGCCTTCCAGTATCTGAAGGGAGCCTACAAGAAAGCTGGGGAGGGATTTCTTAGGCTATCAGGTAGTGATAGGACTAGGGGGAATGGAATAAAGCTGGAAGTGGGGAGATTCAGGCTGGAAGTGAGGAAGAAGTTCTTCCCCATGAGAGTGGTGAGAGCCTGGAATGGGTTGTCCAGGGAGGTGGTTGAGGCCCCATCCCTGGAGGTGTTTAAGGCCAGCCTGGATGAGGCACTGGCCAGCCTGATCTAGTGTGAGGTGTCCCTGCCCATGGCAGGGGGGTTGGAATTAGATGATCCTTGTGATCCCTTCCAACCCTGACTGATTCTATTCTATTCTATTCTATTCTATTCTATTCTATTCTATTCTATTCTATTCTATTCTATTCTATTCTATTCTATTCTATTCTATTCTATTCTATTCTATTCTATTCTATTCTATTCTATTCTATTCTATTCTATTCTATTCTATTCTATTCTATTCTATTCTATGATACAGTTGATGATAGTAAGGAGCACATACACAGTCCTTGTGGCTAAGCCTCCTCTGGTGCCTTACACCAGGAGATGTGAATGGAGACTGTCCTGCTATTAGTTTCAAAGAGCAGTATCCAGCTCTCCCTAAACCACTATTGATATCTTTCTTATGATCTCCTTATCTTGTAAGAAAGACACTGATAAAAGCCATGGTAAAGCCAACTAACATCAAACAGAACAGTCTTTGCCACTCTAAGTCAAAGACACAGATTAGAGTAAGGGTGGTGAGACACTGAAACAGGCTGCCCAGGGAGGTCATGGATGCCCTCTCCCTGGAAGTGTTCAAGGCCAGGCTGGACAAGGCCTTGAGCAACTTGGTCTAGTTATAGCTGTCCCTGCCCTTGGCAAGGAAGTTGGAACTAGATGATCTTTAAGTTTCCTTCCATCCCAAACCATTTTATGATTTATTTCTAATGGTTTACGAAGGAACATCAGCTGCCACAAGCATGACCTCACTAAGGAGTGTCTGTAATGACACCTGGGGCATAGTTAGTCCCTTTCATGAAAGGATTCCTAAATACATGTTCTGTGCCTTGTGTGAGGGTGTTGTCCTAAGGCATCTCATCAGGTAGCAGGGCTGACTCTCCAAACCATTGTTCCTTCACTCTATCTGCTGCCTGTTGAAGAGCTTAAGGAGCAGCCCTTCAGTGCTCACTGCAGTGTTGAGTATGTGTAAATCATAGAATCATAGAATTGTTAGGGTTGGAAGGGACCTCAAGGATCATCTAGTTCCAGCCCCCCTGCCATGGGCAGGGACACCTCACATTACATCAGGTTGCTCAGAGCCACACCCAGCCTGGCCTTAAAAACCTCCACGGATGGGGCTTCTACCACCTCCCTGGGCATCCTGTTCCAGTGTCTCACTACCCTCATGGTGAAGAACTTCTTCCTAACCTCCAATCTGAATTTACCCATTTCTATTTTAAGCAACAAATTTCAAAGCTTAGCTAATGCCACACTTGGGCCATGCTCTCTTATAGTAAGAAAGCAGGACAGAGCCACTAAGGTGGCTGATGCTGTCAGGTGTCTGGCCTGTGCCTCTGCCTGATCACCTTGGCAAGTTGACATTTCAACCTCTAGCCTGGGAAGAGGAAACCGCAGGACAAGGGCAGAGGAAAACCCCTAAGAGAAACCCAAATGAAAGCAGATCTGGGGTTGACACATGATGTTTGCTATGTGATAGGTTTATTGGGTTTTTCATGATCTTCTCCCTCAGGGTTGCTCGGTACTTCTAGGGTGAATCAGGGTATTATTTCATACTCTGAACTTTGATTGGCAAAGTGCTCATCCCAGGTGCTTTTGTGTCAGACAGTCTGCTTGTCTGAGAGTCATTTATTACATGACCTGCCTTCTGGGTGCACCAGGGGCAAGTCCCAAGTCTACTCATCTTCATAGATCACTCGTGGGGACTGCAGCTGGTCAGAGTTCCTGGAAACCTGCTTTCCGGCCCTCTTTACACATGGTGGTTAGAGCCTATATTCCAGATGTGACCTTTGTGAAGGTGAGAAAAGAAGGTCTCCTTTATAAATCCAGTGGTATCCATTGTCCAGCCTGTATATTTCTGGAGTTCAGAGATATATCTTTGTGCTTTGAGAAACAAAAAGCTCTGCTTTCTTCCTGTATATGCTTCTCCCATTTTTTGTACCGTTTTATCCCCAACTATTTTATATCAAAGGCTATTCATCATAGAGACTATAAAATGAATACTCACAGGAGATGGGGAAATGTCTTGGCATCCACAGTCTAGTAATGGGTTAGACAGCCCTTTCATGTGGAGTTTGCAGTATGAATCCAGCCCGCACCAGCAGGGACTGCAAATTTCTATCATGTGCTGACTGGCTGTCAGCCGATAGGAAATGAACTTAGTCCCAGTCCAGTTCCTACTCCATCAGTGAACGTCAGAAATACCACCACTGCTGGAAACTCTCTCCCTCTTTCACTGGGAAGCCTGGCAGAGAGGCTAGCAAGTGAACAAGCTGCAAACTGCTCTCTCATCTCTGGGGATATTATCTGAGACACGTTAGCATCAGGAGCTGTAAGGGAAAAAAAGCTTATTCAAGCATTGCTAGTGCTCAGCCTGCTCTCTGCTGAGGCTTGTTGCCATTAATTTGAAGCTTTTCACCAACCTTGTATTTAACACAAGGATAAAGGGATTCTTGGCAAGAAAGGGGAAAATTGCAGGTGGTGTCTTGATTGGAAAGGCACTAAATGAGTATCATACAACTGGCTTGAGTTGGAAGGGACCTTAAAGATCATGTAGTTCCAAGCTGCCCTCTATGGACAGAGACACTTCTCACAGATTAGGCTGCTCAAAGCCTCATCCAGCCTGAATTTAAACTCTTCCAGGGATGAGGCATCCACAGCTTCCCTGGGCAACTCAATCCAGTGTCTCACCACCCTCATAGTAAACATCTTTCTAATGTCTAATCTAAATCTACCCAGTTTCAGTTTAAAACCATTGCCCCTTGTTCTGTTACCACAGACCCTTGTAAAAAGTCCCTCTCCAGCTTTCCTGTAGCCCCCTTCAGGTACTGGAAGGCTGCTATAAGATCTCTCTAGAGCCTTTTCTTTTCCACGCTGAACAGACCTGAATCCTTCAGCCTATCCTGATAGGAGAGGTGCTTCAGCCCTCGGATCATCTCTGTGGCTTCCTCTGGACCCTCTCCAACAGATTCATGTCTTCTTTGTGTTTGGGGCTCCAGAGCTGGACATAGTACTCCGGATGAGGTTTCCCTTGACCTGCTGCTCACATCTTTTGATGCAGCCCAGGACATGGCTGGCTTTTTGGTCTGCCAGCACAAATTGCTGGCCCATATCAAGCACATCATCTACAGCACTCCAAGTCCTTCTCTGCAGGGCTGCTCTTGAGTTAGAGTTTTAACAGGTGAATGTACTTTCACACAAGGGTTTACATGTGTCACATATGCAACACTTTTGCATTCTGAAGCTGTGCCAGAAAGAGGCAGAACTTCTCAGATGTCACTGCCAAACCTACTTGGGAATTTTTCAGCTGCATTGATCTTATCCAAAAAATGCTAACTTGCTAAACCCCTAAATTTCTCAGTAATTCTGATTAAAATTCAGTTATGAAGGACTTTTCTAGATTAATGACTGAATTCCTACCCAATGTGATTTTCTGTCTTGCCTTAGATGGAGGCCACTAGCCAAATGCCTTCTGGTGCTAGACACAACTTCACAGTAAAGAAATGTAGATAGGGAGCCACAGCAGAAAAGGAGAAAGGAGGCAGATGGGAGTGTTTCCTTCTCTCTTCACACCTGCACTCTTGCAATGTCCTTAAGAAACACAAGCTCATCTTCAGGACATTGAGGTGCTGGAGCATGTCCAAATAAGAGCAATTTAACTGGTGATGGGTCTTGAACACAAATGTTATGAGGAACAACTGAGGGAGCTGGGGCTGTTTAATCTTCAGAAGAGGAGGCTGAGAGGAGTGTGGTGGGTTGAAATTAACCCCCAACATAAAATTGCGAGACCAGCTCAGTTGGAAAGCAAATGAAGCTGTATTTACAAGCAAAACTACAATCTAAAATATGAAATGCAATGAAATATACAATATTTACATATATTTACAATTTATAAACAACACAAGAGCCCCCCTGGACAAAACTAGGGAGTTACCAACAGCTTCTCCCCCTGCTCCTTTCCCTACCCCCTGTACATGGGACAAGAGAAGAAAGGAAGACAGCAGACAGTTGTTTGTTAATACTTAGCCACCACGAAGCAATGCAGCCAAGATCAGCAAAGGCAGCAAAAGCCAGAAGCTAGTATCTGCCAGAATGAAGGAAGCTGAAAAAGAGAAAGTTAGCTTGTACAAACTAACTTTGTTAGTAGTCAGGCCAATTGGATAATTTAGAATTTATCATTATTTTTCTTTTTACATCCAATGATAATTTATTTATATTCTGCTACTTTCTGCTCAAGATCTTTTGAAATTTTCAAGGTACAGTCTAAAACTACTACAGGGGAGACATCATCACCCTCTACAACTACCACAGAGGAGTTTGGAGTGAGGTGGGGGTTGGTCTCTTCTCACATGCAATAAGTGACAGGATGAAAAAAAAATGGTCTCAAGTTGTGCCAGTGTAGGTTCAGGTTGGATATTAGGAAAAATGTCTTCAAAGAAAGGGTTATCAGGCATTGGAACAGGGTGCCCAGGGAGGCGGTGGAGTCACTATCCCTGGAGGTATTTAAAAGGTGCATGGCTGTGGTGCTTAGGGACATAGTTTAGTGGTAGCAGTTTAGCAGTAGTAGTGGGATTATGAGCTCTAGGTGAGTGGTTGGATTTGATGACCTCAGAGATTTCTTCCAACCTCAACAGTTCTACGATTCTGTGATTCATCTGTGTTATCTCATTAAATCTCAGCTTACAGGAATAGGCATGGATGATCCTTTGAAAGATTCTTTCTTTTTTGAGTTGGGAACTCTTCAAAATAAGAAAGAACAAAAGTTTTCTCTGTGTACACACAGAACACATGTGCCTGTGGATGTATGACTGTCCAAAACTGATGTGCACCACATGCCACTCAGATTCTGCTCTTAGCACCATGAGCCGAGGATGCTTTCACCTGTGGTTTTGATACCTGCTCAGGGATTTCTCCCCCCAACCCCCGTTCTGCTTTCCCCCCCTCCCAAAGAATCTTTTATCAGGTTCACTGATTTTGCATCTGGAACTGACAGGAAAGGTGACAGCTGGATTCATTTGCCAAGAGTTCGAGTTTGTTTCTATGCATCAGGATGTTTCAGAGCACTGGTAAGCACAGTTGCATCGATCATATGGCTGAGGGAGCTGAGGCACAAAGTCTTGTCCATCAGGGATAGCTGCAGGACTGGACCAGGATTCAGATCTCCTGTTACCTTGTTCCCTGTGCTAACTGCTCCAATGCTGCTTACTCACTGTGCTTGCAGCCACGTATCCTGCTTTCATTGCTGCTTTCGCATCCTTGTTGATCTGAGCCCTCCCTTTAGCTATGCCTTTCAAGTCAGAGAAGCTGTAATGAATATGTATCAACATTTCAAAGCCAGAGATCCTGTGGTGGAGAAACAGAAAGGGGATGGGAGAGACAGACACACATACAATCTACTTCATTTTTAAACATCTGTAACTCATCCAAGAGCATTATCAATAATTACTAGAAGAAAGCAGTACCTCACATCACAAAAAAATCAGTGCTTTGGCGACAAGCTGGCAGCGGGCCTTACAGATATCTTGCACATACAACGCCTTTCTGGAGCATGCTAATCAGCTTCTGGGGGAGCAGGGGGGGAAGGAGACCTTGCTGTCTGTTCACAGCTCCACTGGCCTCACCAATGAACCCTGCTGTTCTGTCAGCGCTGTGTCTGCGTCAGGCACTCTATACAGCCTCCTGCAGATAAACTCGCTGGGTGCATGACAGATCTCCTCCCTGGCAGGAGGTATGGATTTTTTTGTTTTTAATGGGAGCTGGATGCATTGTTTTCTTAAGCCTCCCTTGAAAGATCAAACCTGGATGCTCACTGAGTATCCTCTTCGAGTCTCAACTCTGTTTCCTCTCACCTGTGGTCATAGCTGTCCTATGGTCATGACAGGGCAATGGGCATCTTCGCTAATCTTGGCTATACTATGTTTAAGATCATTTCTGTTAAAGCTGTGACTGGAGGTAAGTGGTGGCCTGAGATATAGCAGTAGGAATGGATTCAGGACAGCATCCAGTTTATAGTCCCCAGTAGCTATGTCCTGCCTGCAGACCAGATCCTCCACCACAGACCAGATCCTCCACCACAGACCAAACAAAAGCAGGCAAGATAGATGGGGAAATGGAGGGCACTCAGAGGAAGGAGGCTACTGGTGTTAAAACTTGAATATATTTTTCACCTGAAGCCACTCCTGGCTGCTCAAGAAACTGCCAGGCCTGTGCTATTTACAGCCATCCCTGTTGGGTACTATGTCCAGCTCTGAAGTCCTCAACACAGGAAGGACCTGGACCTGCTGGAGTGGGTCCAGAGGAGGGCCATGAAGATGATCAGAGGGCTGGAGCACCTCTCCTATGAAGACAGGCTGAGAGAGCTGGGGTTGTTCAGCCTGGAGAATGCTCTGGGGTGACGTTATAGCAGCATTTCAATATATGAATAGGATCTACAAGAAAGCTGAGGAGGCACTCTTTAGTAGGACATGTAGCAACAGGATGAGTGGCAATGGTTTTAAACTACAGAAGGGTAGGTTTAGGTTGGACATTAGGAGGAAGTTCTTTACAATTAGGGTAGTGAATACTGGAACAGGTCGCACAGAGAGGTGGTGAAGGCCCCATCCCTAGAGACATTCAAAGTCAAACTTGATGGGCCCCTGTGCAACCTGGTCTAGTTGGAGATGTCTCTGCTCACTGTAGGAGAGTTGGACAAGATGGCCTTTAAGGGTCCCTTCCAGCCCAATGCATTCTATGATTCTTTCCTGACTGCTTTTCCCTGGGCTTACCAACACCTTGGGAGCTGACAGGCTGGCACAAGTGCCATGGGGCCTCCCTGTTGCCTGGGCAGACCTCATACAGAAACACATCCGGGACTGCAGTATCTTCAACCCAATGGTTAGATCTGCTAGGGCACATCAGTCTGAGACTTGAGCCTCCTCCACAGCTAAGATGACCAAAATCTTATTGCAGCAAAGACAGTCACAGTATTTGGGTCACCCCCAGTACAGTCCTCTGTGATGGGCTACAAGTAAGGAATATTTGGCACTTCCAGGTAATATTACAGCAGCTGCTGACTCTGTGGTCTGTGGCTCATGAAACTGCCAAACACCTGTACTCTCCAGTTGGCATCTAGTTAATTAACAGATAGAATTCAAGAAATTAGTTCCCTGCACAAAGACCTATACATTTAAAATTCTGCAGGTTTACCAGATATGGAGAAGACCCTTTGGTCTGAAAACCCCAACCCAGTGGCATGAGAGGGGAAGGACAGACTATGATCCATAGATGGACAAACAGCTTTTAAAGGATGCTTAGAGAAGTTTGGATTTTTTTCCCCCCAAAATGCTGCTGATAAGTCTTGCTGTTAAGTATTTGAACCCTGCCTGTGTGTTAGAAGACAGAATTTTTAGGCACTTGGCATGATTTCATATCTTTATAGGCACCTCACTGGCTGGATAGACACATTTTATTTAATCTCACAAATCAGATGCTTATAGTGACCTTTGCTGTTTCCCATGTAATGTCTGATGATCTGTGCCATAAATGGGCCGTGCTGCACTGGTCTGTAACTCAGAAGTCCATATGCTACACAGACACTCTTTGTGTTAAGATTTAGGGCATTAAAATAGGGACATATTTTTTGAAAAATACAGAATCATGGAATCGTTAAGGTTGTAAAAGACCTCTGAAATCATCACGTCCAACCCAACCCCTTAGACTATGTGCCAAAGCACCACATATACTCATTTCTTTCATACCTCCAGGGATGGTGACTCCATCACCCCTCTGAGCAGCCAGTTCCAATGCCTGACCGCTCTTTCAGTAAAGAAATTCTTCCTAATATCCAATCTTCACTTTCCCTAACACAGCTTGAGGCCATCACCTCTTGTCCTGTCATTAGTCACTTGGGAGAAGAGGCCAACACCAGCCTCATTATAATCTCCTTTCAGGTAGCTGTAGAGAGCAATGAGGTCTCCTCTCTGCTTCCTCTTCAGGCTAAACAATCCCAGCTCCCTCAGCCTCTCCCTATCCATGCTTCCTATGGAGAATAGAATTGGGATGTATTCTGGATCTGCTAGGGTTTGAGATTTTTTTCCTCCTCACATCAGGTCTAATTTAGCAGTTTGGCACTTGAACAACTTGTGCCACAGCCTGATGTTTGTTGATGAGAGCACCTAGTACTGTGAGTTCGTTGCTGTGCTGGGTAACATCACACTGGTGTGCAAGTCTGTCTCCCAAGACAGGGAACTGAAAGTGCTCAGTGCTTTGCAGATGTGCAGCTGTTTGAACAGAGTGGATGTGAAGCTTTATCTAGATGCACTGGACAGGGTTTATTATTCCAGCACTCCCTAAAAAAGTGGTATTGGCACTGAATCCGCAAATAAAGGCAGTGAAATGTTGCATGAAAATCAGTTAGACTTCTCACTTTCTGTTATTATGGGATAGTTAGAAAGCCTGGCCAGAGCTGTGCTTTGTAAGCCTAGTGAGCTATAGATTAGCCACTAAATGTATAGTTGACTGGTAAATCATAGAATCATGGAGTGGCTTAGGATGGAAGGGACCTTAATGATCATCTACTCCAACCTCCCTGCCATGGGCAAGGACACCTCTCAACTAGATTTGCTTGCTCAAGGCCTCATCCAGCCTGGCCTAGAACACCTCCAGGGAGGGGGGCATCCACAACCTCTCTGGGCATCCTACTCTAGAGTCTCAGCACCCTCATAGTGAAGAACTTTATCCTAAAATCTAGTCTGAACCTTCTGTCCCTCAGCTTGAAACCATTCATCCTTGTCCTATCACTAAACACCCTTAAGAGAAGTCCCTCTCCAGCCTTCCTGTAGGTTCCCTTGAGGTCCTGGAAGGCAGCTATAAGGTCCCCCTGGAGTCTTCTTTTCTCCAGGCTGAACAACCTCAGCTCCCTCAGCCTA
This sequence comes from Indicator indicator, assembly GCF_027791375.1. Classification (NCBI taxonomy): domain Eukaryota; kingdom Metazoa; phylum Chordata; class Aves; order Piciformes; family Indicatoridae; genus Indicator; species Indicator indicator. The sequence goes on from NC_072010.1 coordinate 89,076,785, forward strand.
TCCTTATAGCAGAGGTGCTGCAGCCCTTGGATCTTCTTTGTAGCCCTTTTCTGGACTCACTCCAACAGTTCTATGTCCTTCTTATGATAGGGGCACCAGAACTGGATGCAGTATTTGAGGTGGGGTCTCACAGTAGGAGAGTAAAGGGAAAGAACCTTGGCCTGCCGGGCATGCTCCTCTTGATGCAGCCTAGGATCAGGATACTGTCATTCCTGAAGCCATTCTACACAGAAGTATAGATAAAGTTAGAATGCTCTCTGCATAATCAGAGGGTGGTGTTGCTATTTTTTTATCTTAAGCATATGATGGGCAAACAGCTTTTCCACTGTACATTTAAACCACTTCCATCATTTCTATTCTTCTGTCCAGGAGAAATTATATAGGAAAGAATGTGTAGGTGATGAAACTGCCCTCCATATTTACCTGTTGTTTTTTGGGGTTTTTAACTGTCGAAGAGGAGACAACAGCTGAGGTGTGTGTTGGCACAGAGGTGGGTGGTAAACATAAATAACTTGTGTCTCCAGAAGCAAACCCTAAAAGCCAGCTTGACTGTTTGGGGAGTAGGGCCAGGAGCAGTCTGTGCGATAAGATAATGGTGTCCTTGCCTTCTGAAAGCTTTTTATCCAGCTTTGTGACCTCTCGGCTACGTTTTGTGGCTTTCTTTTGAAACAAAACCAAACTAAGATCCCATTTCACAGGGATTAGAGTTTCCATGGAGAGCTGTAGCCTTGGCGCCTGTGGTAGGTTGTGGCCTGGCTGTAATGACAGCTCTATCCAGTCCCACCAGTCCTGAGGCGTTAGCGTGCGTACACACAGATGTGCTCCCGAAGGAACACACACACTTTGTCTTCCATTCTAATTTGGGGCATGCAGGAAGCACCAGATAACAACCCTGGAAGCAGAAGGTGCTTGATCACAGCTCTGGTAAGTGTGTTTAGTGGCACCAAGAAGGCGCTTGGTGCCCTTTTCCTGTCTGCCTGCGACATCCCACTCTCCACAGCTTGGTTTGTTATTGGCTTCTTCAGGAAAATGACGTTTGAGGACCAACAGCACTAGTGGGTTTTTTAATGCGGTGGTTGACAGCTGAAACTAGAAACCCACCCCCTTTAAACTTTCTTTATCTGTTTCTTTCTCTGTGTCCTACTCTCCAAGGCTTCTGGCCAAAATCAGCCTGGAGCAGATGGGTCAGCAGCTAAATAAAACTGCAAGGGTTTTAGAGAGCCTGACTGACTGGACAAAGGGCCTGGATCAAAGGAGAAGTGGGGTGAAATGAGGTGGAGACCAAGGGACATGGACCTTGCTGGGGGCTGGATGGGAAAGAGGAGAAGGAGAGGCTGAGATCAGACCAGTAGAAAGGAGGCAAAGATGAAGACCCATGGATGGGGTAGAGAAGGAAAACTGCAGGAGCTGAGCTTGGGGACTATGGCATCAGAGATGCCACAGGAGGGGATCTGCTCCTCACACTTTCAAAACCCTGGTTCATCACACACATGGATCAAAAGGAGAAGAGTTCAGAAAAAAGCACCTTCAAGGCTGTCCTCTCTCAGAACTGACTTTCTGGACTCAATGATGGTGAGCACTTAGCACCGTCAATAGCTGGCTTCTGCTGAAGTGACTATCCCTGCTCATAACAAAAAGACACTCAAGGGAGAGGAAGGCTTCCCTGCATTTTTGTGCCAGCTGTTTAGCTCTAGTGGGCTTAAGGCTCATAAGAAAAATACTCAAAGTTTGGGTATCCATTTCTGTTTTTTTCACACATGCAGACTTTGGAGCAAGTCTGAGTGAGCTCATGGGCTGGGGCATCTATAAAGTGGTGAGGAAGAGGGGCTAAATGGAGAGGAGTGCAGCCTCCTTCATATCAGGGTAATGTCCAAAAGTAGAACATGGAAACATGCTTGGGGGATAGAAGAAAAATATTATTTTATTCAGCTTAAAGTGAATTGGAAATTTATGAGACCGAGGAATTGAACCCATAAATACCAAACTAGTGACCAAAACAGATAGACTGCACTGGGCTGGGTTGGGCTATACCGTGCTATACAACGCATTCCTTCTTGTCTCTGAAGACAATTTTCACAGCTGCACTATTACTTAATTTATTATTATTTTAATCTAATTTATTAATCTTAAAAGATATATATTATTATCTACATAACACTGGTAGTCTGTCTTTCTCCTGCTATGTCAGCTCCCTGCATACAGCCATACCTAGTTCCTGGTAGGAGGCAATGGGGACTCTGACAGGAGGAACTAAAGCCAGCTTGAAGTTTATCTTGATGCACTCAATGTGCATCAGAGGGCATGATTTGCTGCACAATATTAATATGTCTTGTGATGTAGGTAGGTGCATGTGGTTGGCATCTGGAACAGTAAGAAAATTAAAACTTGATCTGTTGCATTTAAGGCAAAAAGGGATTTTTAGACACTTTCCTACAAAGACAGGTTGAAAGAATTGGGGCTGTTCAGCCAGAAGAGAAGGCTCTGGGGAGACCTTATAACTGCATTACAATGTCTGAAGGGCACCTATAGGAAGGCTAGGGAAGAACTGTTGAGAAGGGCTTGTAGTAACAGAAGAGGGGCAATGGTTTTAAACTGAAGCAGGGTGGATTTAGGTTGGACATAACAGGGAAGTTCTTCATAGTGAAGGTGGTGAAATACTGGCATGTGGTTGAGGCCCTGTCTCTGGAGGCATTCAAGATCAGACTTGATGTGGCCCTGGGCAGCCTGATGTAGTTGAAGGTGTCTCTACTCACTGCAGGGGAGTTTGAACAAAACGACCTTTGAAGGTCCCTTCCAATGCAACGCAATCTGGAAATCAGTGAATCTGTGATTTCAGCTGGAGCAGGACTGAGACCCGAGAGCAGTCAGCCCAACAACTTGTTGTTTGCCTACAGATCTCACACCAATATTGTGTGCACTGGTGTAGGGGAGAGAATAAGTCCAGTCTGAGGCAGAGGGGGAATAATTGGCAGCACTTATTAAAAGCTATAGTGATTATTCACTGCAGCTTCTGTTGGCCACCCTGCTTCACCAGCATGAGCTCTGGAGTCAGAGGCAGGGGGAGGGGGAAGGAGAAGTAAATGGGGGCCTTCTTCACTCTGGTGTTCCAGTGGCCATCTCTTTTCCAGAAGACAGATGTTAGGCTCTAAGTACCTCTCCAGAGAGCTAATGGCCGACATGGCATTATTACCAGCCTGCCACGAGCTCCATTTTTTTTTTATGATAGTAATTTGTTATATTGGTTTGCCACATGCCCGCTGCTTCCTTGTTAATCCAATAATCTATATGAGAAAAGCAATTTGACATTCCTCCTTCCCATCTGCCACCCATCACCCAATCTATATCTTAACTATCAGTGATTTATTAATGGTGTCTGCATTAAGCACATCTCCGCTTCATTGGCGCCCTCAATTCTCTCTCTCCTAGAGACATTCTCTGGATACATTTAGAGAGCAGAGTCAGCATTGACATGAAAAGCAACAATAAAAGCAACCAAGTCAGGGGATTTTGGGTGCTTTGGTCAAATAATCCATGTGCTCCCGGGTGAGGGAGTCTAATAGCCCTGAGCCCACTCAGCTGAGATTCAAATACACGCTCAGCCCCCCGGCTCCTTGCAAAAAACCATGATGCACCAGACAGTGCAGGACATTTTCAAGTTTATGCCTCTAATCCCTTTGCCAGCATCAGTGTGGGTTCAGTGGCTGTTAGAAAGGGCTGTTGATGGGGCTTATTCCACTGGCTGTTCGGCAGTGCTTCAACAAGGTAAAACAAACAGATCTATGATCTGTGGTTCAGATTGGATTATAAGAAAAATTTCTTTACTGAAAGAAATTTTTTTATTCTGGAGAAGAGGAGGCTGAGGGGAGACCTCATTGTGCTCTACAACTACCTGAAAGGAGTTTGGAGTGAGGCGGGGATTGATCTATTCTCCCTAGTATCTGGTGATAAAACAAGAGGAAATAGCCTGAAATCATGCAAGAGTAGGTTTAGATTGGATATTAAAAAAAATCTTTATGGAAAGAGTATTGGAAGGTAAGAATCCAAGGCACTGGAATAGGTTGCCCAGGGATGGGGTGGAGTCACCGTCCCTGGAGGTGTTCAAGAAACACGTGGACATGGTTTAATAGCCGTGGTGGTGGTAGGTTGACAGTTGGACTAAATGATCTTAGAGGTCTTTTCCAACTGAAAACACTCTTTGATTTCGTGATTCTGTGAAGAATAGCATCTTGAATTCCTTAGAGTCTGGACAGAGTATGTTTGGTAGCCTTTCTGTCAATGGCAGGACGAACAGTAGTCTTTGGGATCACCTATTTTCATGACACTTGCAAGAATGCCATATCTTCAGCACCTTCAGCAAAGTTGTTTTGAAATCTGTCAATGAGCTTAAAAGCTATGGGAAGTGAAGGCCATGGGAGAGGCTAAAACACACACACACACAGAGACACACACACTCCTGTGTGCTACAAAAGCCTTGTTTCCTTAGAAACCAAGCTAAAAAATCTACTGGCAATATTTCAGCCTGCTTGCCAGTATCAGTAAGGAGCTCAGGGACTACTTGAGTCCTGCAAAATGAAATTCTCCTTTCTTTTCTAAGGAATTCTCTGCTTGAAATTATATTTGGGAAGTACTGATATTGCAGATGCCTGAAGCTTGCTCTGCTCCACCTGTATGGGACTGTAATTCCTGGTCATTCACTTTTCCTTCTCAAAATTCAGATGATGTCCTTGCATATGCTGGCTGGGTCCTGCAAACAGCATTCATTGATTCAATTACTCCCCATAGAGCAATTGCGTGTGAGCTTGCACTACAGCTCAGCATCTTGCTGTATTTCTGTGTATGCAAAACCACTGCTTAATGACTTTTAATTTGACTCATGTGGGAAAAAAAAAACCAACAACCCAACAACATTTGGATTTATATCAAAGTTCATCATGCACTTCTTTCCTGCTGTACTCCTGGAGATTTAAAGATGCAGAGTGCAGAAAATCAGGTCTTGAGCATGACATAATTTAACATTACCAGATCTGGTCACATTAAACACTCTGTTCCTTAGAAAGTTCCTACTGCAGGTTGGATACAACACATTTAGAAAGCACAGACTGTGGACACTTTTCTTTAATTTTCACCAACAGGTCTTTTATAAAGCTTCTTCATTTATTCAGAATCATAGAATCATAGAATGGTTTGGGTTGGAAGGGACCTCCAAAGGTCATCTGCAGTGAGCAGGGATATCCTCCATTAGATCAGGTTGCCCAGAACCCTGTTGAGCCTGACCTTGAATATCTGCAAGGATAGCGCATCAACTAGGGCAAACTGTTCCACCACCCTCACACTGAAGAACTTCCTATTAACATCCAACCTAAATCCCCTCTTCTCTAATTCAAAACCATTGTCCCTCCTCCTACCACTATAGGCCTTGGTAAACAGTCCCTTTGCAGCTTTCTTGTAGGCCCCCTTCAGGTACTGGAAGACAGTGATAAGGTTTCCCTGGAGCCTTCTCTTCTCCATCCTGAACAACCTGAGCTCCCTCAGTCTGTCCTCCTATGAGAGGTGTTCCAGCACCCTGATCATTTTCATGGTCCTCCTCTGGACCCACTCCATCGGGTCTGGGCTCTTCTTGTGTTGAGAGCACCAGAGCTGCACATGGTACTCCAGGTGAGGTCTTACCAGAGCAAAGTGACAGAATTGCCTGTCTTGATCTGCTGACCACTCTTCTTTTGATGCAGCAAAGGATGTGATTTGCCTTCTGGGCTGAATATCCTATCAGAACCTTTTCTGTAATTATTATTATTTTTAATTTCCACAAAAAAAGTCATTAAACACCGAAGTGCCATGAATAGAGCCAGATTCCCAGGGAACAGTGACAATGAAAAAATGAAACACTTACAAACAAAACCCAAATGGATTTCATTGCTATTGGAAGCTCCATGAAGAGAATGGGCAAACAGCATCCACCTGCGCTAGATGGGCAGGGGCAGAGGGTGATCTGTGTCAGACAGGGGGAATGCACTCTTGGTGCTGTCAAGCTGCCTTCTGAGACAGATGACTGTTCCCACCTGTCTTTTTTTCCTGGCACAGGAAGGTAAACTGGGAGTTTAGATTCACCAGAGTCTGGTGAATGACTTGGAGTCCCACATAGGCATTCCCACGGTGAGCAGGGTTTAGTTTACTTCTGAAGTTTTACCTCTTGGTGCTGGTGGGCTGTGGTTGAGATGCTGCTCTTCCCATGATCTGGTTCCTCAGCCACTTTCTGTACCTCAGGATGCCAGTCTTAATATTGCTGAAGACTGATGATTTGAGGGCTTTTTGTTGTTCCCTTTCCCTAACGCTGAGATTTTCACTGACATTTTAGAACATCAGTTAATCTACATTTGCCAAATGTCACTATTATTGGGACTAATAACTCTTTTAGGCATAATAAAAAGTCTTGGAATAAACAGTCTGGGAAGGACTCAGGTATAGATTCAGTGCCAAGAATGGGTGATTTGCCAACTGTATCCTGGGCCACATTAAAAGATGTATGGCCAGCAGGTCAAGGGAGGTAATTCTGCTTGTCCACTCTGCTCCTGTGAAACCCCACCTGGAGTAGTGCATCCAGTTCTGGAGCCCCAAACACAAAAAGGACATGGATCAGTTGGAGAGGGTCCAGAGGGGAGCCACAAAGCTGATCAGGGGGCTGAAGCATCTTTCCTAAAAGGAGCACCTTTCCTACAAGGAGCACCTTTCCTATGAGGCTAAGGGCGTTGGGTCTGTTCAGCCTGGAGAAGAGAAGGCTCCAGAGAAAACATACAGCAGACTTCCAGTACCTGAAAGGGGCTTACAGGAAAACTGGAGAAGGAATTTTTATATGGGCTTATAGTGATAGGACAAGGGGCAATTGTTTTAAACTAGAGCAGGTGGGTTTAGATCAGACATTAGGAAGAAGTTCTTTACTATGAGGATGGTGAGACACTGGAACAGGCCTCCCAGAGAATTTGAGCAACCTGGTCTAGTGAGAGATGTCTCTGTCCATGGCAGGGGGTGGGTGGAACTAGATGATCATTATGATCCCTTCCAACTTAAGCCATTCTATGGTCTGTTTTGATTTGGTGTTTGTTTGGTTTTTTTAATTAAAAACCAAACCAAACCCAACCACACAAAACCCCCAAAACAAAACAGGCCAAACAAACAAACAACCCAAACCAAAACCTTTTTCCACTTCTCAGAATGTCATTGTAGTGTCAGCAGGCCCTGATGAACTGAAGGGTTTTAGTGTAACACTGTGCAGCATCTTTCCTGGTCCTCAAAAGTGCCATTAATGGCTCAAAGAGCTTAGCCTATAATTCAGAATGAGGCTAAACTAAATGTTTTGGTAAATAAACTATTTCTTGAAATCAACCGTGGCCATAAAGTAATTACAACTAAATCTGCTGAATAGCGAAAAAGGGGGTTGGGTTCTTTTTGTGGTGGTTGGGGTGTTTGGTTTTGTTTTTTTTGTGGGGTTTTTTGTGTGTGTGTGTTTCTGTTTGTTTGGGATTTTGTGGGTTTTTGTTTTGATTTGGGTTTTGTTTGTTTTGGCTTTTTTTTTTTTCTTTCTCATAAAGGAATATGAAGGTCAGTTTCTAAACTGAAGGCTGACAAAAAAGAACTCATGTTAACCCAGCTAGCTGCTCCAGGCATTCACTCACACTGATGAAGGCAGAGACTTTATGCCTCCCTTTGCCACATCAGCTTGAAATAATACTACCCAGATTTTCCAGGGCAAACCTTTTTTATTCCCTCCTGCTGGAGCTGTTTCACTTCCTATAACATATTTAAATCCTTTTTGTATGGACTTTATGAAGAAGTTGGCTACCTGCATTGCATGTGTAGTACAAAGCAGAGCAACGTGAAGATTGACCTTAACTTACATAAAAACCCTTATAACAGAGGAAATAGGTCTAAAATGGGGAAACCTGGATATTCCACAGTGCCATCAGATGGAGAAAGTTGCCTTTCTGTGCTTTGTGTGGGTTTTTTCATACTGCACTGCTGAATAAAGCAATGTCTGCCTCTAGTCTTTCATTGCCACCCTTTGTTTCTGCTAAACTTACTGAAAATGGAAAGGGAACATTTCCTTTTGAATTGAATGACATGTTTTCTTCGAACCAAAACAAGGAAAAAATACAGTTTATTTGTTTGTTTGTTCATTGATTTGGCAAGGAAAGTCCCCCAAGCATTTGAATTTTGGCTCATATCAGAACTACTACAATGTTTGTCCTTTTTTCACATTCATCTGTCAAACAGCAACAGTAGTTCTCTACACAGGCCTGCTGGAAATGAGATGCAATAGCTTGGGGTGCCAAAAGACTGGACAAGGAAGGGTGTGATTCTGTGACAGGAGAGTTTTGGCTATATCAGACCTGAGGTGTGCATGGCAACATGCTTCAGGTAAAGTTCAGCTAAAGCTGTGCATAAGCAAATCCTCTTCTCTCCCTCCTCCTACCCAGAGACATTGTTTGTAGTCACAGAATCACAGAATCACAAAAACATTCAGGTTGGAAAAGACCCTTGGGATCACCCCCAGGTCCCTTTTTGCCAGACAGCTTTCCAGCCACACTTCCCCAAGCCTGTAGTGTTGCTTGGAGTTGTTGTGACCCAAGTGCAGGATCTGGCATTTGGCCTTGTTGAAGCTCATTCCATTAACACTGGCCCATTGATCCAATCTATCCAAGTACCTCTGCAGAGCCTCCCTACCCTCATGAAGATCAACACTCCCACCCAACTTGGTGTCATCTGCAAACTTACTGATGACACACTCTATGTCCCTATCAAGATCATCCACAAAGGTGTTAAACAGAAGTGGTCCCAACACTGAGCCCTGAGGAACACTGCTTGTGACCAGCTGCCAGTTGGATTTAACTCCCTTGACCACCACTCTTTGTGCCCTTTCACCCAGCCAGTGCTTTATTCAGCAGAGCCTGTGTTCATCCAAGCCATGAGCAGCAGTTTGTCCATGAGAGTTCTGTGGGGAACAGTGTCAAAGGCTTTTTGAAAGTCTGGGTAGGCAATATCCACAGCCTTTCCCTCATCCAAGAGTCATCTTGTCATAGAAGGAGATCAGGCTGGTCAGGCAGGGCCTGCCCTTCACAAACCCATGCTGACTGGGCCTGATCCCCTGGTTGTTCTCTATATGGTGTGTAATAGTGTTGAGTTGACTTGCTCCATCATCTTTCCTGGTACTCAGGTCAGACTGACAGCTCTGTAGTTTCCCAGATCCTCCTTTCTGCCTTTCTTGTAGATGGGTGTTACATTTGCCACCCTCCAGTCCATTGGGACCTCTCCAGTTAGCCAGGACTTCAGGTAAATAATGGAAAGTGTTTTGCTGAGCACATTTGCCACCTCCCTCAGCACCCTTGGGTGTAGCTCATCCAGCCCCATAGGCTTGTGTGCACCTAAGTGGTGTAGCAGATCACTGAGCACTTCCCCATTTGTTGTGATGACCTCATTCTGATTCCCCTCCCTTACTCCTAGTTCATGAGGCTGGGTGTCCAGGGAACTGCTGGTTCCAGTGCTAAAGACCAAGGCAAAGTAGGCACTGAGCACCTCAGCCTTCTCCTCATCCTTAGTCACTGTATTTCCCTCTGCATCCAATAAAGGATGGAGATTTTCCCCAGTCCTCCTTTTGTTGTTAATGAATATATAGAAACAGTTTTCATTATCCTTAACAGATGTAGCTAGGCTGAGTTCTAGCGGTGCTTTGGCTCTCCTAATTTTCTCCCTGCATAGCTTTGCTACATCTATATAGTCCTCATGAGAGACCTCTCCCCTCTTCCAAAGGCCATTTGTTCTTGAGGTCCAGCCAAAGGTCCCTATTCAGTCAGGATGAGATGCCTGCTGCATTTCCACCTGGAAACTACAAGACACCAGATTCTCCAGCTGACCACCTCCACATAAGAAGGAAAAAAAAAAAAAAGCAGGAATAATCCTGGCAACCGTTTTCACAAATAGTCCTATAGGCAAAGGTGGGAAGCACATCTTTGGTGTATTATCCTGCCAAACTGAAAGAAGAATTTATATGTTTTCTCTGGGCATTCCCTTAGGCTCCTGTGTCTTAATGGCACGATCTTAAGCTAATGCTATAAGAAGAGCAGAGTATAGGGAGTGCAGGTAAGAAACACTGGCTGAAGCTAGGTCGTGATTTCTTGTATCCCCTTTTACTCCAGATAACACCAGTTTGCTTGGCTGGTAGCCATTAAAGGTTGGAGCTTTTGATAAACCTTTTTTTTTTTTTTTTTTTTTTGAGACCTGGGGTTTCCTGAGGTTTTTCCTCTCACAAAATAGCTCTTTAGTAAATGTTCCAGAAGAATTACTTCAATCTTTCTATCATTATCTCTATCTACAGCTTTATGCTACAAAAAATTTAAAAGTCAGCATGTTGTTTTGTAAGGCTGTCTGGTGCTGAGCATTTCATGAGTTGCAGAGGGGTCAGGTGATGGATTATTTGCCCTTGCTGCTGTGTATAGAAGAGCTCATTTGGTGGTATCGTAGGAAGAAAGGTTTCGTTAATGGCTGCAGAAAACGCAAGTGAAAGCTGAGAATTATTTTAAGTGGAAGAAAAGAACGGAAGGAAGGAGGTTAATCTCATATTTGTAGCTTTGTAGATCTCTGCAATTACCTTCTTAGATATTAAATTATTTCCCCCTAATAATCTGCTTGTGGTGTGGTTTTTCTCCCAAAGAATATTAAGCTCGTGTATAATTCTCACAATCAAATGGGAAATAGCAGTGCTGGAAAGATAACGGTTTGACAACATCCAAGTTGCCCCAGGCTGCCATCCCCCTGCATATTACTCCATAAGGTGTCTGAAACTTTTTTTTTTTCAGTGGAAGATGCAATTTAGTTATGTAATTAATATTTTCCTTTGTTCTTTCTGAAAAAAGAAAAAAAAAAGAACAAGAAGAAAGAAAACAGAGGGGGAAAAAACCTTGGAAAGGTTTTCTTTTCCGATTTGTACTGAAAATGTTTTTGTGTTTGATGAAAGCTTTGTCAAAGTGAGCCTTTAGAAAAAAAAAAAAATCCAGCAACCTAGCAGTTCATGTTGTTGTAAAAATGTTTCCAGAGAAAAATATAATTGTTTCTGACTGGCTTTAGTTAGCATGTATTTTTTTATTAAAATCTCCATCTCTTTGCATTCCTGCTGCTTATTTGACAGCTTTTGCTTGTCTTTCCTATGCTTGTTTGTCACCATCTCACAATCTCTCTTGTACCTTATACTTCATATTTTAATTGGATTTTTTTTCCCTCCCCAATTCCTTCACTTTTTCTGTATAATAATTCTTAGGCAGTAGATGATCCTAATAATATCTGAGTTGGAGCTGAACTTTAGACCCATGGCATATCTGAGTTGTTTTGAGCTAGCTAAAAATGATCAGGAATAAAAAAAGGTAGACATGACACTTCTTTGAATATTTTTTACCTAATCTGTGCAAGTGAAAGAGAGATGCAACAGCTTCAGCTAAAAAAAGAGTTCAGATTTCTCTTCTCTATTAAACACTAGAGTTTGCTATATGGGAGAATATATCTATTTTTAATATTTTTATATGTTTATGATGAGCACTTGGCATTCCATGTCTTTTTTCCCCAAAATGTGTCAGTGAAACAACATGAAAGATGACAGAGTTGGAAATTAAAGGAAGTGGGAAGTGACCTCTGGAGGTCTGTAAACCCACCTCCTGCTCAAAGCAAGGCCAATCAGAACAGATTGCTCAGGACCTCATCCTGGGGAGCTGTGAGCAGCTCCATGGACAGAGATTGCACCACTTCTGTGCACCTGCAGCAATCTGTTGGGACAAATTAGAAGATAGCTTGGTTTGCAATTGCAGTTTGGACAGGAGGACTGAAGTTGCACTTGGCTAAGCCTTGTCCCCTCATTTTGCTGTGTCATGCTCATGCCCTCTCTATCTCTCCGCTTGAAGGTAATTGGAGAAGCTGTTTTGATTTCACCCTCTCTACTGCAGAAGCATTATTCAGGTTTAAATTGAAGAGATGCAGCTCACGAGATCCTATGCAACAGTCTTCTGAAAGAAAGGAGAAGAAATACTCTTGTTGAATTTATCAGAGGGACTGTAATGGACTATAAGACCTCATACCCTGCTTTTGTATTAGAAAGTGGCGTAAAGCGTGGAACAAATAGTGAGGGAAAAGAGTTCTGAGCTTTTTCCTGCTTTTTGTGGGCTAGGAAGAATGGCAGCATCCAAGGAGGAGTGGACAACTGGGATTCTACTTAACAAGCATGACCCTCTCACCTTGTGAGTGCAAGTCCTTGTGCTGTTTTCCATTTGGGTAGCCACATGAAAATAAGGTCAGACTCTTGTATCACACATTGAGGTAGAGCTCTGTAGCTCTGCAGGCTCTCAGGATGGATGTACTGCTGCTCAAAAAACACTGTGTTTTGCTGCATGGGGCAGAAGACAGTGCGGATAGAGGTCTCACCCTGTCTCACCTCCATTTTGGGGAACCCTCAGGATCATGGCTCACTTGAGACAGCTTTGCCATATGGACATCTGTGATTTCTGTTTTGCATCCAACTGAAATAACTTTAGCATACTACAGAAAAAGCTGGCCTTGTCAAAGTTGAGTAATGGAGAAGAGATTTAATAATCTGGCTACCTCCTTCTGATTCAAATTATATCTACTCTTTAAATCAGGAATAACAGCTAAATTATATACATTGAAAATGGTGAGGTCTAGAATTGCATGAAGCATGTGAAATGAAACCTGAAACCAAGTGAAATTTGACTATTTTCAGCTCTTGGTACAAGCTTAAAACTCAGGTAGGGCTCATTAGGAAGTTCATCTGACCTTTCTGAATGAACCCAAGGCTGATTTTATGTCTGATCCAGAGAGAACATCTTTTTTTTTTTTTTTTTCCCTAGATGAAATCTCAGTGATTATGACTGGAGCTCTTAAGTTTGTTCAAACCCAGAGTTCAAAGCAAGTTCAAAGTACAGGAAGCAAGTAGCCAAGAAAATTGAGTTTTCAATCCATGAGATCAGAATAGCTGGAATTTACACTTTACTGAAGCTGCCTGAGCCAGAATGCTCTGAAACGATGAGAGTTAAATCCAAAAAAAAAAAGAATAGAGACGAATGGAGGAGGTCCTGGATTTGGCCTTGATCTTTGTCAAAGATGGCTTTCTTAAATGGTTTTGCAACCCAGATAAATCCTATCCACTATCCTGGCTAGACACAGGTAAACCAATGCATAGGGGAAGAGAAATAATGCTTGCCCCTTTGCCTTTAAGTAGAAGTATGGTAGGACCAGGAGAGGTCTAGCTCCATGAAATGACATGTTTAGTCAAGACTTGTTATCTCAGTAAAAAATCACAGAATCATAGGATGGCTTGAGTTGGAAGGGACCTCAAAGATTCCACTCCCCTGCCATGGGCAGGGAAATCTCCCACTAGATCAGCTGGCTCACAGACCCATCCAGCCTGGATTTAAACACTTTCAGGGATGAGGCATCCACAACTTCTGTGGGAAATCCATTCCAGTCTCACCACCCGCATAGTAAAGAACTTCTTCCAAATATCTAATCTAAATCTACCCTGCTCTAGTTCAAAACCATTACCCCTCGTCCGATCACCACAGGCCCTTATAAATAGACCCTCTCCAGCTTTTCCGTAGGCCCTTTCAGGTACTGGAAGGCCACTCAAGTTCTTTTCTGAGCTTTTTCTTCTCCAGGCTGAACAGACTCAACTCACTTAGCCTGTCCATGTCATGTAGGAAAGGTGCTCCAGTCCTCTGATCATCTTTGGGGCTCTCTTCTGGACCCTCTCCAACAGATCCATGTCCTTCTTGTGTTGGGGGCTGCAGAACTGGACACAGTACTCCAGATGGGGTCTCACTAGAGTAGAGCAGAGGAGCAGAATCACCTCCCTTGATGTGTTTGCCATGTTTCTTTTGATGCTGCCCAGGATATGGTTGGCATTTCAGGCTGCCAGTGAACATTTCTGGCTCCTGCTGAGCCTCTCATCTACCTGCACCTGAAAGTCCTTCTCTGCATGACTAAGCAACACTGTTGGCAATCAGGTGTACCCAGCATCTAGGTGCAAACTAGGGAGCAGTCAAGAAATAAAAAAATTGCCTTGCTAAGCTCTGAAGATAAAGGCAGAGAATGTGCATCACTGCTGCTAGTGGAAGTGAATAAAAGAGGTATGTGTTGGGTGCAAAACTGCTCCCATTTGGGGGATTGTGAAAACAAGCAACTAGAGCAGGACAAGTTTTATGATTTGTTTCCCTCCTGTTCTGAAAACATTTTGTGTTTATACCTCCTCTAGCATGGAAACTTCAGAGTTGCATCCTGCAGCTCCCTGTCTTATGCTGAAGTTCAGGGTGAAGCTGCTCCTTTAGCTCCTATGTATTCTTCTGGAATGGGCTAGTGCTGGAAAATGGGAAATGGGACATAATAGGATTGATAGGTCTGCTTCTTGTCAGTGTGTCCTGAGAAAGACTCATTAGAAAAATATGAATGTAATGCATATGGTACAAAGATACTGAGCAATAGCAAGTTCTGTCTGACAAAAAAAAAAAAACCCAAACCAACCAACCAAAACAAAACAAAGAGAGGGGAATAAGAAGTGAGAAAGGCATGCACCTGGGATAGATCCAATTCTGAAGGCTGGAAAGATCCATGTCATTGAGGCCCTGTCCCTGGAGACGTTAAGATCAGACTTGATGTGGCCCTGGACATCCTGGTCTAGTTGGAGGTGTCCCTGCTTGCTGCAGGGTGGTTGGACAAGATGACCTTAGATAGTCCCTTCCAATGTGATGCAATCTGTGAATCTGTATCATCATGCCTGATGCTATTCCCAGCTCATCCAGCAACTGCCCAGTTTGATCCAGACACACATAGCTGAATGAAGGTGTATGATTGAAAAAGTCCTCATCAGGTAGTTTTGCACAGGCTGGGTGCTGACAACCTGTAGCTCTGGCTGTATCATCACAGATGTGGGACAGAACTGTACTGCTAAGCCAATGTGACAGTCTAATTAGGTACCTGTGACTTCTTGTGACTAGCATCATCTGATCTTCAGCAAGAAAGACCACTTGAAACTTGAAGGAAGAGAGCTTGCTTGCTAATAATTATGTACATTTTGGTGGTTAAATCAGGGTGTTTCATCCACAAGCTTTCCAGGTCCTCCTCTTCTCTCTGATTAGATTGCCGTCATCATCATAGTGTTGTAATTCATGCCAGCCACTCACCAGTTAGATAGTGCTGCCTACAGCAATACCTCATCCTCTCAAGGGATTAGAGGCAAAGGGGTAAGTCACAGTGGTCTCCTACCACACATCCATATATATTTCTGCAGGTCTCTGCAGCTCCTTGCAACTCCCACAAAAGCCAAAGTTCTTTCTTGCTTACTTACAACACTTTGGCTCTGTCTTTGGCTGTAACATGGAAAGCTGTGGGTGCTTTGAAAGTGGTAGAACAGAAGTGTGGACACAAGTGAGAAGAGTGGGTTTGTTTTTTTTTTTTTTTTTTTTCAGTTTTCAGACTGCACTTGCAGCCCCGAAGTAAACCTGTATCCTGGGCTGTATCAAAAGAGAGCAACTCTGACACTCTGCTCTGGTGAGATCCCACCTGGTGTACTGTGACCAGCTCTGGCACCTGCAACACAGGAAGGACATGGACTTGCTGGAGTGGGTCCAAAGGCGGGCCATGAAGATGATCAGAGGGCTGGAGCACCTCTCCTGTGAAGACAGGCTGGGTGAGTTGGGGTTGTTCAGCCTGGAGAAGAGAAGGCTTCAGGAAGACCTTATAGCAGCATTTCAGTACCTGAAGGGGACCTGCAGGAATGCTGGAGATGGACTGTTTGGAAGGGCCTGGGGTGATAGGATGAGGGGTGATGGTTTCAAACTGGAGCAGGGTAGATTTATGTTGGACATAAGGAGGAAGTTCACACTGAGGGTAGTGAAATACCAGAACAGGTTGCCCAGGTGGAGGCCCCATCCTTAGAGACACTCAAGGTCAAACTAGATGGGGCCCTGAGCAACCTGATGTAGTTGGAAGTGTCCCTGCTCACTGAAGGGGGTTGGACAAGATGAGCTTTGAAGGTCCCTTCCAACACAATGTATTCTGTTCTTCTATGATTCTATGACTGTAAGCTGCTGGTTCCCTCAGTTTGAGTCATGTGTGTGCCTGCTAAATGGTATGGGTGTGAACCATCTAGCACTTGCTTACTCTTCTGGTTCTGCTGGTAATTTGGTCAGAAAGGTGCTCTTGCTCCTGCTCCAGAAGCAAAGCATTCACTCTGGAATGAAGAAGAATAAGTTGGCTCTTCTGCTCGTACACTGCTTCCACGTCCCTCCTTGCTGCTTCTGAACTCTCTGACCCTTTCAAAGGCAGCTCAGCAGCCTGCTCCATCTTTTATTGAATTGAATTGCAAATCTGGAGAGGCTACAGTGGGAGCAAGCCATCCATTTAAATTCTGTGTCCCTGTTGTCCCTCCCATGGGACCAGGGCAGACCCTGAGGAAATTAAGTCAGCATTTGTTGATTGAGCCCTCTGATGAGATTAACTTCTCGTTTACTAAGAAGCCAGTCACATGCCCCCAGCTGTGTTTGGTCCAGCCATGGCTCAGTCATAAAGAGCAAAATTTCTAGAGCTCTGCATACCAGAAGGAACACGTTGGACAGTGTCTCACCTTTTCAGCAGTGATACTGGAGAAGCAAACTGGCAAATCCTGACTTACCATCTCTGCTGCTCATTAGGAAAAATGAGATGATAGTAGGCATCCAACCTAGGACAACCTGCCTGCTATATGATAAGAACACTTCTGACATGAGCACCCTTTGGTAAACTGCCTTTCTGCTGAGGAACCATGGAAGATGAATGACCAGTGGGAGGTCCATGATGACCTGCAGCACATGCTGCAAGGAATTACAGTGCCCTGATCCTAAGGAAACCAGCATGGACCACAGCCTCAGGGTCTATGTCTTCACTTACAGTAACTAATTCTCCACCCGACGGCCAGAGGTGAGGGGTCAGAAGGAAAGGTCAGAATGGGTCACAGATCAGTGGAGAGAATATAAATCAAAAAGAAACTCTTGGCCTTTCAGCTTGGTTTGCATTAGCAGTTGGATTTATCTTTTTTTAGCTCCAACCTTGCTTACCTTTTGGAGCAAACTGCTTTCCTCTGAGCATCTGCAGAAGAACAGTTCAGGAGATGGCAGCCATGCTTACAAGGTGTCTGCTTGACATTCTGTTGTGGTGACCCTGTGGTAACAGGATTTCACTGCAGTGACTCCTTGGAACTCCTCCCACTTCTGCTGACTTTAATGACAAAGCTCATAGCCTTTTAAAGCCATGCAAGACTTGCAATAATTTGCAACATGCCATTACAGTGGATAGCTCTGACAAAGTTCTCCTCTGTGGTGTGCTTGGGTGGCATATCAGCCCTTTCATGGTCTCCTCAGCACCATGCATTCATCTTAAATGAGTCACCAGTGTCCCCTTCAGTGAACTGTGCGTTACTTGAGACCATTCCCTTTCACTTGGGATTAACTTTGGAGAATACAGGGAAAAGGATTTACTTCATAGAATCATAGAATGGCTTGAGTGGGAAGGGACCTTAAAGATCATAGAAACATAGAATCATAGAATGGTTTGGGTTGGGACTTCCAATGGTAATCCACTCCAACCCCCCTGCAGTGAGCAGGGACCTCCTCCATTAGATCAGGTTGGCCAGAGCCCTGTTGAGCCTGACCTTGAGTATCTACAAGGACAGGGCCTCAACTACCTCCCTGGGCAACCTGTTCCAGTGTTCCACTACTGTCATGGTAAAGAACTTCCTCCTAGCATCCAGCCTAAATCTCCTCTTCTCTAATTTAAACCAATTGCCCCTCATCCTATCACTACAGTATTCTAGTTCCAACCCAACTGCCATAATCAGGGACACTTCCTTCTTCCTGACGTCTTCTCTAAATCTACCCCTGCTCTGGTTTTATTTCCTCACACAATGTCTCAACCTTGGTGTGTATCTGTGTGTTTACATATATCTTTCTTTCAGAGATGGCAGCAAATGAACCTGCAATCCTGTTTCAAAACTAGGAGTTGCTTGGGTGGTTTTATTTTGTTTGTTGGTTTGTTTTTTTAATGTTTGGAAGGTCTAAAGCAGAATACTTTGAATCCTGGGTACTCTGTGCCATGCCTACACCTTGTCTGTAACTGTAACAGCAGTTCAATATCGAAGCAGATTGAGAGTCTTTAAAATTAGGTTTGATTCTAAAACAGAGAATCAAAAGGAACCTCCTGGCTATTTCCTGATAGACAGTGATTCTGTTTCCAGCTGAGCAGTAGCTCACTGGGACTGTGAGCATGTCCTAATGGCATGGGGGTGCCAGGTAATGCAGAGCTTGACCCTGAGCCCACTCCTCCATGTGGGTAGCTGCTCCCTTGTCATGGCATTCATGGCATGCTCTGGTGGGAAGCTGCAGGAAGGCAACGTGCTGTCATGCTTTGCTTTTCTTGTTAGTGGTGCTTTCTGAGGAGGTGGTAGCTCTTTATCTCTTTCCCTCCTCTGAGATGTTTATTTGGTGGGTTTCATAGGTTCTGTCTGGGGGGTTTTCCAAAGGGTTTTTCCTTTGGGCCCTGGAGGACAACATTTTCAGAGTGTTCCACATTTGGAGACTTTGATAGGGACCAGGAGTCACAAGTTTTGGCTTAGTAGGGGAACATGTTCTAGCTGTAGAGAAGATAATTGGTTGTAAAAAACATATGGCACATCTCTGTGTGAGCAAGGCAGTTGTTATATTGACAAAATCAGCCTTGCTGACAAAATGGCTCTGGAGCATAGGACTGTATGGGGTACTTTTTATCCTGTTGTATGTCTCCCTGTAGCTACTATTAGAAGTTATCATCTTTAATATCCTTCATGTCTCACATCTGGTGAGAAATTGTAAGGTCAGTAGTCCTACAAAGCATCAATGTCTCAGCAAGCTCACTTTTTTTTTTTTTTTTTTTGTCTTGACAACAGCCAGTACATCTCAGAAGGCTTCTTTGAAACACAGAAGAGAAGAATCTGTTTATAGTCTGTATTTTGTTACTTACAATATCCATAAAATCATAGAATGCTTTGTGTTGGAAGGGACCTTTAGAGGTCATCTAGTCCAACCACCTTCCAATAAGCAGGGACATCTGTTAGAGATGCTCAGAGCCTCATGCAACTTTACCTTGAATATTTCCAGCAATGGGGCATCCACTACCTCTCTGGGCAACATGTTCCAGTGTTTCACCACTAATTACCGACTTTTGTTGTGGGAATAACCACTTCTAGTTGATCTGGAAAAAACCCCAGACTATCCCAGGAAAATGTGGCCTTCTGCCCAGGAATGTGGTGGTTTCCATGGCAATAGATTAAGATGGGCTGTCTAGGGCTAAATCAGATCCCAGCAAGCTCTGAAGGTATATGGGGTGTTAATACCCACTACAGTCTGTCAGCACAGCACCATGGTTTCTGAGAACTTTTGCTTAGCTCTGAAATAGAAATTAACTCTGCAGTTTCTTAGGGCTTTACATTCAAAAGATACTGCAGCAGTGACTGACCTGGTCAGTACTGCTTGGAAAAAAAAGCCAGTGGTGAATTTACTAGTGAGGGTTGTGCTAGCATAGAGCTAGCCCTTGAGTCATGGCAGCTCATCTCTATTCTCTCTTTATAGGCTGGTCATGACTCTCAGTATGGGAATGTGGGAAAAGGAGTTTTGGGATTATTGGTCCCATATGCTTTGATACAGGGATTGGAAATGTAATCCTCTTACTGTGTGTAGTTTTTTTACATGAGGCTAAACTGAAACTTGAGATAATGGCATGAGGTTGGGAATGTCAGTCTGTTTTCCTCAGACATGTTCCTGCTTGGGAGATCTGCAAATTGAAGTAGCTCAGGTAATGGAAAGCCAGTGACAAATCATTTGTGTGGTTTTGCCTTTTTGTCTTTTTTTTTTTTTTTTTTTTGAGCAGTACCAGTAGGAGTTACTTATTTGGAGATATTTTAGCATGTCTGATGTAATCTATCTTATTCTCTGTTTGTACGTTGATGAGTGATTCTCTGCATAGGAAGAAAACTGTTTTTTGAGAAGAACTCTGGTTCTAGCTTGACTTTTTCAGTATCTAAGTGGATACTTAGGTAACAAGACTGCTGCAGTCTCTGGCATAAGTTCTTCCTACTCAAGACTTTATTAAAGGATGAGGTTTACAATTTCTTCCTAGACAGGCTGCTTTGGTTTTCTAGAAAGTAATTCCAAACTATGTCTTAGCAGCTTGGGCTATTTTTGAACAGCAGCATCTTTTTAATATTAATAATTTATGTGCCTAAAAATTTCCCTGTCATTCTTCCCCTCAGAACTGGATTTCTTTTATTAGCACCCTGTTGAGCAGATTATGTTTTGATCTGGGGATAGATTATAGTTAGACAGGAATTATTTGGAATGTCACTGTATTTCTTGGATGCATTTGGCTGAACTGATGCTGGATGACGGCACATCTGGTTGAGTGCTGCTGTCTTGGTGTGTGATAGGACATAACCTAAAAACTGACACCTTGGCACCACTGGCAGGACTGCCTTGTTCATTTAAATGTTTTCAGCACAGCCAGTTGTAAACACTTGTGCTGGTTTGAGGCCAGACAGATCCTCTCTTGCCCCGAGAGGGACAAAAGAGTGACACTCACACAAACGGATTGGAGAGTGACGGAAAGTTTAAATGGAAAAGCAATTGGTGAAACTACAAAAACTACAAAGCATAGTGACAAGAATAACCCAAAGCACAGAGAGCTCCTTACGTAACACCCAAAGGCTTCCCAATCCTTCTCTTCTCCCACCTGAGGGTATACCCAAAACCCCCAGGGCTCTTTCTTCCCCCCCCACTGCTAGGCTGGTCTCAGGCTGGCCAGGTCTGAGACAGCTGTCCCCCCTCCCCCCCTGCTCCTTTCTTCTCCTGGCATTAGACCTAGACAGGCCTAAGAGGCCTTGAGATACTCCCCCACTGTTACTGGATAAGAGAACATCTCCCATGGGAGCAGAGAGGGAAGAAAGAGGAAGAGAATGACTTTGCAGATGGATTGATAGGGGCAGGATTTATGGGTAGAAATACGCCGTTTCCTGTGTCCACCTTATTGGGTTGGACACTCGAGACACCGGAGGTATAGCTTATGTGGCAGTGACAGGAGGCACCCAGCCTATACTGCCACAACACTGAAAGAAGATTACAAAGAAAAGAACAAGAAGTGAGCAATCTTTTCTAACCACACTTTTCCAACTCCAAACCATTAGTAGATATGGGAATTCAAAAAAGTCATAGATGCACTATTATGTTGCATTATCACGGGTGGTGGCTCTATTCCCTTTCTGAATCCAGTTCTACTCTTGGCTCGAACAACTTACTATAAGAAGATATAAATGTATTTAAACACCATGTAAAAGAAGTACTTCTATCCAACCCTGTCAGTTCTGATGATTTTTCACTGGTTGTAACAACAACTAATTGTTTCTTAGAATCAGTTTCAAACCATCACATAGAGTCATAGAATTGTTAGGGTTGGAAGGGACCTCAAGGGTCATCTAGTTCCAGCCCCCCTGCCATGGGCAGGGACACCTCACACTAGATCAGGTTGCTCAGAGCCACATCCACCCTGGCCTTAAAAACCTCCGGCGATTGGGCTTCTACCACCTCCCTGGGCAACCTGTTCCAGTGTCTCACCACCCTCATGGTGAAAAACTTTTTCCTAATATCCAGTCTGAATCTATCCACTTCTAGCTTTGCTCCATTTCCCCTAGTCTTATCACTGCCTGACATCCTAAAAAGTCCCTCACCAACTTTCTTGTAGGCCCCCTTAAGATACTGGAAGGCCACAAGAAGGTCTCCTCACAGCCTTCTCTTCTCCAGACCGAACAATCCCAACTCTTTCAGTCTGTCCTCATAGGAGAGGTGCTCCAGCTCTCTGATCATCCTCATGGCCCTTCTCTGGACACGTTCCAGCACCTCCAGATCCTTCTTGTAATAGGGGCTCCAGAACTGGATGCAGTACTCCAGGTGAGGTCTCACCAGAGGGGAGTTGAGGGGCAGAATCACCTCCCTCGACCTCCTAGCCATGCTTCTCTTGATGCAGTCCAGGATGTGATTGGCTTTCCGGGCTGCAAGTCCACACTGGTGGCTCATATTGAGCTTCTCCTCCACCAGCACCCCCAGGTCCTTTTCTTCAGGGCTGCTCTCAAGCCAGTCACTGCTTCTTAAGTACCCCATGCTTCTAATATTTGCTGATTATCATGTTGGTTTGTCTTTATTGACATCAACCATAAGTTAATGTTTAGACTTTTGGTTGACACTATGATGTTTCACAGATCTGTTGATGGTTTAGTGGGCTCAGTATTTGGCTGCAAACTCACTCCTGAGTGGAACAAAGTGTGTAAGCCTCCAGCTCTAAAGATTTTAACTGGAAGGATTTTCACATGCCTGTTGCTACCAATATATCTCTGCATCTGTCTTTCCTATGTGCTTTCCTTTTTGTGAGGATGCAGGAGGCTGTCTCACTTCCCTGAAGACCCAATCTCTCCTGTCAGACACCATTGCTCATGATGGCTGCAGCACACAGCTGCAATGATGATGGAATCTCTCTGACTGACACCATTGTGTCTTACGGAACAGACAATTCACCTGAAGACCCTAGTTGGTAATGTGAAATAGGAACATGAGGCATTTCATATTGTTATTCCCATCAGACACCACAATGGCCTTTCAAACTCAAAATTTTTATTTTATTGTCAACCAGAAGATTTTGGTTCTGGGATAAAATAGTTTGGTTTGCAGTATTTGATAAGGCAAACTCAAATGGTTTCATTGAGTATCTTGATTGAATTATTTTTCCATTTTTGTCTTTTCATTGATATCTATGAAAACACCAGACAGAAAATTTCTGATGTTGCTAGGTTGAATCTCTAAGCAGGTGTTTCTACCGTCCCATAGCAATTTCTTGTATATTGAATAGAAACTTCTGGGCAGCTTCAGTTTTATTGGTTTTTCCTCGCTCCCTGGCCACACTGTCTCCTTGTCTGTCACAGATGAAAGAAAAACACAGGCTAACAGTTTCCAAAGCAGCCAAGTCCCCTGAGCCTAAGCTTTATTTAAGGCCAGTGTGATTAGTGCCAGCTTTAAACACAGCTAAAGCAGGCAGTTGCCTAGGGCAGCAGACTTCTGGTGGCACCAGAACAGTGACTGTTCCTCTGTCTACTCTTCTGTGCCAGAGCCACAGAGGCTGAACTGCCTGCTATGGCCAAGCATGTGGCCCGAGTTGTGTGAGCCAGTAGCTATGCCTAGGTGTGCATTGTCTCCCTGACAGCAGTAATTGTTGCCAGTCCTCCTTCCCTGACATCACCATCCTCAGGGTGAACCCTGAGGATGGCATCCTGCCCAGCTCCAGTTCTGCCTTCTGCTTGCCATCCCCAGGCAGTGAGTGCCTTGTTGCTTCTCCATGAGGTGGCAAAACTGAACTTAATTTACACTAACAAAGGGCTTTGAAGTGGCTCTGCAGGAGACTCAGCCATGCAAAGTCTGCCTTATTTTTAAAAATGAGATCTATGTTCTTCAGTCATTCATATTCTGTGGAAAACATTACTACAGAGTATTCCTATAATTGCACATTAGTCATTTGAATGGCTGTGAGGCATGACCTTCAGAGAACTTTGGTCTCTGCATTTTTGCTCTCTTGGATCCACGTGTACATTTGTGTGTGTGTGGCTGATGGGAGGAATATATGATTTATGCCTGCATTTATGCATGAGCATGATATTGACCAAGTCTGTGCTTATTTAATCACGATGATTAACCATCTGATGATGGTTTGCATGGAAGGTTTAAGACATATATGCTGGGTATATATTTTGAAATGTACTGGGAAAGGCCTCTCTGTAGCTGAGTTTTGCTTAGTGCAAATCTGACTGCAACTGAGGTGCAGCTCTGGTCTTTGCTCTCTCTATTTGCCTGCTCCCACTGAATGGAGGAGTATCTCCAACCCCAACATGTGCCCTCTTCATCACATTCTGGAGGAAGAGGGGCTCATTGTGGTTGAACACTGCAGTATCTCTGATGCATTGCCTGGGCTGGACCTAATAGGGGTGATGTTTGTACATGAGGCAGCTACATATTTTTCTTCAGATGAAAATGCTCCCTGTTCCAAGAGATACTTGTGGTAGATCTTATCATTGATCTTGATGAGGAGATTGAGTGCACCCTCAGTAAGTCTGCAGATGACACCAAGTTGTGTGGGAGTCTTGATCTGCTTGAGGGTAGGGAAGCCCTGCAGAAGGACCTGGACAGGCTGGATCGATGGGCCAAGGCCAACTCTGTGAAATTAAACAAGGCCAATGCCAGGTCCTGCACTTGTACCACAACAACTCCATGCAACACTACAGGCTTGGGGAAGAGTGTCTGGAAAGCTGTCTTGTGGAAAGGAACCTGGGAGTACTGATTGACAAGCAGCTGAATAGGAGCCAGCAGTGTGGGCAATGGTGTCTTGGCTTGTGTTAGAAATAGTGTGGCATGCTGGACCAGGGAGGTCACTGTCCCACTGTGCTCTGTGTTGGAGTGGCCAGACCTCATGTATTGCATTCAGTCTTGGGCACCTCAGTATAAGAAAAGCATTGAAGTGCTGGAGTGGGTCCAGAGAAGAGCAACTAAGCTGGTGAAGGGCCTAGAGAACAAGTTTTATGAGGAGTGACTGAAGGAACTAAGGCCGTTTAATCTGAAGAAAAGGAGGCTGAGGGGAGACATTATTGCTCTCTGAAGGGAGATTGTAGTGAGGTGGGTGTTCGTCTCTTCTCCCAAGTAACTAGTGATGGAACAAGAAGTAATGGCCTGAAGCTGCACCCAGGGAGGTTTAGTCTGGACATTAGGAAACATTTTTTTTCACTGAAAGAGTTGTCAGGCGTGCCCAGGGAGGTGGTCGATTCACCACCTCTGGATGTGTTTAGAAGCCACATAGTTCTGGTGCTTAGGGATTGGCTTAGCGGTGGACTTGGTAGAGGAGGATTAATGTCTGAACTCAATGCTCTTGCAGGTCTTTTCCAATCTAAATGATTCCATGGTTCTGTGGATATTTCTTGTGAGTGTATTGTTACTGCGTGGTGCCACCTGCGTGGTGGGCTACATTAGGGCTGTGTGTAATTACACAACACAGGCCCCGTTTGGTGCGGCGCCCAGCAATGAAAGTGAGGCTGCTGTTCAACGGCAACATTCCAGTGCTGCACAAAAGGTGCCCTCACACTAATGCACTGTGCTGGGGGGGGGGGCACAAGTGTGGACATGATGGGCAGAACGTGCATGAGGAGAGGCATGGTCCAGCTTTTTACTTATGCTGCTTTGTGGGGTGGGCCATATGTTGTGAGAGTGCTGACAATGTGAGCACGGACATGGAGCCTGCAAGGCACCGATCATAGAATCATAGAATGTATCGGGTTCGAAGGGACCCTTGAAGGTCATCTGCATCCCAAGAAGGAATAAGGCAGGCAAGAGTTTCAGGAGGCTGGCATGGATGAACAAGGTGCCCCTGGACTTACTTGGGCAAAAAAAGAATAGTCTATAAGGAATGGAAACAAGAATGGGTCTTGTGGGAGGACTACAAACAAGCTGTCTGAGCAGCCAGGGATCAGGTCAAGAAGGCAAGAGCACAGATAGAATTAAACTTGCCTAGGGACATAAAAGGGAATAAGAAGAATTTCTTCAGGTGCATCAGTGACAAAAAGGCAGCTAGGGAATATGTGGTGACTCTCCAAAAGGAAAATGGAGACCTAGCCATGAGGGATACGGAGAACGCTGAGGTGCTCACCGACTGCTTTGCCTCAGTGTTCACTGGCAAGGGCTCTAGCTGCACCACCCAAGCTCCAGAAAAGAAAGGTGGGGAGTGGGAAAAGGAAGACCTGCCCACTATAAGCCAAGATCAGGTTTGAGACCATCTAAAGAACCTGAAGGTGCACAAGTCCATGGGGCCCAACAAGATCTACCCAAGGGTCCTGAGGGATCTAGGAGATGAAGTTGCCAACCCACTGTCCATCATATTTGAAAAGTTGTGGTAATCTGGTGACGTCCCTGCTGACTGGAAAAGGGGAATCATAATCCCCATTTTCCAAAAGGGAAAAAAAGGAAGAACCCAGGAACTATAGGCCAGTCAGTGTCACCTCCGTGCCTGCCAAAGTCATGCAGCAGATCCTCCTGAAGGCTTTGCTAAGGCATAACAGAAAATGAAGAAGAGGTGATTGGACTGCTGGAGTGCATCCAGGCAGAAAGGGACTGGGGGTACTGGTTGACAGTAGGCTGAACATGAGCCAGCAGTGTGCCCAGGTGGCCAAGAAGGCCAATGGCATCCTGGCCAGTATCAGGAATAGTGTGGCCAGCAGGAGCAGGGAGGTCATTGTACCCCTGTACACAGCACTGGTTAGGCCACACCTTGAGTACTGTGTCCAGTTCTGGGCCCCTCAGTTCAAGAAAGATGTTAAGTTCCTTGAACGTGTCCAGAGAGGCTGGTGAGGGGTCTGGAGCACAAGCCCTGTGAGGAGTGGCTGAGGGAGCTGGGGTTGGTTAGCCTGGAGAAGAGGAGGCTCAGGGGAGACCTTATTACTGTGTACAACTGCCTGAAGGGAGGCTGTAGCCAGGTGAGTGTTGGTCTCTTCTCCCAGGCAACCAGTGACAGAATGAGAGGACACAGTCTCAACCTGCACCAGGGAAGGTTTAGGCTGGGTGTTAGGAAGAAATTCTTCATAGAAAGAGTGATTTGCCTTTGGAATGGGCTGCCCAGGAAGGTGGTGGAGTCACCGTCCCTGGAAGTGTTTAAAACAAGTTTGGATGAGGCACTTAGTGCCATGGGTTAGTTGATTAGATGGTGTTGGGTGATAGCTTGGACTAGATGATCTTGAAGGTCTTTTCCACCCTGGTTACTTTTGTGATTCTGTGGTAACCAACTTGGCTTCACTGAGGGCAAATAACGCCTGATGAACTTGGTGGCTTTCTGTGATGGAGTTTCAGCATCAGTGGTGCGGCTGTTGAGGCTGGGTGCCTCCAAAAAAAGAAGCAACAAAGTTGAGAGCTCCAATGTCTAGAATGTCCACCCTCAGCAAGTTTGTGGATGACACCAAGCTGTGTGGTGCTGTTGACACACTGGAGGGAAGGGATGCCATCCAGAGGGACTTGGATAGGTTTGAGAGGTGGGCCTGAGGAAGTTCAATTAGGCCAAGTGCAAGGTCCTACACCTGAGTCAGGGCACATTTAGACTAGACATTAGAAAGAAATTCTGTACAGTGAGGGTCGTAAGATACTGGAAGAGGTTTTCCAGGGAGATTGTGGATGCCCCTGCCCTGGAGGTGTTCAAGGCCAGGCTAGATGAGGCCCTGAACAATCTAGTCTAGTGGAGAGTGTTCCAGACCATGGTGGGGGTGATAGAACTAGATGATCTTCAAGGGCCCTTCCAACCCAAAACATTCTATGAATCTTATCCACCCTGCCCTGCAGTGAGCAAGGACATCTCCAATTAGATCAGGTTGTTGGGGGCCCCATCAAGTTTGACATTAAGTGTCACCAGGGATGAGGCCTCCACCACCTTTCTGGGCAACCCATTTCAGTATTTCACCACCCTCACTGTGAAGCACTTCTAACTTGGGCAGTAAGAGGATTACACGCTTGGCATCATTTGTGTGGCAGGCATTGTGCAGCGTGTTGGGCATCAGCAAGGGACAACAGCAAGTCAAATGGAAATGCTGTTGCTGTGAACACAGCATAAGGCAGAGCTGTAGCTTTGCTGCACTCTTTTGCACTTCCCCCATGGCTCTTTCCTTCTCGTGGTTTTCAGGGCTGGGAGAGCTTCACTTCATTTGCTGAGTGACCTCCCCATCCCCTGCCTGCAGCTCTGGAGAGAGATTATCACAGATGAGAAAACACAGAAGAAACCTGCTGGAGCCAAGCTGGGGGAGGCTGTGACAGGAGAAGGAGAGCAGCAAGGTTGAGCACGGCTGGGTTGTCTCTAGGGGCCACAAAACACAGGACAGTTCCAGGCCCTGGCGCCGCTGCTTCAGTGGGGAATTGCAACCACTTTAATTAGGAGCTAGCTTTAGCATTTGCCCAGAGCAGCAGGAAAGAAGGAGACAAGAAGCCCCTGGAGAGAGGGAGGAAGCTGGAGACAAATAGCAAAGAACACAAACTGGAATAGATTTTTCTAAAGAAGGTATCCCTGCTACATCCATGGATACCTCACACCTGGAGATCTTCTAGAAGGACATCAAGAAAAAGCATGACTGCAACTAATGCAAAGAAAAGCTGGTGAGGAAAGACTTCCCAAGAGTTTCCAAGTCTGTGAATTATCTTGTACTTAAAGTCTTGTACCTTTAGGCAACCTTTAGGTCTGCTCTGGGCTATGCAGACATTACCTCAATGGCAGCTTCATCTGCGGTGCAGTGCCTGAGAAATTGCTTGAGGGCCACTGTGAGCCAGTATCAGACTGGGATGAGCAGTAGGGCTCGGGAGCTGGGGAGCTGACATATTAACAGTGTCTGCAGTGGCAGACTGGTACTGAGGTCTAGGACCACAATTTCTGAGACAGAACTGGTTCTGCACCTGCAGGCTTCAACAGTAGATGTGGAGTGGAGAAAATGAATCATGCTGGGTGAGCAGGCAAAGAGGGATCTCTGCCCTTCTCCCTGCAGCCAAATCTTGTCTACTGCTGGACATGCACAGAAATGGCTGTTCCCTGGGCCCTAGCCAAGATACAAAGAGTTAATGCATTGTGTACTGGCAATAAATTTTGATTGTATGACAGAGGAGTAGGCAGGAAATGGTTGCTGAGGAGAAGCTGCTGTCAGCATTGTGCCTTTTATCACATGCCTTCTTTCCCTCTAATGAAATGCCCATTGACATTTATGGTCTTGACACCTGGTGAGAAAGCTATCTTCACCTCCACACTGCCACTTCTCCCATCACAGCAGGTCCCACTCTAGCACTTGAAAGCCATTGTCGTTTTCTTTTTAAGTGGACAAACCATTCCTGGATGGATTTTCCTGCCCTTTGAGCTGGCAAAGATTACCATCAGGAGAGTGGACTTCTGTAGTGCTGTTTTCTGTGAACTGCACCTGCAGTCTTCTAGGGACACAAGAGGTGCTTATGTTCATGGGAAGCGGACATTTTGTTCCCTTACATGCTGTAGCATATTGTAAAATATCCAAATACTCCCTGATCTCTAGTGACTTACTTTTACTCTCTCTCAGCATTATCTTTTGCCTGCATGTATTTTTTTTTTCCAGATAGCTCTTGATCCTGTCGGCTGTTTTTTTTTGTGGAGTGCAGGTCTCTAAGACAAGCTTTGCACAGTGACTAGGCAGCTGAGAAAGACCATCTTAATGTCTCAACATGGAAAGGACAGCAGTGTGAGCTCAATCCTTATTAGCCATCAGAAACTCTACACTAGAGAGAGCCCTTGAAGGTATTCCAGGTGTGGGAAACTCTCAGTTTCCATTCAGTGACAGGATTCAGATGGGTATCGAACTATGCTTCGATATATGGAGCCACTTGCTCTTCTCTAAAGTAACAGTCATTTTACACTGGTGGTACATGGCTGCTCTTGGTCAAATGTGCACCCTGAGGGTCTTTTAAGGGAAAGAGGACCTGTCACTGAAGAGGTAATCAGTCTTCACTCAATTGTCTTTGGTGTCTTTCATTCCAGCTCCTACCATTCTATGATTCTCCTTTTTGGTTTGTTTTGTGGTGTTTGTTTGTTTTGGGGTGGGGAGTGGGAGGTGATGAGAGAGATTTTTTTACTTTTCTTTCATGATTTCCTAAACATCATTAAACCTCTTAGTGTAACTGGGTACCTACTTCCACACCTAGGAGGGTGAGATGGCAGAAATTTTTCATGGTCTCTCAGAGGAACTCTCAGGTTGCTATGAGCAAAGGAGAAGGGTTGCAACTAGTATCATCCCCTCCTGCATGTGCAGCTCTAACCAACAAATTTTTCACAGCCAAGCAGGAAGGTGTTTGATTCCAAGGTCCAAGTGTGCTGCCCTAAGTCTGGAAGTGCACAGATCTCACTACTTCACATGGTATCTGCAATCAAAAATCTATACTTCTTCATAACACTCCTTGCATTAAAGGTGAGAAGCTTCCTATGAATTTAAAGGCATGATATTGAAAAGAGTTGCTTCAACTTGTTTCAGTTAACAATATCCTACACTTATAAAAAGATAGCTTTTTATTGATTTAATCTTCTGGCACATCAGCATTTATGTTGTGGCTAAAACTTGTCTGCCAAAAAGGACAGTTCCTCATCTTTATCCTGTATCTAGCTTCAACAGTAACATATTCACTTACATCTCCCTTAGGCCAGTGAAGAGCAGAATCATTTAAGGCCTTTTCACCTCTCTGAACTTTTGTTTTGTAATAAGTGAACCATGGATTATCTTTTTTTTTTCATTCAGCCTTTTCTAGGTGTAAAACTGGGTCTACACCCTTTAACAATATCTTCTTTTTCTTTTTTTTTTTTTGTATTTCATAACTAACTTTCTGGTCTAGACATAAAAAACAAACCAAAGCAAAGCAATCCCCGCCCCCCCCCCCCATCTCCAAAACCCTAGGAGACACACATTGTGGTGTATTTACTGTATATTTTTTTTTCTTCCAGCTCTTTAAAATTAATCTGTAAAACAGTGGCTTAAAAATAATGTAGTCAGAGGTTTCTGCAGGGTCAACAACTGCAGATACTTGTAAAATAGCACATTTAGAACAGGTTGCCATAAGACTGTTCTTGAATGTTTGTTCAAGTCTTCTTTGGAGGACTTGAAAAAAAACTTGCTGGTAGTCCATCTGACACTGTGACAAGCAGGCAGTGCACTGCTGAATTTATTTGAAGAATAGTTTGAAATTTATCAGATAGGAATAGACAGTTTCTGAGAGGCAACATTTTGAACCTTGCCCAAGGCATAATTCTCATTGGGTATACAGGCAGGCCACAGGCAAAACCCATACTCCCTACAACATCACTGCATAGAAGGGTTGCTTGGTTTCTGCTTGTCTGGTTGTGGTTGGTTGTTTATTTTAAATAAGGCTTTGGTAATCAAATAATTAAGAGTGTTTTACATCCAGAGAACTAAGTAATTTCTTCACTCACAAACCCAAAGTCTTAGGGACAGCAGGGACTAAATACACTATCATCTAATTTGACACATGCCAGAAACATTTATCCAGCTATTTCAGTAATAAGTCAAATAACTTGTTTGTAGCTAAAATAATGCATCATCCAGTAAGGCATCTGATCTTGATTTGAAGAGTTAAAAAATGTGCCAAAGACAGCCTATTTTTGTACTTTGTTCTTATATTTGTTAAAAAACAAACAAACCAAACCAGCCAACCTAGGAAAAAAAAAAAGCAAAAACAAACCCACAAACCAACAAAAAACCCCCCAGGTCTTGTTTCTTGTTTGAATTTGTCTGCCTCTAGCCTAACATTATGAGCTTTTGGCCCATTTTTACCATCCAAAGACACCATAAGCACTGAGCACATCTCAAGGCATGTACAAATGGTAAGTTAGACACCTCTTGGTTTCCTCTGATATGGTGAAGAGACTGAGCTATTGACATGTTACTCTCCTCACCTTTGAGATGTGTGAGCTGCCTCCTGTTGTGTTCTCTTCATAGTCCAGATTTCATTCCACAGCTGCGTACAGAAACAAGCAGCACAGAGTTCCTGTCCTTTGCTGATGCCATTTTTGGTGTCTGTGCCTCCCCCAGCTGGGACTAGGTCTCCCATTCTACCCATAAGATGTGCTCTCTAGAGCTGTTTAATTTTGGCCTGTATTCACAGCTTCTTCGTGGGGAAAACCTTTCAAATAATTTAATGCAGCAGCCTCTGTATGTTCACATTTCCTTATATTAACAACCTGTGACTTTTTTTTTCTGAGAGAAGGGTTTTACACAGCAGCAGGTTCTGGAAAGCTCTTTCATACAGCTATAAATGTGAAGAGATTTTATCTTTCTCTGGAAGAAAACCTTTGAAAACAGCTGCTATCTCCATTTGAAAGAAAAGAACATAGATAAACCATCTAGGAAAATGAAAATGCACAAGTGAAGCAAGTTGCAATAATGTTTCCAGACATTAAGAAACAAATCAGACATTTGGACTGTGTGTGGTGTGAAGTTCTGTGAGGGTCAAGGGGGTCACTATTTTCATCAGACCAACCAATCAGTTCAAAAGTACTGCCATTGGCTTGCCCAGTCTAAAAGGACATTCCCACAGTAGCCTTCCTCTGTATTGCAACTGAGGGCTACTCGAGGACTGATTTTTGGATTCTGGTCCATTTAGAGGACCTTCACATACATTAAATTCTCCCAATTTCTGAAACATCCTCCAAAGTACCTGATCTTCACAAGTCCTATTGTGCAATTCCTGAACAAGTTCATCCTCATTTTACTAATAAATGTTGCTCTCTATGATTCCATGTGGAGCGGTGAGGCTCAAGGTAAGTACCTGCTAAAGAAATGCAGGCAGCCCTGAAGCAAAGGACATTGGGAAGAGGGCCAAGCAACTCAGAAGTGATGCATTTGTTATTATGGAGCTGTAGGAAAAGCCCTCTTTCCTTTAGCCATCCCAATTTTCTTTTTCATTAGCCTCCTGACGCTAACCTCTGAATAACTTCTAAAGTAAACAGCCCATAAATATTGCACAAGTCTCCAATACTAAAAGCTGATAAAGTTTATAGCACTTATAAAATAAATAGAAGGAAATGCTTTTCGGTTTCCTATTTATAGGTCTCAAGAGAGATCTCAGGTATGATTTATCACTTCAATTTTAACTGTATTAGTCTCCCCCCTATCACATACACACAACTCTTTTCCTTGGTCATTCTTTTCTTTCCTCACACACAGCTGCTTCCTCTTTTCCCTGAAGACCTGCTCACACCCACACAGCCATTTGCCCTCCACATCCTTTGCTAACAGGCAGGAGACTGCCTGCTCTTTTGCAGAGTGTTGAGTGCCATCAGTTTTCACCAGAGTCAGCAGGCATTGAGTGTTCTCAGCATTTAGCAAGGCCTCTCAACCACTCATAATCCAAAGGAAAAAACTACTTTCTTCTTTCTTTTTTTTTCCCCAAGTCAATGTGGCACAAGGCCAAAGAAGAATTAAAAAAAGAGGGAGGCAACATTTTGGATGTGGGTGGATCATTAAAGCACAGAGAGTATAGTTAACATAGGGTATGTTTCTTTTTTGGGCATTCCTATATGCTTTCCTAGTGATGTTTCTAAATATGCAGTATCCATCCTCAATTGCTAGTGCATTGCACCTGAAGAGAAAAGGTCTGTAGCTAATGATACCCTTTTCTTGGAACAAATGAGCAAAATTCCTTCTATTTTATGAAAGGGGAGGTACACTTAGGGCCACACATCCTAAGTCTAAATTAGCATTTTATTTTGGTGCAGAGGTGTGCTTCTGAAATAAATCTCCTGGTTGTCCTCATTTAATTTAATTTCCCTTTTAAATGGAAACAGTGGTTTTAGAAATATACCTGCTAAGGAGCATTCAGTCCATGGAGCCACATGACAGCTAGACCAGTGTAAACTCCCCAAAATATATAAATTTGGACATCAGATATTCAGTGCCAGCTGTTCTGCTTTAGAGCTCCATTCATGTTACACTGCAGCATTTGTTAACATGGCAAGACACAGCACCACCACAGCCTGTGACACCACTGCCTCCTAACTGCGTTTCCCTATCCTGGTTCTGTATTAAAAATCAACCAAACAAAAATGCCTTTTATGACTGTGAGTGAAATAAATGTATTTATGTTTGAAATTACCACAGTCTGTACTTCCAGGGTTTTTCCTCTCCAACAGCTTCAACTGATATGAGAACATAAAGAACTGTGAAAGGGAGACCACCAAAAGCAGGAGCCCACAGAGCTGTAGTCTAACTCACTCCAAAGGAAATAAGGAAGCAAAACCTGCTGTTTCTGGTACTACTTCTGTTAAGCTGCCCACCTCCTCATCACAGGACAGTAAATGCTATTTAGATGACATGAACTTGCTTGCTAGAAGGACCCAGGTTTGATGGGGTAGGTGATTTGGAACAGTTAATGGAAGAAAGGTTCAACACGAGAAGAAAAAGAAACGACAACTGCAAACATCTGGGTGGGGTGAAAGGGGAATTCCTCAAAAGACACAGAAAAAAATGGTATGTGGTGAAGAGGACTCTGCAGGTAAGTCAAGAAGTGGCATTTCTGTTTGTAATATTTAGGGGCCTCCTTACAACATCGTATATCCCCTGACATCAATCTCTGCACATGAAAGGCAACTGAGATAACTTCACTCTCAGTGAATCACACTCAGTTATTTTGGCTTTGGTGTTGGGGCTCTGACTCAATGATCCTCCCTGTTATGATGCATTGC
Source organism: Indicator indicator (assembly GCF_027791375.1). NCBI lineage: Eukaryota > Metazoa > Chordata > Aves > Piciformes > Indicatoridae > Indicator > Indicator indicator. Next base: position 89,111,204 of record NC_072010.1, read on the forward strand.
CTTGTCAGCACTGCCATTCTCCAGGGCCCGGCCCCTTCCTTCTCCAGCCCATTGCTCTGGCTAAGGCCACACTGTTCTTGATGCACAAGCTCTCTCCTCAACCACATTTGATCAAACCATCACCCTTTTGTTATTCAGCCTATTAGATAGCACGAATAACATCATCATTTACTGCTTTATACTCCACTGCAGGTTGGACTCGATGATCTCCTTAGGTCCCTTCCAACCTCTAATGTACTGTGATACTGTGATACTGACAATGCTGTTGTATTCTATTGACAGCAGCTGCAGCTGGACTTTCCAAACTGTTCAGGCCAAAGGCAACCAGTCAATTAACATGAATCACAGAATCACAGAATGTTAGGGGCTGGAAGGGACCTCAAAAGATTGTCTAGTCCAACCCCCCTGCCACAGCAGGATCACCTACACCAGATCACACAGGAACACATCCAGATGGGTCTTCCCTATCTCCAGAGAGGGAGACTCCACAACCCCCTAGGCAGCCTGTTCCAGTGTTCTGTCACCTTCACAGTGAAAAAATTCTTCCTCATGCTTACATGGAACTTCCTATGCCTCAGCTTCCACCCATTGCCCCTTGTCCTGTCATTGGGCATCACTGAGAAGAGCCTGGCTCCATCCTCTTGGCACTCACCCTTTACATATTTATAAACACGAATGAGGTCACCCCTCAGCCTCCTCCTCTCCAAACTAAAGAGCCCCAGCTACCTCAGTCTCTCCTCATAAGGAAGATGTTCCACTCACTTAATCATGAACTCACCTCCTTTCCAGTTCAAAGCTTACTCACACTCTGTAGTCCCAGTGAACCATTTCTGGACACAAAATGTTGTATTCTGGTTTCACTCATCTTTTATCTTCTTTGTTAAATTTGACCTGTTGGCTTATACTGAGATATATTCATTATCTTCAGGAAATACTGAATCTGTAAGAAGGCAGCTGTAAGTTCAGATGACTTACACCTCCACCATTTGAAATATCCTGTTACCATTTTGAGACTGTTAAGCATGTGGTTTTATTCAGCTGAGTTTAGCCATCTAAAAATGCATGAATTCAGATGCCCTCTGTTGTCATTGGGGAGGCACAAGTGGCTACCCATGATGTTGCTTCCACCTGTTAAGAGACACCTCTTAGGATGACACAAATGCTGCCTAGGTTACAAAGTTCATTTGTCCATGTGACCTGTATCATTAGTGAAACAGTCCTTCAGAGAGGTGATTCAAAGCCACGTTTTCTTGCTTTGGGAAGCAGGAAGAGGCTGGAGAATGCATTGAGAAGGTCAGCTTGTAGTCACAGGTCTGGCATGCAGCTAGCTTTCCATGTACATGCTTCTCCATAGACCATAGAATCATAGAATTATAGAATCATTCAGGTTGGAAAAGATCCTTGGGATCATCAAGTCCAACCATTAACCCTACTGTATGAAGTCTACCCCTAAACCATATCCCCAAGCACCACATGTAAATGACCTTTAAAACACATCTAGGGTTGGTGAGTCAACCACCCCTCTGGGCAGCCCATTCCAATGCCTGACCACTCTTTCTTTTCCTAATGTCCAGTCTAATTCTACCCAGTTGTAGCTTGAAGCTGTTCCCTTTTGTTCTATCACTAATTACCTGTGAGACGAGACCAGCACCAATCTCTCTTTGATGTTCTTTCTGGTAGTTGTAGAGAGCAATGAGGTCCCTCCTTAGCCTCCTCTTCTTCAAACTAAACAACCCCAGCTCCTTCAGTCGCTCTTCATAAGATTTATTCTCCAGGCCCTTCACCAGCTTTGTTGCCCTCTGTGGTGGGTTGAAATTAGCCTCCAACTAATTTAAGAGAACTGCCCCCCAAAATAAAATCACTAGACTAGCTCAGTTTGGGATAGAAGCAAATGAAGCTATATTTACAAGCAAACTAAAATCTAGAAATATGAAATACAATGAATATGTACAAAATATACAATAGATTTGCTGCATATATATATATATATATATATATATATATATATATATTCACAATTTATAAACAACACAGAAACTCCTTAGAACCCCCTGGACGGATCCAGGGGGACCGTTCACCTCCTCCCACACTCCCTCCCTCCTTCCCATTACCTCACACAGTAGCCAAAACACAGATACTCTGAAAGGCCATGGAATAAGTGACAGAAGAAGAAAAGAGAAAAAGAACTGCTTATGCCTCTACTCTATATCCCCATTAGCAAGCCAATGAATTATATAGACCTTTTCGTTCTTCTTCTTTTGTATTCAATGGTAATAATTTTACTTTCAGTCTTTACACTCAGGGACTAGGCTAAAGTTCCCCCTTCAAACTGTAGCACCCTCCTCAGCACTCACTCGATATCTCTCTTGTGTTAAGGTGTCCAAAAACTGGACACAATACTCAAGGTGTGGCCTCACCAGAGCAGAGTATAGGGGGACAATGACATTCCTACTCCTGCTGGACACAGCATTTCTAATACAAGCCAGGATGCCATTGGCTTTCTTGGCCACCTGGGCACACTGCTTGCTCATATTCAGCTGCTTATGGATTAGAACCCCCAGGTCCCTTTCTGCCAGACAGCTTTCCAGCCACACTTCCCTAAGCCTGTAGTGCTGCTTGGGGTTGCTGTGACCCAAGTGCAGGACCTGGCATTTGGCCTTGTTGAAGCTCATCCTGTTAACATTACACTCCAGGCACCTCTGGGACTGTTCTCTCTCTGCTGTATTGTATTTCCAATAGCGATCTGGGAAGTTGAAGTCCCCCTTGAGAACAAGGGGTAGTGATTGTGAAACCTCTCTCAAATGCTTATAAAAAAAAAATCATCTACCTCTTCATCCTGGTTGGGTGGTCTATAACAGATTCTCACCATGATATCACTATCATTGGCCTTACTCCTGATTCTTACCGATAAGGACTCAACCCTATCATCAACTATCATCACCTACCACCCTACTGAGCATCAGAAGAGTAGTGTGTTTTGGTTGCTGTCCAGCACCTGGTGCTTGAGTTAGTGAGGATATTCACAGCAATAAGGGAATACTTACACAGTAGCTGCAGGGTGATTCTTCCTTCCCAACCCTGCTGACCATGGCTCATGACCACAACTTTGCATGTCCCTTCTGCCCCCTATTTCTCTTACAGCAACAAAGAAGTTAATGAAATAGCCACCTCATACAGCCTGTCTAAAATAACAAATGCAGGTGTCAAACGGCCTGGCAGATACTGCAAAGTCAAGCACAAACGAATACAGGAGCAAAGCAGAACATGTGTCTGCTCACTGAGGAAAAAGAACAGGGCCTGGAGATGGTTGAGGGAAGCAGCCTGACAAAGAGCCATCAAAAACCAGGTGGATTTGTTAATGTGACAAGAAGCAGCAGGAGGAGGGTGATGTGGTGAAAGCAATATGTAAAAGGTAAATGTCATTAAGAGCTGTGAACAGCCTCTAAAGACCAAACCTGATGTGTGGAAGAGCCTTTATTTCCAGAGGTCAGTCTGCCTGCCTGTCAGTGAGTAGGAAAAATGGAATGAGCTTTCCAAGTTGAGAAAATGACAAGGTTCCTATCCAGACATTTTATTCTGTGCAACTTTCGGGTGACTCACACCTCATGATGACTGTATCTGTGGCCACAGAGAACTACAAGAATGACAGAAAAGCCTAGTCAAGATAACAACTCCTTTGGTCCTGCAGAAATTACTGAAGATTATAACAAAGAGTATTTCCCTTCCTGAAGCCTGACCATTTGGGAAAAAGGCCAAGCACTAATGCAGGACTTAAATCCTCCTTGGTTTCTGTCCTGGAGAATGGGCTTTTGCATGCACATTACTCTTTCTTTATCCCCCTTGGTCCAAAAGCTGGAAGATAATTTCTTGCTTAAGCCTCAGAATAAATAGTAACAACAGGCCACTGAGCCCTGCACTTTCTTTACTGTGCCTCAGCACAGGACTGTGATTCCCAGCACAGGTGGAGATTCTCTGTAGGAAGAAATATCAGCATGGAGACTGCTTCATGCTCCACTCAGCTGTAAGCCTCTCCACAGAGACTGCCAACGACAGGGAATGCAACTGGCTCCAAAAGAGCTGTGGTTTTAGTGGTATGGGCACCTGTCCCATAGGAAGTGTGTTGAAACCTCTGATGCATTTCATAGGTACCACGAGAGACCCATCAAACACTAATAACATTCAATCACTGCTAAGCAAGGCTTATTTTGGACCAGATGTTTGGAAGTGAAATAATGCCTATCCCACCACTCTATCCTGCCATAAGTGAATTAGACACTGTAGTATTTGAAACCAATAAACCAGAGCTTTTTATTATATGCCATGGCTTTCTTTGGAAGGTATTGCTGCCACACTTGAGTTTGGAAACTTCACACATAGCTTATTTAATTTATTTTTTTATGACTTTAAACATATATATCTTGTTAGCAACCTTTTTATCCTTTTACCCCATTTATTTATTTATTTGTTTATAAATATCAAAGAATATTTTGTCTCCTTCTATTTCTGTTCAGCAATGATCTAGATAATCTTGCTCTTTATTTAGATGCATCTCTTCACTATTCAGACAGCATTAATATTACCCATATTTAGAATTCACTCTAATTCAAACACCATCACTTGCCACACTCCAACCTACAGAACAGACAGCATAGTGGCAGAAATATCTGCCTTTTGAGACAACAAAACACCAGAGTCTGAACCATGATGTAGACTGGTAAAGACAGCTGTACCAACTCTAACAGTGTCTAGTGACTTTAGAAGGCAGTCAAATGCCACCATGTGCAAATTTAAGTCACACCTCTTCCATATGAGCGATGGGGTAACTCTAGGTGATCCTGCTCAAGCAGGTGGGTTGGACCAGATGACCTTCAGAGGTCCCTTCCAACCCCTCCAATTCTGCGATTTTGTGGTTCATAGTGATTTGGCCTAATCTAAAGTTAGTTTCATGTGTGGACAACCTGCTGCCGGGTTCAGCTGAGTTTGAGAAAGGCCCTTAGGTGAATAAGGCAGACCTTGACTGGAGCTTAGGTAGATCTGTTTGGTGAATAGCTGTATAACTCTGACCTTTCCCAGAGAAACATCACCTGTCAGCACCCCATTAACTATAGGAAGAAGGAAAACTTCAAGCAAAAAGACAAAATATCTGCTGTTTTAGTGTCATCCGCATTTATAAAATGAGATGAATCCACAATTTCAATGATACAGTGGAAAAGAGTAATAGAAAGTAAAAAAAAAAGTTATAATTTTTACTATAAGAGGGAAAAGGGAGAAATGATAATTACAAAGTATCACATAAAACTGCACTAAATGAACAGAGAGCCTAGACATGTTTAACAAAAAAATCAAGGCAAGCCATTCAGTGATTTTTAGGAAAACACAGTTATGAAAGGGTCAGGGAATTGTTGCTCTGTGGCAAGATAGAAAGCAATTCCCACCCCAGACTCTTTGGACCTTCCTTGCTCCTGACTCTCTGACTTTCCTCCTTGTTTTCACCTTCCCAGTTACCAGCCTTCAGCCTTCCATCCTTCAGCTGCTGCTCTCCTCTCATCCCTTGCTGTCTTTTTGACTTTAAGCAGTTCCCTAGCAACAGCTGTTTTCAGCCGAGAGGGAGAGTTCTGGACATTTTGTAGACAGCAGTGGGCAGGGCTCAGCCTCTGCTCACAGGTGATGACTGACCCCAGGACTGAGTGGGACGTGGTGCAGCTCCAGGGCAACAATTTCTGCACCGACCTGTGACAGAGGGGCTGCACCTAACTCTTATGCTTGGACTGTTGGCTAACAAAAGGTTGCTCCTTCTGCTTCATTGGAAATGCTTATTTGCCCTGACTAAACATCAGGCTTTGACCAATAAAAAAGCCTCTCAGACACCATCAGGGTGGCAATCCCATGGTAGGGACACAGGTATTCAGCATGGCACAAGGGTCCCCATTCTTCTGGTTAAAAAGAAAAGCTCTGATTTTTATGGGTCAGATGCTGTCCTGACCCTCTTGCTGTCCAGCCCACCTTGCTGTTGGAGGCTGCTATCTCCAGGGAAGAACTGGGAAATGCTAACACAGCACTTCATATCTGAACATTAGTCAGAGCCATGGTGGACTGCATGTGTGGAAAGCCAAAGTTACAGGCACGCAATCACCTTCCGCTCACTCTGCTTCTGTAGCAGTGCCCTGGTTTTGCTGGGACAGAATCCCAGGCCAGCCATGGACTGCAGGCCATTAGCAGTTCTGAGTCAGCCAGGACAGCTGACTGGAGCTGGCTCACAGGTGTGTCCCAGACCATGAGCATCACACTGAATGTAAAGCATGAACTGTGTTGAGAAGGGGAGCCTCCTGCTAGAGTCTGCTGTTTGGGTTCATCCTCACCCTGCTTTTTTTCCCCTCTCCTGCTTTTGAAGACTGTCTTACTGGATATTGTGACTGATGCACTTCTGCTGGGCAAGTATAAATTTATATGCTTTGTGTATTGATTTGGCTGTTTCATAGAATCATAGAATGGTCTGGGTTGGAAGGGAGCTCCAAAGGTCATCTAGTTCAACCCCCTCTGCAGTAAGCAGGGGCATCTTCAACTAGATCAGCTTGCCCAGAGCCTTGTCAAGCCTCACCTTCAACATATCCAGGAATGGGGCCTCAGTTGCCTCCCTGGAGCATTGTTCCAGTGCTCCACAATGAAATTTAATTAATTCTGTTTTCATTTCAACCTGTGGGTCTTCTTTTCCTGATTGCCCTTCTCTGCTGCAGAGGTGTCACTGGGTTATAGAGCAACTGCTGGGGTTTAGCCCTGGGTGCAGGCTAGATGTAGACAGGCAGTGACGCTTTGACAGAGGGGAGGATGGGCAGCTGAGGGCAGCAGCACCACTGCAGCAGAATTACCAGAGCTCAGCTAAAAGAGTGCTAACCTATCATTATTATTATGCTGCTAGTGTTATTATTGTTGTTATTATATTTCCCTTTTAATTTGCCTCCAAGAAATGAAACCTGTGACTTTACATAGCAGCCATTCCCTCAACACCCACAAACAGCTACCATCACAAGTGCTGAAGTTACTCTGGAAAACATGATGCACGTTTTTAAGCAGGTGGGTAGGACTTTTGAAAACTGGACTCCAAGTCACCACACTGCAATCATTTGGTTACTCTGGGATAGACCAGTACACTAGCTACATCTGTAGAGTGGGCACATACTTACATATACCTATAATGCCAAATGACCAAAATATCTGGGAAGACCCCATAGTGTAGTTATTCCAGCTAAAAACAGAAGAAGAAAAAAGAAAAGGTTTTATCCGTTATGCAATTAAACAAGACTGTCTACAGCTACCTGAGGGGAGGTTGTAGCCAGGTGGGGGTTGGTCTCTTCTCCCAGGCAACCAGCACCAGAACAAGGGGACACAGTCTCAAGTTGTGCCAGGGAAGGTATAGGCTGGATATTAGGAGGAAGTTCTTCACGGAGAGGGTGATTGCCCATTGGAATATGCTGCCCAGGGAGGTGGTGGAGTCACCATCACTGGAGACATTCAAGAGAAGACTGAATAAGGCACTTAGGGCCATGGTCTAGTTGATTGCTTAGGGCTGGGTGATCGGTTGGACTGGATGATCTTGGAGGTCTCTTCCAACCTGGTTGATTCTATGATTCTATGAAGTGGCCACTGTTTCTTATTGGGCAGCCACTGATGTTTGAATTCTGTGGTAGTGTCTTTATCAGAGTTTTTTCTACTATGCATTTCCAAGCTTCTTAACTATCATGTTGAAAAAAGGTGCAAAATGGCCTTGAATCGTGGAAATTATATATCTGGATGTGTTGTGAATCTGATCTCACTCTTAGTCTTGTCTCTACCCAGAGTGGTGTTTTCTCTGTGCTTTGCTCATCCCTGCACGGGCAGAGGCTCGGCATCCCTGCCAGCTGATGTACCTTATGCATGAGAGACACCAGTTACCCACAGTTCCACCCCACCTCCTGCCACCTGGCAAAGTGTCTGCATCTCCTGTCTTGCCTGCTCAGCACTCCTAGCAGTGTCCCTCTCTGGAACTTATCAGTCAGCTGTGCCCAGGGCTGAGGGTCCCAGAGCAGGAGAGAGATGCTGCCCTGCACAGCTGGTACTGAGTGTGCATCTTCCAAGGGGATTCTACACTGACGTGTGATCTGTGAGTGTATACTTTTGGTAGGCATAGACCTTTCCCTGCCAATCCCCATGTGTCTTTACATACTACAGTGACTTAAGATTTCTGTAAGGTAGACAGTAGTAGGCTGAAGCCTCATAAAGGATAAATTTGGGTGAATTTGGAAGTCTTAAGTTTCCTAGCCTGAAGCGGATCAATCTGTACCCTGGCTCTGCTGTTCTCTACATTAACAACAATTATCATTTGCACTTGTATCTGCTTCACCTGCCTCTACTATTTCCACTTTCCTAGCTCTGTCCCTCTGCCTCCGTTGTCATACCACCCATCTCTGGTGCCCAGAGGAGCTGTTGTGCAGAGCGAGATAGGATGTGGATGGGTGATAAATAGGATGGAGGAAGTATGTGTGGCAGAAGGCTGCTTGTGTAGAGAGAAGGCATTGTCAGATTTAGGGAAGGGGGCAAGAAAGTAATAGAGGGCATCAGAGAAAGAAGTGGAAAGAGAACTGGAGGGAAGGCAACAGACCCCATTGTTTATCTGTAGTCTCTTACAAATCTGAAAATCCCTCTGCCATCCTTTTTTGCCTATACTTCTCAAATCTACCATCCTTTCCATCACACTGATGTCACCCAAAGTATCACTGATCTATCACTGCTTTTCAGCCTTCGGAATCCCCTTTCTTGCCCTTTTCCATTATTGCAAAAACTCTCTTACCCCAAATACGTTGGCTGCAGGAAAATTCTGAGGATGAAAACCCCTTGAATCTGCTGTGACCCCTTGAATCAGGGCTGTGACCTGATGCCTGAGAATTTACCTCCCAGGCAGCCTCACACCAGCATCACAGGAGCTGACCTATGCCTTTCTTCACACCTCTGTGAGCTGCAAACAGCGTCTCCTTTGGTCCTACCCTCAGCCCCAGCTGATATACCTCCCTACTGGGGTGAAAACAAGCCCACTTCTTACAGCTGCACACTTTTGCCTTTGGTGTCCTTTCCAAACCGCCACCTTTTTTTCTCTTTATGCATTCTCTTTTTGGCAATATTCAGTTTTTGTCTTATTTCCACTCCTAAATTTGTCTCTTTTTTCCCAATAACTGGGACTTAGCTGCAAACTAGTTAATTCTGACTAAGTGCCCTCATTAGATTTAAAATGAGATTAGTGGCAGAGTAGAGGAGTTCGCACTTCTCAGGCACTGCTTTAAGCTAGCCATTGTCTCAGGCTGAGACCACTGCTTTAGTTACAGCAGCTCTAAGGCTTTCTTTCAAATGAGAGGCAAGACTTTTTGTTTTAAAAGGAATTCTTTTACACTTAGAACTTGAATATGCCATTTGGGCCACATAAATGTATGTTGGCCAGATGTTTAATACCCCTCTTTCAATGTGTTTTCTTGACAATAAAAAGAATAACGAATGCTCCTGCAGGACAGTTTGATGTAGATTAGGATGCAACAAATGCATTTTGACATTCGAGTGTGTAAGAACAACAGAGACAAAAAAAAATTGAATGAAATATAAATTCTGTTCTTATTTGTCCTTTGTGAACTTGATATTTTATCCCTGAGTATAACATACATTATGATTTGACCAGCAATATATCATAAAAACAAGACAAACACCCCAAGCCAAGTCACAATTAATGCCACATAAATCACCCCACATCAGGAGTTCATGGAATCTGCCTCTTCTGGCTATACTCAGTGGGTATCACCAGTTGTCTCCCAGCAAGACTGAACTTGAAGTAACAATCTGGAGTGTTTGTGTTCTACCTATTGAAAAAATGGTGCTAAAAGGGATCAAACTCCGCTATAATTTACCTATCTTAAAATCTTCCAGGAGTTACTGGGTTGTGTTGGTGTAGCTGAAAGCAGCATTAGGCCTATAATTTATGGAAGCAGTTCAGCACAGAGATAAGCCTATCGGAGATTAACACACACACACACACACACACAGAGTTTCTGCATTTTGTAAACTGCCATCAATCCCCAGTACTGCCACCAGGGAAGATAGTATCTTCTTGTCTACAATAAAACACACTCTTTCTAAATTTGGTACCAAAATTATTTATTCCTTGCACAGTTCAACTACACGAATAAAGAACTCCGAATGACTCAATCGCTTCCAACACCAATCTGTTTGTATGCACCGTATTTTACATCATACAGAGAGCTTCAAGCTCGAATGTGACACCAGCCAACAAAATGGGAACCTAGAGTATGAAATCCTGGTCCTGCTAAAATCATGGTATAGCTGTGCCACTGCTTCCCAGAGACTCAATTATATCAGTGTTAGAATCCTTTTGCAGGGCATGGACTAGAGATGAAAGTGGTGGGTAGACATTGGTGTGCTTGAAATGTATTGGGCAGGTAAGACTGGTCCCTACTGGTCTATTGTGCTCTAACTGTTTAGATTCCTTGGTCTGCAATGGCATTGCAGAAAGGAGTAAGATGGACACAATGATGCAAAGCTATAACCACCATAAAAACATTTGGCTGTTGTCTATGATCAGAGAGTTGTGCTTTTCACTGGAGGAAAGGGCACTCAGCTAAGAAATGAGGAAATGCTGAATAAAACAGCAAGAAAAGTAGGACTTAAAATGAGTCTGGGACTGGACTAGGTGACAATGCATGTGAGGTTTGTGGAGTTTCATCTGGGAGTTGAAACATGAACGGTTTGCTCAGAAGTTCCAACAGGACCAGCTTCTCCCCAGCATGTCTTCTTTCTGTGATTTGCTGTGCCTGTTCTATTTATCTTCTTTTTTAGCATCAAGTTCTTAGGAACAACTCCTCCCTTTTCAGGGTAGTCCAGTGCACATTAGAATGAAGACCTGATTTCTGTTATGACATTATGATCACACAAAATAAAGTGTAAAGATCACACCAAATAAAGTGCCATCTCTGCAATGAGATGGAGATCCAGAATCAGTATAAGTCTCTTTAGGAAAAGCCTGTTTCCCAAAGGTGGGATTTCCCTGCCAAGTGTGTAAGCCCAGGAGACTCTAGTCTCAGTCTGTATTATGTAAGAATACATAAAAACAGCTACAGGAGAAGAAACCATTCTGTATAGTCTAAAGTCCTGCTTCTGGTAGTGGCCAATAGTGGTTCTCTGGTTAGAATATAGAGGAGAGACAGCATACAGCAACTCTTTCTCTGTATACTCTTCCAGCCTCCAGCTAGTTTTGGCTTAAGAACTCCTTTAATAATAATGCAACAGAGCTGCAACATGTAGCTTCTTATGTTGGTTTCTTCCAGTACTGTATTTGCTTAGAAACTCATGGACTTCCAGCATCTATAAAATCCTGAGAAGAGGTAACTCCAGAGCATAACTGTGCATTACATAAAGGAGTGGTTTCTTTGCTCCACTTTCAGCATGCCACCTGCTTGCCTTCAACATGTGCTGGGCTGCAATTCCAACACAGTATTTCTGTCCTCTCCTCTAAGCTGAGGTGTAGGAAATCATGTTTGCAGACTCATCAGTGTTCTGCAGCACACAGCAGCAGCAGAGAGACACACAGGAGCTGGTGTTATTTTCATATCAATCCTTTTGGGCTTTCAAGAACCTTTAAAGGATTCCTAATCTTCTGGTCCACCTTCCTGACTGTATCTAGCTTTCTGGTTCTTTTTGTGGATGGATGGACACAATGGCAAGCCTTCCTGGCATTAGGAGTGGACGGACTATCAAAAGGGATTTGAAGAGTCTGCTACGAGTTTTTTTCTTTCCCTTGATTCAGTCATGTTTCATTTCACCAGCTAAAAGCCCTGAAGTGACACAGGAGGTTATTCAGGGCCACTCTGTGGCAGTGCAGCTGAGTAAAAAGTATGGTTTCCATCCCCACCAGCAGCTGAGCATGCTAAATACACAACTATCTTGCCAGCATGAAGAAGTCATGTGGTTTTGCCAGCTTTTTTACTGTAAAGAGAACGGAATAGATCTTTCAAGCTGTGCACAAAACTTTGCAGTTCAGCCTCCTCCCTCCCTCTGCATGGCTTGGCAAGGAGTGTAAAGTAACACATTGAGCACCTTTATAGCCATGGTAAGGCTCTTCTGATTTTCTGATAAAAGCCTGTTGGTTTTTAAAAAAATAAAGAAAAAAAAAGCCCTTACATGCTCTTTCAGCCTGAAGTACTCTTTGCTGCACAAGTGCAAATGCCAACTCAGGTCTGCTGACGCTGCTGCAGGGCTTAATGAGACAAGCGTGCTGGGTTGTGCCCTCCCATGTGTCATGCTGCCTGCCTCAGTACTGGCAGGATTCTGCAGTGACCATCACAATTAAAAAAAAATGATAGCAGAAACACTGGCAGCAACAGCAATTCCATTTAGCATCAAACTCTTAGTGGCTTTTGTTTGCTCTCTCCCAAAACACTCTCTGAGTGAAATTATGCCTCTTCTTTTCTTCCCCCTGAACCTATGTTCTATGCAGTGGAGTTGTCCCTATTGCTTCTCCCTTTTCCCCTCTGCCTCAGCAGGAAGGGCTGTCCTTAATCCTCATCTCTTGTCTCCTGTCCTTCCCTTTTCTAGTTGGGAATGTGCTGTTTCCTCTTCCCCTCCCTCTAGTGTCTCTCCAACAGGTTCCCTGCATGCAAACTACTGCAGCAGCACCACCTGTATTTAATGTTTTCTGTATTGCCTGCTGGTAGCATGAGCTGGTTGCAGCAGGCAAAAAGCTTGTCTCTGGGTGAGCTTACAAGGACGTGACAGTGTGAGCTGTTTCCTCCCTGAATGCATTGTCCATGCCATGTGAGAGCCTGTCTGAAGCTCCTTCAGCAAAGTCTGATGAAAAACAGCTCTCACCTTGATTGGGCATGAGGCAATTTCTGCATCTCCCACTGTGTATACCACTGGATATCAAACCAAGTCCTTCTAAAGAGAAGCACAGAATAGAGTGCATTTGCATTTTTGTCTACACCTTATGCAGAAGGACACTTAGGTTCCTTCTGTTTTGGAATATTTGGGAAAATACTTGAATACAGAACCAAGAAGGATGTTCCACAGGTTTCAGATATAACACACAGGGTTGCTGCACACAGAGTGAGCAAGAGAAAAGGTTGTATATTTGATGGCTGAAATACTGCCAGCCTCTCTCCCCCGCCTCAAAATATGTTCACAACGCCTAGACATGAAGTTCAGTGTTTCATTCCATCTCAACAGAGATTTTATGACAAACGTGCCAAGGATAAGAAAAGACCAATTTGTAGTTTTATGGATCAGGCTAAAGGTCAGGGGCAGACTTGTAGGTCATAATGCTTCCTCTGAACAGACACGGGACCAAGCACCTACCTTCTGAAAGCTGAAGAACGAAGCAGGGGAGGGGAAACTTGCACCAACAAAACATAACAGCTGAGATGTCAATCATGACCAAATTGGACAGGCTTGGAAATGGGAGTCCTCCTAACAACCATAACTTTGCCCCCATGCCTGCATGCTCTGGCAGAGAGGCTTGTACTATATGCTTGCTGAGGCAGTGATGTGGTGCATGGGCAAATGCCAGGACACAATTTAGTATAATAAAAACATAATTCATGCTGATGAAGTTTATGAGATCAAGTTTCCCAGTCCTAGCTGAACCACATAAAGCATATACTGTCACTAAAGGCATTTTGGCCCAAATAGTAGGGGTTTCTGCTGCATGGAGATAGCCTGGAAGGTATTTGTCACCATGGCCCACTCTGGGCTGGTTGCTATAGTGGAATAACACAAAATTACATTGATTCATAGTCAGGAATTTACAGTTTAGACTTAAAATGTCATGAAGTGAAATGGTTTCCACAGCAATGTCAGTTTTTCTCCCCTACATATATTAATTTTGTCCTCATTTGCCCCTGTGAATCACCACTGAAAGTGAGACTTGGTCTTTGTAGTATATTCTGTTCCTGGGTTCTCTGTGTTATGTTTGCAGTGTAAAGCTATTTATGGCTGAGACTGTGCTTGCTGTAAAGGAGAGAGGATTCAGCACAGCTTTAATTAAAGATAGTTTAAGTTAATTTTTGTTTCCGCTGATTCTGAACTATGCCAAGAAGCCATCCTCACACTTCTGGAAGCTCTCCCTCCTGTTCTCCCTGCTTATCCCAGATGACAAGCCCTGTTTTCTCTGAATTTGGCATTAACAGCCATTTAAATGCCCTGGAAAGTATAGGTTTAAGAATCGTGTATGTTACACACCAGGTCTATCAGGAACTACGATGGTCTAGCATACACACTTGCAACAACTGCACTCCAGTCACAAGTGGTGTTCCCCAGGGGTGACTCCTGTTGAATATCTGGGTCAATGACCTTGATGAGGAGACTGAGAGCACCCTCATGAAGTATGCAGACAACTCCAAATTAGGTGGGACACCAAGTTAAGTGGAAGCATTGATCTGCGGAGGGCAGGAAGGATCTTCAGAGGGACCTGGACAGGCTGGCTAGATGGGCTGAGGCCAATCATATGGGATTGAACAAGGTCAAGTGCTGAGTCCTGCACTTGGACCAAACAATCCTATGCAATGCTAGTCATGGGGGAAAGTGGTTGGAAAGCTGCCCAACAGAAAAAGACCTGAGGGTGTTGATGGACAGCTGGCTGAACATGAGCCAGCCATGTTCTCAGGTGGACAAGAAGGCCAACGGCATCCTGCTCTGCATCAGGAACACTGTGGCCAGCAGGACTACAGAGGTGATTGACTCACTGCATTTGGCACTGGTGAGGCTGCACCTTGAGTATTAGATTCAGTTTTTGGCCCCTCATTACATGAAGAATATTGAGGTGCTGGAGCAAGTCCAGAGAAAAACAACAAAGCTGGTGAAAAGTCTTGAAAATAATTCTTATGAGGAATGGCTGAGAGAGCTGTGGTTGTTTAGTCTGAAGAAAAGGAGGCTTAGGGGAGATCTTATTGCTGTCTACAACTACCTGAAAGGAGGTTGTTGAGAAGTAGGTGTTGGTCTATTCTCCCAAGTCACAACTGATAGGACAAGAAGAAAATGGCATCAAGTTATGCCAGGTGAGGTTTAAGTTAGACATAAGTAAAAATTTCTACATTGAAAAGGTTATCAAGCATCAGAACAGGCTGCCCAGGGTACTGGTTGAATTGCCATCCCTGGGTATATTTAAAAGCCATCTAGATAAGGTGCTATCCTGGTTTTAACCCAGCTGAGCCCTGGCAGCCTGCACATGACAGAGGGGTTTCTCCTTTTCCCCATCCTCTGGTCCCTCCCCTCCAGGTGGGCAAGGAGGAAAAAGACCCAGGAGGCTGAGATGTTAGTTGAGATAAGGACAATTTATTACTCTATTGCAGGGATATCAGATTACATGAAAATAGAAATACCAGCATATGCAGCAGCAGGGGAACAGACAAAACACAAACTGCCCATGAAGCCAAAACCAGAAAAAAGGGACACACCTCTGCCCAGAAACCAAGTAGGGCAAAAACCCACAAAACCCCTGGAACAGGAAACTTTACAAGCTATAGAATATACTCTAAGTCTCATAAGTTTTGTCCAACCCCTTCCTGTCATGCAGTGAGCATGATGTTAGGATGGTGCAGAATAATGATCCCACTTGCACTGTGCTACTGTAGGGGCAGGGTGGATAGCCCTGGTCTTTGTCCCTTCCAGTGAGGCCAGTCAGCTGAAACCCCTTACTCTATACCATCTACGTCATGCTCAGCAGCAACTAGCATCATACAATGTACATCATTTACTGTCTATTCCTACCCAAACTGAGATCACCTTGTGGAACACAATAGACTTCGTCATCCTCCTACATTATCCACCAGGTACACCCAGCTCCCTGACCTTTTTCCCTAGGATATTCATCATGTGCACCATGGGAGTTCTATCTCCTTGTACAGGGCCAGCTTGATTAGTAGATCCTCCGGTGTTAATCAGCCAAGTGGCTCGTTCTAGGAGTGTACCCCAATTTTCAAAGGTCCCTTCTCCCATTGCTCTCAGGATGGTTTTTAGTAGGCCATTGTAATGTTTGATCTTCCCAGCAGCTGATGTGTGATAAGGGATACGAAACACTCATTCAATGTCATGCTCCTTGGCCCAAGCGTCTATAAGGCTGTTTTGAAAATGAGTTCCATCACCCAATTCAGCTCTTTCTGAGGTGCCATGTCACCACAGGACATGTTTCTGAAGGCCCAGGATGGTGTTCCAAGCAGTGGTGTGGGGCACAGAATATGTTTCCGGCCATCCAGTGGTTGCTTCTACCATTGTAAGCACGTAGCCTTTGCCTTGGTGGGTTTGTGGCAGTGTGATGTAGTCAACTTGACAGGCTTCCCCATAGTGATGCTTCAGCCACTGTCCCCCGCACCACAGAGGCTTTACCTGCTTGGCCTGTTTGATTGCAGCACACACTTCACATTCATGAATGACCTGTGCAATAGTGTCCACGGTTGAGTCCACTCCCTGATCTCAAGCTCATCTGTATGTTGCATCCCTTCCTTGCTGGTATGAGGTGTGGTGGGGCCACTGAGCTAGAAATAATTTACCCTTACACTGCCAGTCCAGATCCACCCAAGCTACTTAGCAGTATGGTCTATCTGCTGGTTGTTTTGAGTCTCTTCACTGGCTTGACTCTTGGGTACATGGGTGTCCACATGACATACTTTGACCACCAAGTTCTCTTCCTGCACAGCAGTATCTTGCCACAATTCAGCTACCGGGATGGGTTTACCTCTGTGCTGCCAGTTGTTTTCCTCCAGTTCCTTTAGCCACCCCCATAAAGCATTTGCCACCATCCAGGAGTCAGTATAGAGATAGAGCATTGGCCATTTTTTCTTGTTCAGCAATATCTAAAGCCAGTTGGATGGCTTTTGCCTCTGCAAATAGACTCAATTCACCTTCTCCCTCAGCAGCTTCTGCAGCCTATCGTGTGGGACTCCACACAGTAGCCTTCCACCTTCGGTTCTTTCCCACAATGCAGCAAGACCTGTCAATGAACATATCACTTTTCATTATTTGGCAATTTATTGTATGGTGGGACCTCCTCAGCACGTGTCATCCCTGTTTCCTCTCGTGACATCCCAAAATGCCTACCTTCTGACCAGTTTGTGATGACTTCTCAAAATCCTGGGTGGTTAGGATTCCCTACTCAAGCCTGTTGTGTTATCAGTGCAATCCACTTACTCCATGTGGCATCAGTTGCATGATGGATAGAGGAGACTTTTCCTTTGAACATTCAGCCCAGCACTGGCAGTCAGGGTGCCAGAGAATCACCGAATCAATAAGGTTGGAAAAGATCTCAAGGATCATCAAAGTCCAACCTGTCACCCAAGACCTCATGACTACTAAACCATGTCACCAAGTGCCACGTCCAGTCCCCTCTTGAACACCTCCAGAGATGATGACTCCACCACCTCCCTGGGCAGCACATTCCAACGGCTAACAACTTTCTCCATGAAGAACTTTCTCCTCACCTCGAGCCTAAACTTCCCCTGGTGCAGCTTGAGACTGTGTCCTCTTTCATCTTCAAGGCAGCTTGAACTCCTGCCTGCTGCCAGTATCTCCTTTTTGGTTGGAAAGTAGTGGGCCTCAGCTCCTTTGTAAATCTGACTTCAGAATCCTAGGAGTTGTTTCCCCTGACATTTTCTGCCAAAGGCTCCATGTAGGACCATTCTTCCTTGCTGCAGCGTAGAGCACATTTGTAACATCTTGTCCTGTCCAGACAGACCAAGGACTACTGCATGCACAATCTCCTATTTCATTCATTTAAAGGCTTGTCGCTAGTCAGGGCCCCACTGAAAATTGTTCCTGTGAGTCACTTGGTAGAGAGGGCTCACAATCAGACTGCAGTCTGGGATATGCATCTTCCAGAAATCCACTATGCCCAAGAAAGCCTGGGTTTCCTTCTTATCGGTGGGGGGAGGCACAGCTGCAACCCTGTTAATGACATCCCTTGGAATCTAGTGATGCCCATCTTGCCATTTTATCCCTACAAACTGGATCTCTTGCAGGTCCTTTGACCTTACTCTGCTTTATAGCAAACCCGGCCTTCAGAAGAATTGGGATTATTTTCTTCCCTTTCTCATAAACTTCTTCTTTCGTGTCACCCCATATGACAATGTCCTCAAATGTACTGCAAGAGATCTGGTGGTCCACCCTATTCCAGTACAGTCTGGGTCAGTCCATGGCAAATGGTGAGACTGTATTTCCACTGTGGGGGCAGTCAATGCCAGTGTACCGGACACCTCTCCAGGTAAAAGCAAACCATGGTCTGCATTCTAGTGCTATAGCAATGGAGAAGAATGTGTTAGTGATGTCAGTTGTGCCATACCACTTGGCTGCCTTTGACTCCAGCTGGTACTGGAGCTCCAGCATGTCTGGCACAGCAGCACTCATCACTGGTGTAACCTCATTCAGGCCGCAGTAGTCCACTGTCAGTCTCCTTTCAGCATTGGATTTCCTCACCAACCATATGAGGCTGTTGGAGGGTGAATGAGTTTTACCTTGAAATATTCTGTTGTGGAGTTAAGACATATCCTCTTCTAAGATAGTCTATACCAAGGATGCACAGGGTCCCTGGGCCAGTCACAATGGGGTGTTTGTGCCATTCATTACTGGTTAGGCTCACCTCAGCTTCTAACACACTCAGCACTGGAGCACCCAGGTGATAATGGGCTTGCCTGCGTGGCAGCCAAAGTAATTTCTTATGTCCTGCAGCTTGACCAGGCATAAAAAACGAGTGATCACTTCTGGCTCTTCCTCTGGCTCCTGTGATGGCCCTGCTTCATCCTCATCCTTTGCAGGATGAGCTGTCTTCCTTGTATACTTCTTCTCTACAGGGGCAACTGATACTGGCACAGGTTGGTTCTCTGGTGTAGTTGCCATGCCTGTTGGTCTGTTTGTAGGCCCAGATACCTCCTCTCCCTCTGTATGCTGAACAGCACTAAGAAGGGCTTGAAAGGCATGGGCCAAGCCCCAACACAGTGATTTCTATTTCTTGGGAATTTCTGGGCTGACAACATACTTTTTTTCCAAACATTTTATCAGCTTGTCAGGATTTTGTACTTCCTCAGGAGTGAAATTCCAAAACACTGAAGGTGAACACCAGCCTAAGCACTTCTCCATACTCTTCCACATTCCCTGCCGTTCAAAATTATCCATCCTCAGGGCAGGTCTGCAAACGGTATTTTTGGGAAAGATTTGAATTACTATGGTCAAAACCAGGCACCCATTTAAGAGACATGACAACAGAAGCAGTCTGGTCCCAAGGATATTCAAAACCCTCAAAAGGTCAATAAATGCTCTCTTCTGTGCCATTCGTCAGTTGGGTGAGACTACTGATAAATGATAACACTGCATACGAAAACCAGCTCAACTGAAGAACCAGTGAAATAATCCAATTGTAACATAGCAGACATGCCATTAAACAGCACAGCACCACCATAGCCTCAAGCCATTTCCCCAAGGTGACAAACAGCACCACAGAGGACACCATAGGGAATATAAATGCTTAAATGTATAAGAGCTTATGTAGCATAACCAGAAAAGGCATTACAACCAGAAAAGTGAACACCTTAATATAAAGGGAAACATACTAAAGCAAATACAGGATGAACAAATTTACTCTAGCAGAACTGAATTCTCTAGTTAGCTCAGCTCAACACTTGGGCTTGGGCCCCATGTTGGGTGCCAAATATGGACTGTTCTGGTTTTAACTCAGCTGGCAGTGAGCCCCAGCAGCCCACTCGTAATGGAGGGGTTTCTCCTTTCCCCCCACTCCCTCCCCTCTGGGTGGGCAAGGAGGAAAAGGACCTGGGTGGCAGAGCTGTTAGTTAAGGGCAATTTACTGCTCTATTGCAGGGATATCAGATTACACAAAAGAAAGCAGAAATACCAGTGTATGCAGCAGCAGGGAAACAGATAAAAGGTGAACTGCCTATGCCTGTGAAACCAAAACCAGAAAAAGGGGCATACCCCTGCCTGTAAACAAGGGGGAAAACCCACAAAAATCCTTTAACAGTAAACTGTAAAAGCTGTAGAATATACTTCAAGTCCCATAAGCCCTGGCCAACCCTTTCCTGTCATGCAGTGAGCATGATGTTAGCATGGTATAGAATAATGATCCAGCTTGCACTGCCTCACTGCTGGGGCAGAGCAAGTAGCCCAGATCCTCGTCCCTTCTAGTGGGGCAGGTCAGCTTAAACCAATGCAGGTGTTCAAGCAGATGGTGTAGTAGTGGCCCTGGTAGAGATAGATAGACTTGATGATCTTAGAGTTCTTTTTCAATCATAGTGATTCTGTAGTTCTGTGAAACAGAGAACAGGACTACTTTTTATGCTTTCTTATTCCAGATCTTACCTCAGCTGAATTTTTCTTCATCCTGGTGTTTTCTGAGCTCCAAATAAAATCTAGTTTTATCCAACGAGCTAATTCCTCATCTTTCTCTTAATACTGTATGTTTTTCTTCTACTTGTTGATCAGCTGAGTAATGAAGTTTCATGGTAGGTTCTGCTGATCATGAGATCTGAGGTCTAATGTCTTGAAGTAGGAAGTTGCTTAGTTAGTTACATAGCTAGCTGCTGCACAGCTTGATGGCTTCTGGATGCCTGCTGCACTATCACTCACAGAAATTTCATGACTGTGAACAGCTGCAAGGGTCATAAAAACATGGATGTCTAAAAGCTCAAAAGCTCATTCTAAAGAAAGAGTTGCAGTCGTGCTTAGACAAAATCAAATAGTAGCAATTTTAGGCCTAGCACATTTGAAGAGTCTAGTGTAACTCTCAGCACTCATCTCCCTCTGATATGTACCTTTTCTCCTGACCATGAAGATAATTACCCTAACATCACATAATAAGGACTAGGCTCTGTGTATATTCAAATTATAGCTTCAATAGCCTTAGTGCTCCATTAGTGTGTATTTCCATCACCCTCACTACTTATATAGTTAAATGTCTAGTAAATAGATTATTCGAGGAAAGAAGGTCATATTTAAATGGAGTAATAAGAAAATATGAGAGGAGTAGAAAATAGAGAGCTGCCAGCAACTATACCCAGTTTTGCAACTGAGGGGGTTTGCATCTAATAGCCATGCCTATCAGACCACATCAGATCTTATAATTAACTAAAAACGATAGGAGAGACATTCCCAGGGTGAAGCCAAACAGCAGCTGCAGTGTCTCTGCTGTATCATCTTGGGGGAGTGAGCCCTGAGTGTGAAGGTTTGGGAGGACAATATGAAAGAAAGAGATCCTGTGCTGTGAATTCTTCAGTCTGTGAAGGAGATGGGTAAGAGGCAGAGACTGTTAAGAGGGAAAACACAGGGAGGGAAAGCTGGAGGCTAACAGGCATCAGTGATTTGGAAGTGCAGAGAGTAGGGTAGCCTCACATACACGTCAAAATCTTAAGTTTTGGAAGCAGCTTACGGATACGGAGTAAACGGTCCCTTTGATCTCTTGATGTATAGTTACCAGTTAGGGTCACAGTGAAATATTAACAGAGAAATTGAGCAGAAAGATTTCTGCACTCATATATTCCAGGACATAAGTGAGAGCATAGTGAGATCTGTGAGATTTTAAGACGAGGACAGAAGACAGGTCTGGGGCTAAAACAAAACAGAGTTAAGATCAAGACCAAAACTGGGGCCTTGTTTTGGCCATACAGGCAGGATAGGTGCAATGAGTCTCTCAGGGCTGAAACTGATGATGTTTCTCTTGTCAGGAACATGCATTTGGGTAGTAAAAAAACCATGATTCACTACAGATAGTAAGACAGCAAAAATCTATTTTCTATTTTGTTTCAACCTACTTTCAGGACATCTGTTGGCATATGTTTCCACCACCAGGCTAACTCTCCAGTCTAGCATGCAGATAAAAGCAAAGCCTGACCTGTTCCCACAGGATCTAGTGTCACCTGTGCATTTTTGAGAGCTTCTGTAACTATTTCCCATTTCATAGAATAGAATCATAGAATCATAGAATCAAGAAGGTTGGAAGAGACCTCAAAGATCATCGAGTCCAACCTGTCACCCTAAACTATCTAAACCATGGCACCAAGTGCCACGTCCAATCCCCTCTTGAACACCTCCAGGGATGGTGACTCCACCACCTCCCTGGGCAGCACATTCCAATGGCCAACCACTCTCTCTGTGAAGAACTTTCTCCTCACCTCCAGCCTAAACCTCCCCTGGTGTAGCTTGAGACTGTGTCCTCTTGTTCTGGTGCTGGTTGCCTGGGAGAAGAGACCAAACCTCTCCTGGTTACAACCTCCCTTCAGGTAGTTGTAGACAGCAATGAGGTCACCCTGAGCCTCCTCTTCTCCAGGCTATTTGTCCTGCACAGGCACAATTCTTCCCCAGGAAGCTGTGGGCAGATTTGCCTGTGTGGGCATACGTGGAAACTGCAAAAGGAATTTGGGTCCAAAGGGGCTTAGGTGGGCTTAGCAGCAGCTTTTGCCACAAAGAGGGTATGTTACAACCCCATGTAAAAGTAAGTTCCATGTTTGATATATATCTTAGGTTAGGTCAACTTCACCTCATGGAAAAACAGGAACTGAATGTGTGTGAGAGGGCTTTTTTTTCCTGTCGGTGAAGAACAGCTGCTGCACCTGAGGA
Source organism: Indicator indicator (assembly GCF_027791375.1). Taxonomy (NCBI): domain Eukaryota; kingdom Metazoa; phylum Chordata; class Aves; order Piciformes; family Indicatoridae; genus Indicator; species Indicator indicator. The sequence continues at coordinate 89,133,839 of NC_072010.1, forward strand.
ACACAAACCGCTGTAGGAGAGGTCTATTACTGCCATGTGTTTGTTGGAGGATCTTCTGGGGATCTTTTTCACCTGGAACTCTTCCTCTTGGTGGTGAACAGGGAAGGAACTCTTGATCTCAGCTCCACATCCATTAATGGCCTCGGATTGGGCCAGGAGAGGTTCAGGTTGGATATGGGTAAAAATTTCTTCATAGAAAGGGTTATCAAGCATTGGAACAGGCCGCCCAGGGAGGTGGTGGAGTCACCATCCTTGGAGGTATTGAAAAGATGCATGGATGTTGGGCTTAGGGACACGGTAGTGGCTTAGCAGTAGTGGTGGGATTGTGAGCTCTAGGAGAGCAGTTGGACTTGATGATCTCAAAGGACTCTTCCACCCTCAACGGCTCTATGGTTCTATCCCACTCCAGTGCCAGCAGGCGTGCAGCCTGTCTCAGATGCACCCACCTTGTCTAAACTTCTATTTTCAGGGCATGCACTGGGGCTGTTACAAGACAGGAGAACCTTGGGATATGAGCATCCCCGCCTCCCAGGCCCACCAAGGCAACCATACCTCTTGCTGCTGAGCAGGCACAGGAGGACTGGCCCCATTTAGCAGCAGGTAAGGGTGGGCCTAACTACACTGCTTGCCGCAGCCATTAGGGCTCCTCACTTGTAGCGGTGGGACCCGCCAGCCTTCTCCCTCTCCCAAAGCATAAATTCCCGCCCTGGGACGCAAACGTCCTGCCGGGGCGGCCGCCGCTGCCTGCTACCGCCTTACCCGGGCGATGCCGCGGCGACCGGGGCGCGGCCGGCAGCTGCTCGGGGCTGGTTTCCATGGAGATCCCGGCGGGGGGAGGCCCTGGCGCAGGGGAGATGTCTGTGGGGACTTGAGGAGGGAGCGGGGGCGGGGAAGTAATTGACGGCAGGGGAAGGCGGTGCAGGGGCTTGGGAGGAAGAGGCTTCTCCGCAGGCTCCCGCAAGGCAGGAGGGAGCCCGGGGTCTGTGGGGTGGCGCCGGGGCATCTGCGGTCCTCCGCTGCTCGCGGCGGCGCGGCTGTGGCCCTGGAGCTAGGCATCTGCCCTGAGGGGAGCCTGGGATGCTCCAGCTGCCCTCACACGCAGCCCTCGCCCGTCCGCCCTCGGATTGGCAGGACTGCGGAGAGGACAGAGAAGTTGTCTCACACACATAATGCAGGACAGTGGCAGGGTGTGCAGGGGAGGGAGAGGAAGAGTGCGTGAGGATGCTGCTGTGGTGGTGCTTGCTTTCGTGTAAGTGGCCTCAGTGGAGCTCTGCAGATGTGTACTCCTAGGAGTTCTCTTGCAGCAGGCTCAGGAAAATCACCCTTTTCCCAGTAAGACATATATCAGGTCACCCCAGCCACATTCCCCAGTGGGAGCCCCGATGGTGCCTGTGGTAATCTCGGAAGTGCTCCAGTGTTGGATTAGAGGGTGTGGGAAGGGGCTTGGCCAGGAGTGGTGCTTGGCCAAGAGTGGAGCTTGGGGTAGTGGGCAAAGCTGGGCTGCACAGGCAAAACAAACTGCATGTGTAAACACGAAGACTTGGCCTTCGCACGGGAGCGAGCGCCACAGTTCAGAGGGGTGGCTACCGTATAGAAAAGTGTATATCACCATGGTGACCGAGCAGTGCTGCATCTTCCTGGGAGTGGAAAACACCGGTCCTGTGGATTTGTGATGTGAGACCAGTGGGCTAAATTCAGCTGGTTTTACTCTGTGAAGACAGAGATCACAATCTGTCTTACAAATCTATATATGCCTACGAAGTGAATTGCTTATCACCCTGGTGCCTACCCAATGGCTATTCATACATAAGAAAGACACCGTGTGTGCCTGATACCTGTTGCAGGCAGTGTCTTCCAAAAAGAGTTTTGCAAAAAAAAAGCATCAGGAGGGAGTGCAGTGGGGCAGGAGGGTGGAGGTGGCAATGCTATTGTCTGTCCAGCACTTCAAATAGCAAATTAAGTTTTATCTGAAGGCTGAGATACATTGATGTCATTGGGTAGGGATTGGGATTCACCTGCTCACTACGGGGGGATCAGACAAGATGGCCTTGGGTGGTCCCTTCCAACCTGATGCATTCTATGATTCTATGAAGTTGTAGTTGAGAGGCTTGATGCCTACCAAATGTTCAAGTTTATGGTTTAGGTAGTTAGGACAGTGTATATTTACACATAAATTTAACATAAATATGTTGAATGTTAAGCCCAAAAAGATCTGGTAAAACTTTTTTGTATTTGTTCATGAGGCATTCAAATTCCTTGCTATCCATCTCCAGATGGTTCCAAGAGCTTTTGTAGTATTTTGGGGGTTGTTTTGTTTTGTTTTACCAGCAGCATACCTTAATCTGATAAAAGTTATTACTGTACCATACAAACTTTGGCCCTCATCAGGAAATCCCAACTATTCACCCCAGAATCCCAGGAAAAAACTCTTTAAAAGCCCCAGTCATTGGTGGCTTCCAAGAAGAATGACAACAAACCTCCCTGATCCACTGGCAAATTCCCCCATTGCTGCATGTCTAGCTTAGAAGAGGGTAGCTTGAAGCATGGACCAAGAGACTTGTCATTCAGTGGTTCTCATACCTGGGAACTCAAAGGCTCTGAACCAAGGGGAGGAAAAAATAAAAGAGAAACTCACTATTCTCCCTTAATCAGGCCTCCTTAGTATTACCATGAATAAAACCTGGCCAATGGAAGTAGTGACAGATTCCTGAAGTATTTTGAGAGGATTTTGTTGAAGGTGGGAGGGTCTTTTGAGTCCAAATATTGCTTTCATCGCAGAAGACAACACTTATGGATGAGCTGCACAAAGTATGTTCAGATGTGTAAGAGTGTAAGAGAGTGCTGTACTGTGAGTACTTGAATCATGGCACCAGATGAGCTTGTGTATCTGTGCTTATCCATGCAGAGACATGAGCCCTGGAAGGAAATTAGTTGTATTAGCATAGTGTGACATTGAGGTTAATTACCCCAATTCTGAGCAGAATTGGGTGGGTCTGCAAGCAGATGTGGTTGTATCGTTTCCCGCTCTGGAGTTATTTGGGGCAGAACTACATATGACCTATCTACTCCATGAAAAGCAGACAGTATCTACAAAGAGTACTGAAACATCTCCATCCCTGCTGCCAAAGCCAGGCCGGCAACATCACTGAGGTGTGTAAAACAACAGTTATGGCTGAGGTTACTGGCCTCTCAGAAACATCTCTGCTGCTTCTGTTCTCTTCCTCCTGGATTTTTGAGGGATACCCATTCCAATTCCTTTCTTTCCCTTTCCAATCTTTTTTTCTTTCCGTCTCCTCTTCTTGCACAAGAATGGTCCAGCTGAAATCTCTGCATCAAAACTGAATTTTACCTACACTCTTGAATGTTCACCAGTCACCTCTGGCACTGCCCTGGGGGATCTCTGTGTGGTGTAGCCACATCCCTTGAGACCCCTCAGCTCAGATATGTTCAATATAGCTAAACCTGTTGGAGAGCCTCCCTTTCTGTCACCTCTCCTCCCTTCCCAGGACACTGTGGAACTGGCATTAGCAGCAGAATTACCTGGCTGCTTTTCAGAAGAATGTATCCCAGAGCAAAGTCAGGGAGTAGCCATGACCGCTCGGTGTAATTAAACACAAGCAGCGTTTTTGTGTGGCCTGTGCCCTGGCAACTGCAGCAGTTACTCTCATTCAGCTGGAAGGTTTAGAAGGCAGAGCTGTGGTATTTCACAAAAAAATCCTTTCAGGCAGTGCCTTAAACCATTTCATTGAATGAAATATACTCATGGAGGGAAGAATGCTGGAGAGGGAGAGGGGAGGAAAACACATTGGATGGAACCACACCATTTCTGGACGAGGTTCAATAACAGCTCTTGGGGCAGCACTTGATAAACTATTAGGGTGAAAAAGGCTTTTCTTATATAGTGTTTTGGCACTGATAGCATCTCTGTTTTTTCTCTTTTCTCTGGAGTTCCCTAGAGAGGCAATATATTGTCTTCCCTGTAGTTAAAAGGAGAGGGGGCGGTTTGCATAGACAGGTCACTCTCTTTGTGTTGAAGGTGAAATGAAAGGGCTGGCTAATTCATGCACATGGATAAGAGGATAAAGCACTGTACTGTCAGCCATTACAGGAACCATCAGTAAGACAGGGCAAAGCAGCTTGGCACAGTGTACACACAGCACTTGCCAGAGCGAACCTTTGGGCCAGAGTAGCAGAAAGACTGATGCTAATAAAGAGAATCTGGTCAGAAAGGAAGGGGGAAGTAGAATAAAAGGCAAGGGTTTAGATTTTTTGATTGCTACAGATGAGCCTAAATTCTTTTGTCACCATGGTGGGGAGAGAAAGGATTTGGCCACAATGCTTTTGCATCCCAGCTATGCTGGATTCTAATACACTCAACATTTGGCCAAGTGGTGACGTTGTGCTTGTTACTCTGCCCATGACAATCTGGGACGTGCCAAAGGGATGGGCTGCCTAGAATGGGTTCTATGTATTATGCTGGAGGTCCTGAGATGAACAGCCAGAACCTGGGTCATGATCAACTGAAGGTACTATCAGAATAGAGTTGAAATTCCTGCTTATCAGTTTTGGACTTCATTGATGTTTAAGTGTTGGGTACTACTGCCAATGAATGCAAAGGAGATTTGGCAATCACTGTCAGCTAATGCAGGAGAATAATATCACCTGAGTCTTACATAGTGCTTTTCATCAAAGGATCTTGTCTGTGCCATTAGTGCTGGAGTTTTGTATCTTAGGAGCAGGGATGCAGAAAAGGTGAGCTGAGTTATCCAAAATTTCCCAGTAAACTGGTGGTAAAACAAATAGGAAACCTGCTGCCTCATGCTGCCAAGTGAGTTCACTTGTCATGCACAAGGGAATGAAACATAAGGCTGCTGTCTTCCTCTCAGTCCTTCTCAGATAAAGCAGAAAGCTCTCTCTGAGGTTGTGGATAGTGAGTTCTCCTGTGCCAGGATAGCAGATGCCTGCGCTGTGTGGGACCCATGCCCTATGAGGATCATTGTCCAGACAGCATGTCTCACTCTGCAACTGGTCTGAAGTATTCATTCCTCACGTGGGATGGCAAATGGTGGGGAGGTAACTAGATTGATCTCCCTTGTAGGCCTTTGCCTGGGACTTGGTATGTGAGTTCCAGATGGTACAAAGCCCCTGCTGATTGGATCTGCACAAAAAACTGCATCTTCCTCAACCTATTTCACAACATATTTGGCTCGCTCTTGGTTGGTTGCTATTTGTACGAATTAAGCTGAGCTGCCAGGATCGTTTGCGAAGAGTGAAAAGCAAAGTGGGATGCACAAAGCGTGTCAAAATAGGTCTCAAATCTGGCAAAATGCCTGCAGGTGCTTATAATATTTGACTTACTCTAGCCCAGGTATTATACACCCACACACTCATTCATCCAGCTTTCTCTTGCCCTACGCCCACAACTCTCACTCTCCACAGATTCATTCACCTTCACTTCTCCCTTCCCACTTTCTCTTCAAAACACAGTCATTCCCCACCCCTCCCAAACCTACCTCAGACACACCCTTTGTTCCCCATGCACAAGCACACACACACAGAGTGCTGCATGCAGTGTCTGTAGGTGGTGTGTATACATTCATACAGCAGACGATGCTGTAATCTTACACCTATGCTTTGATAAAGCCTTAGGGATTAGTGAGCTGAGAGCTCTGATTGCTCTCACTTTCACATGGAATACTACTGATCCCGTTTAAGGGGCTGGCTGTTTCCATCCTTCCTTGGCTCAGCCTGAACTCTGCTGTGATTTTCTGTAGAACCTTCATTTCTGCTCATCATCTCCTTGCTCCCCTTGTCTCTTTCTCCCAATGCTTTGCCTTTCCTACATTGCTGCCCAAGAACACAGTGCTTCAGAGAGCTTGGCTATCCCTGTCTCCTTCTGTGACCAAACGCTGACCCTGATTATCTCACTGGGAGAGGGAGGAGGGATGAGCAATGAGCCTGCTGTGCAGTTGGCAGGCATGGGGTAGGAAATCCTGCAAGGTGTGGTGAGATCAGAGGCAGAGACAGTAAGCAGTGAGGTGGACTACACTGCCATCTGAGCAGCGCTGAGTCTGCCTGGCATTGAGCCTGCCTCTAATGGAATGTGACCCACCACTGGGAATGAGCTCATCTGTAATCCACTTAATTGAGTTTTATGAGCAGGGCTTTCAAATGGGGGAACCAGCCTGCCTTCTTCCTAGCACCCACCCTCCTTTGCTTGCTGCCTGGAGAAGAGAAGGGGATGCATCCACTACTCCACCATGCTGTTCAGTGTCTGGTTTCTGATTTTCTGCCTGTGCTGGAGAATGTGCAGGGAGCATACAGACATGCTTTTCAAGACACCTACTGCTGCCTCATGGCCTAATATTTGCTTTTGCTGCAGGTAGTGGTGCTCAAATTTCTGTGTGAATATAGGTGGTGCTGTCAGAACTGCAGAGCTTGAAGTTCTCCCAGCTTTTTATTCTCTGTGCTAGTGGTGGGTACCCAGAGAAAAGGCTTTGATGTGCCATACAGGTCTCAAGTATGCATGAACCATCTTACCTGGGAATCTTAGTCAGGACAGAGACATTCTGATGTCACTCCTGCTTTCAGTGTGCAGTGATCTAAGTGGTGGAGCTGTCAGGATCTGGTAAGAGCCTTTGTTTGCAGGGTAGCATCTTGTCATCTAGCATCTGCATCATCGTTTACTTGTACTATGTGAATTGGGCCACATAAGGGCTGGCAAACTGAGAGATCTGTCTGCTGACTGCCAAGGGATTTGCAGGCTTGACTCTGCTTGGTGAAGGATGCAGCCATGTCTCTTGCTGAAGCAGAACAGCAGTAGAAAGAGAAAAGTGAGAGAGGAAGTCTTCTCCCCAAGGGAGTGTTAGTCTCCTTGATCAGGGCTAATGGAGACCTTCAGGCACATGTAATTTAGGATGTATTCTCCCCAGTGCTGGCATCAATGTCTATGTTTGAGATAAATGCTGGGTGTAACTCGCAGTCCTTTTCTATCGCTTCTGGTCTGCTTTGTAGGAAGTTCGACATGGTTTCAGATCTAATGTTGCATACACATCACAGCACAGTAGCTCAACAGTTCCAGAAATCCACAGCTTTAAGGAAAGGTCATGGCATACGGAGGGGAAAGCATCCTGATGCATTAACACAAAGACCATAACAGACCTATGCTGGGAATAGCAATGTCATCACTGTGCATTGAGTGATACCTCAGGTGTTTCTTATAATCCCCAGACACTAGAATCATGATAGTAAAAGAATTTGTTTTTCTAAGTATGTGTTCCTAGTCTTCACAGTTGAAGACTGAAAATTTTGACCTCATATGAAACCTGAGGACTCAAAACCCAAAGAGCTTGGTTGGTTGGTTTAGTTTTTTGAATGGCATGATTTTTAAGCCAATCTTACAGAGAGGTGTGATGGCTTTCCATTGACATCATGGTGCTTATAATGATTGCAGCCATGCTGTAGCTGAAGTGCCTGTTTCCTTCCAAACCTCTGCAGTAACCAAGGACATCTTCAATTAGATCAGGTTACTCAGAGCCCCATCCAGCCTTGCCTTGAATGTTTCCAGGGATGGGGCATCTATCTCCTCTCTGGGCAATCTGTTCCAGTGTTTCACTACACTCACTGTAAAAAATTTTGTCTTTATATCTAGTCTAAATCTACCCTCTTTTCATTTAAAGCAATTACTCCTTGTCTTATTACAACAGAGCCTGCTAAAATGTTGGACACCATCTTTCTTATAGGTACTACTTAAAAATACTGCAGGGCTGCAATAAGATTTCTCCAGAGCCTTCTCTTGTTCAGGCTGAACAACCCTAAGTCTCTCAGCATTTCTTTATAGGAGAGGTGTTTCAGCCCTCTGATCATTTTCATGACCCTCCTTTGAACCTGCTCCCTGTCTTTCCTGTGCTGAGGACCCAGAACTTCTTTTAATGCAGCCCAGAATGTGATTTGCCTTCTGGGCTGCCAGTGCACATTGCTGGCTCATGTCCAGCCTTTCATGCATCACTACCCTCAAGTCCCTCTCCTCAGTGCTGCTCTCAATCCCATCAGCCCCTAGTCTGTATTGATACAGAGGATTGCCTTGACACAGGTAAAGGACCTTGCATTTTCCCTGCTGAACGAACCTCATGAGGTTAACTTGGGCCCACTTTTCCCCTCTGGATGACATCTCATCCCCCAGGTATGTCAGCTGTACCACTCAGTCTCAGTTGTCTGCAGACTTGCTCTTGATCCCACTGTCTATGCCACTGATGAAGCTATTAAACAGCAAATGTCTCAATACATATCCCTGAGGGACACCTCATGCCACAGATCTCCATTTGAACATTGAGCCATTGACCACCACCCTCTGGATGTGCCATCCAACCAAATCCTCACCAGCTGTTGCTTTTGGAAAGGAAATTTTTTTATCTCATGGGCACATAAAATATGAATACGTCTGGGTCACTAGTTACCTTTTCTTTATTTTTTTTCCCGGTTTCTTGCAAAATGAGCATTACAAGACTGCAGGGTTGTTCAAATATCTAGCTCTTCATCTTCCTTACTGTCCTAACTCCCATATACACATATGTAAGGAAGGGCTTTAGAGAAGTGACTCTACTACTAGCAACATAACATTGGAATGTATTGAGTTGGAAGGGACCTCCAAAGGTCATCTAGTCCAACTCCCTTTGAAGTAAGCACGGACATCCTTAATTAGATCAGGTTGGTCAGAGCCGTGTCAAGCCTCCAGGGATGGGGCTCCAACCACCTCCCTGGGCAACCTGTTCCAGTGTTCCACCATCCTCATTGTAAAGAACCTGTTCTAACATCCAATCTAAATCTACTCTTCTCTAGTTTGAAGCCCCTTGTCCTATCACTACAAGCCTTTGTAAACAGTCTCTCTCCATCCTTCCTGTAGGTCCACTTCAGGTACTGAAAGACTGCTATCAGCTTTCCCCAAAGCCTCCTCTTCTCCAGGCTGAACAACCCCAGCTCCCTCAACCTGTCCTCATAGCAGAGGTGTTCCAACCCCCTGATTATTTTCATGGCCCTCCTCTGAACCTACCCCATCAGGTCCATGTCCTTCCTGTGTTGAGGGCTCCAGACCTGTACACAGTGCTCCAGGTGAGGTCTCACCAGAGCAAAGTGGTAGAATCACCTCTCTGGATCTGCTGGCAATGCATTTTTTGCAGCCCAGGATGTGATTTGCCTTCTGGGCTGCAAGCACATGCTGCCAGGTCATGTCCAGCTTTTCATTCATCATCACCCCCAAATCCTTCTCCAAAGGGCTGCTTTCTATCCCCTCATCCCCCAGTCTGTATTGATAGTGAGGATTGTTGTGGCCCAGGTGCAGAACCCTGCACTTGCTCTTGTTGAACCTCATGAGGTTCACCTGAGTCCACCTCTCCCGCTTGTCCAGGTCCCTCTGGATGACATCCTGTCCCTCTGGTGTATCGACAGCACCACACAGCTTGGTGTCATCTGCAAACCTGGACTTCAAGCCATTGAGCACCACCCTCTGGATGTGACCATCCAGGCAATTCCTTATCCACTGAACAGTCCACCCATCAAATCCATATCTCTCCAACTTGGTGAGTAGGATGTTGTGGGAGACTGTGTCAAAGGCCTTGCAGAAGTCCAGATAGATCACATCCATAGGTCATTCTTTATCTTTATACTGACATAGTCACTCTATCATAGAAAGCCACTAGGTTGGTCAGGCAGGACCTGCCCCTAGTAAAGCCATGCTGGCTGTCTTGAATCATCTCCCTGCCCTCCCATGTGCCTCAGCATGTCATCTAGGAGGGTCTGTTCCATGACCTTCCCAGGCACAGATGTGAGTCTGCCAGGTTGGTAGTTCCCAGGGTCCTCCTTTCTACCCTTTTTAAAAATGGGTGTGATGGGTGTGATGTTTCCTTTCTTCCAGTCCCCAGGGACTTAATCTGACTGCCAGGACTTTTCAAATATCATGGAGAGTGCCTTGGCAACTACATCAGCTAATCCCCTCAGGACTCTGGGATACATCTCACCAGGTCCCAGGGACTTGTATATCTTCAGGTTCCTCAGATGGTCATGCACCTTGTCTTCACTTACAGTGGGAGGGACTTTGTCTCCCTGGTCTCCATCTTGTGGACACGAGAGCCATGAGGAGAGGGGATTGTCAGTGAGGACTGAGGCAAAAAAGTTGTTGAGAATCTCAGCCTTCTCCTCATCCATTGATACCAGTTACCCACTGTTGCTCATTGTGGGGAGGACACTTTCTTTAACCTTCTTTTTCTGGTTAATGTAGCCTTTCTTGGTTTTCTTTACATCCCTTGCCAAGTTTGGTTCCATCTGTGCCTTGTCCTTATTGACCTCATCCATACACCACTGGGCAACGTCCCTACACTCTCCCAGGATGTCTGCCCCTTCTTCCATTTGCTGTGTAGTCCCAACTTGCTCTTTAGTTTGACCAGCAGGTCATGGCTCAACCATGGTGGTCTGTTGCCCCCCTTGCCCAATTTCTTACATGTGGGGATTGAGATCTTTTATGCTCTATAGAGAGCATCCTTAAAGATCTGCCAACTCTGTTCCTCTCTGTTGTCTCTGAGGGCCACGGAGTCCTATTTATTAACTCCTTGAAGAGCTGGGAGTTTGTTTTCCTAAAATTTAGAGTCCTAACTATGCTTTTCATGGACTTCATATCCCTTAGGACAGAGAACTGCATTAGTGCATGATCACTGCAGCCCAAGCTGCCTTTGACATCCCTGATGGCTTCACTTCCATTTGTGACCTACAGGTCCAATAATGCATCCCTTCGTGTAGGGCTGTTAATTTCTTGCCTCAAGAAGTTGTCGTGTAGGCTCTCCAGGACCCTCCTGGATTGCCTGCAGCCAGCTGTGCTACTTTTCCAACAGATGTTGGGGTGGTTAAAATCCGCCAGAAGGATGAGAGCCTGTGATTGTGACACCTCCTCAAGCTGGAGTAAGAAAGCTTCATCAATAGGCTCTGCTTGATCAGATTGCCTGTAGTAGAGTCCTACCACAAGGCTCCCTTTGTTATCCCCATCCCTAGTTCCTACTCATAAGCTTTCAACCTGCTTGTGGCTGTTCTTTAGTGACAACTCTTCATACTATGTCTGCTTCTTTACTTAGAGGTCAACACCTCCAACCTTTCTTCCTTTCCTGTCCCTTCTGAACAGCTTGTAGCCATCGATAGCCCCACTGCAGTCATAGGATTCATCCCACCAAATTTCCCTAATTGCCACTATGTGATAGCTTTCCTGTAGCAGGGTAGTTTCCAACTCCTGTTTGTTGCCCATGCTGCGTGCATTTGTGTAGAGGCACTTCAGCTGGACTGCCAGCCATGTTACTTTCTTAGAGGTGCACCCCATGGCTCCCCCAAGGCGTTTAATGGGAGCTACCCTCCTGTCTCCTATTACCTCGGAGTCCCTTGGCTCACCTCTATAAGACCTTGGCTTTGCTGCAATGTTCACATTGTGCTTCAGGGCAATAGGTTGAAGGCCCTTACTATCACCCATCCTTCCAACCTTGGTGTGTCTTCCTGCCACTTGTCACAGACAGTTTTGATATTATTGTCACCATCTTCCACCTCAAGTGAAATGGCAGACTGAAGGCTGTCCTTATGCTCGTCTCTAGTGTGCCTGGTTTAAACCACCTCCCCCTTCGAGCCTAGTTTAAAGCCCTTTCAATGAGCCCTGCCAACTCAGGTGCTGCGATCATTTTCCCCCTTTGAGACAGATGTACTCTATCTGCAGCTAGCAGACCCTGTGCCATATAAAGTTCCCCAAGATCAAAAACCCCTAAATTTTTTTGGTGGCACCAGCTTCTGAGCCACTTACTGATCATGTGTGATTCGGTGCTGAAAGACCGGCATTCAGTTGGACAATGTTGGACAGAGGCTATCTTGAAGTGAGCAAAGATTTATTATTTTTTTTTCCCTTTCATACCATTTACTCCAAAATCTGAAAGCACTTACCCCAGCATTACATGAAGTCCTCAAATGGCCATGCAATCTAGGTAGAGGTAACACTCTTTCAACGAATTCAGTGCTGGAAATATCTTCTCCCAACTTAAAGACATTCTTCTGCTGTGTCCTTTCACGGTGAAACTCCTGACATCATGTTTGCTGCTATTTTATCCCTTGAGTAGCAGTTAGCTTCAAAAATGCAGGAGACCCCTCAGTATTGCCTCCAGCTCTCTCTATTTACAGGATCCACACACAACATATGGTAAATGGAGAAAGGAAGAGCTGTTAAAAGGATGAAAGCTGTTCCAGTAAATGTGGTTGTTAGGAGCCAGTGGAGTATCTGCCATTGATGAGAGGAAAATATTTTAGGATATTTGTATTTATGGCACAAATGTGCATTTTTTAGTGAAGTTTTGTAAAGATAATTTTGTTTTAGAAGTACACTGTCCAGGAAATTGCTGCTGCCATTTCTCAGAATGCTAAAAATGTCAAAAAAGTTTTCAAAGATCTGCGCAGTGTTTCACTCCACCGCTGCTTTGTAACAATGTGAGAGCTGAAATCCCCCTCCCACACTGACAATGGCCAGGCTAGCTCAGTCTGAAAGCAAATGAAAGCTGTATTTATAAGCAAAACTACAATCTAGGTTGAAATGCAATGAGTATGTACAAATATACACTATTCACAACATTTACAAATATGTACAATCAACAGAAAAGCACAACCAAACCCCCTTTGCTTCCCCTAAGGGGTTTCCCCCCCCAGCCAGAAGGACTGCTCCCAGACCCCCCTGGCAGAAGGCAGAGAGTGAAGAAGCAGAGAGGCTGTTAGACTTATCTTGTCAAGGTCAGTGTGTTATCTTCAGCCAGAAACTCCCCCAACCTTATTTTGAGTAGAGATTCTTAAACATTTCTCTCTCTCCAATGGAAGTGTTTAGAACAATCATTATTTTGCTTTCTTACACCCAATAGTAATTTATTTACATTCTTTCACTTTCTCTGCTCGAACTTTGTGAATAAAAGTTAAAAAGACAGTCTTAAAACGCAAAGAAAATCTTGTGTACATCTTTTCTTTCCCATCCGCAGCAGTTGGCCTAATAAAAAATACTCACCCTCTCTACAGCATTGGCCTGATGTTTAAATGTTCAGGCAGTAGTGGTTCTCTTGTTTATCCAGGACAGGCAATCTTGAAGTATCCAAGTCCAAAATAATGATTGCTCTTTGCTCTTGCCCCACTAAGTCTCTCCCTTCCATGGCAATTGCCCAGATTTGCTGGTTGGGTGAGATAAAAGCAGAAAACGGAGTGCTGAGAGGTGCTGTGCTGTGGAGGTTCATACTGCATCAGCTGTGGAAGGTCATGCATGTCTCCACTCTCAGTAATAAACACACAGCTTGGCTGTTCAGCCTAGTCCTCCCCCACTGAGCGGTTCACATGCATCTGTAAAACACCCACTCACATGTATGTGAATAAACAAGCAAGCAAAACATGCCACCTAAAAACCTAACCAAACAATTCCTCCTACAGCCTGGGACGGAAAAGAAGAAAGGAGGATGTGGTTGTTTTTATTTCCTAAATGTTGAAGAGCTACTTAACAGCTATTGTGACAGAAAGATAGGTAACTAGATTGATTAGACAGTAAAAGAAGAAGAAAGCATCAAAGAGAGAGAGAGAGAGGAAGAAGCTTTGTCACATGGGTCTGTCAGCTTGATTAGTGGCTTTCTCCTGAATCCTCAATGGAGTGGTCTCTGTGTGTCAATTTCACTAGAAATAAAAATGGAAGAGCTGCAGGAGTCCACACCGAGCTTTACCTAAAAAGTTTGACAGCAAGGCCTCTGCTCATGCTTGGAGGAGCAACAGCAAGTTCAGGAGGTGACTAAGATGGGAAATGGCAGTGACAGTGGCACCACTGACCAAATGACCTGTTGAAAACCTTTTGTTTAGCAGGGCACCACCCCCATGTGTTTGTTCACAGAATCTCACAGAACATTAGGGGTTGGAAGGGACCTCAAAAGATTATCTAGTCCAACCACCCTGCCAGAGTAGGATCACCTAGAACAGATCACGCAGGAATGTGTTGACAGGTTTGGAATGACTCCAGAGAAGGAGACTCCACAACCTCTCTGAGCAGCCTGTTCCAGTGTTTTGTCACCCTCACAGTGAAAAACCTTTCCCTTGTGTTCCTTATGGTGTAAGAGACTAAATCTTGTCTCTTTTTATGTGACTTAACAAAGATAAGATCACCTTTGCTCCCAGACAACAGAAACATGTAATGGGCAGACACCACTGGATAATGACTCTCTGGAATGGGCACAGACAAGATCATCTCTACCCCTGAAAAGGAGGATCATAGAATTGTTAGGGTTGGAAGGGACCTCAAGGATCATCTAGTTCCAACCCCCCTGCCACGGGCAGGGACACCTCACACTAGATCAGGTTGCTCAGAGCCACATCCAGCCCAGCCTTAAAAACCTCCAGGAATGGGGCTTCCACCACCCTGGGCAACCAGTGTCTCACCACCCTCACGGTGAAGAACTTCCTCACATCCAATCTGAATCTACCCATTTCTATTTTTTTTCCATCCCCCCTAGTCCTATCATTACCTGACACCCTAAAAAGTCCCTCCCCAGCTTTCTTGTAGGCCCCCTTAAGATACTGGAAGGCCACAATAAGGTCACCTTGGAGCCTTCTCTTCTCCAGACTGAATAGCCCCAACTCTTTCGGTCTTTCCTCATAGGAGAGGTGCTCCAGCCCTCTGGTCATCCTCATGACCCTTCTCTGGACATGTTCCAGCATGTCAAGATCCTTCTTGTAATAGGAGCTGGACACAAAACTCCAGGTGGGGTCTCACTAGAGCAGAGTAGAGGGGGAGAATCACCTCCCTTGACCTCCTGGCCATGCTTCTCTTGATGTAGCCCAGGCTCTGGTTAGCTTTCTGGGTTGCAAGTACACACTGGTGGCTCATGTTGAGCTTCTCATCCACCAGAACCCTCAAGTACTTCTCTTCAGGGCTGCTCTCAAGCCAGTCACTGCCCAGCGTATATGGTGAAAAGGATGATGGATTCACCACCTGGCATGATAAGCACCTGCTGTGTATTGTGTGTATGGGCAGGGAAAAGGCGAAGGGGGAGGTGGAGGCCCCCACCTTCCGCCAGACCCTGTGAGCACACAGGGATTACACAGGAAGATTTCTCGGAGACAATACCTGGACACGTACCTAAGAAAACCTGTGACTAAAATACTATAAAAAAGCCCTGAGCAATGCCTGCTCAGGGAAAGAAAAACAAAGAGGGAAAAAGACAGACACAGAAGATGACACCATGCAGCATGAAAGCAGTCCAGGAACCCTTTCTTCACCAACACCAGCAAAACCATGCCCTAAATTCTGCCTGCTGTAACTCATGGAGAAGAGAAAAGACACCTTTACTGAAGAGACCACATGTTGGATGCTGCTCGGAGAAGGACTTGGACTTTGGGATCTCTCCCTCCCCTCCTCCAGGGAGGAGAGCACAAGCCAAAAAGGACAGCGATGCAGCAGCGCCCTTCCACAGACCCAAATTGTCTTCGGGCTAGGGGTGAGAAGGGGGAAGGATGGTAATATAATGCCTTTCCTTTTCTCTCTCCATTCTTCCTGCTCTCTCTTTCTCACCCTTCTTCTGTTAAATAATAAATAGCCTCGCTGTTGATGTTTTGGCCTCATTTGTGCCTCTAATTTCATAACAACAGGAATGTTCAAAAAAACCTGTGTCTCTTTCCCTCTCCGGACTGAGACACATGGAACTGCCTTGCACCCATTGCCTCCTGTCCTGTCATTGTACATCATTGAGAAGAGCCTTGCTCTGTCCTCCTGACACTCACCCTTCATGTATTTATAAACATGAATGAGGTCTCCTCTTCTCCAAGCAAAAGAGACCCAGCCCCCTCACCCTTTCCTCATAAAGGAGATGTTCCACTCCCTTAATTATCTTTGTTCAAAGTGACAAACGAGTGGCCAAGACACAGATTCACAAATTGCACTGGGTTGGAAAGGACCCTCAAAGGTCATCTTGTCTAACCCCTCCTGCAGTGAGCAGGGACACTTCCAACTAGACCAGGCTGCCCAGGGCCATATTGAGTTTAATCTTGAATGTCTCCAGGGATGGGGCTTCAACCACATCCCTGGGCAACCTGTTCCAGTATTTTACCACTCATTATAAAAACTTCTTCTTATGTTCAACATAAATCTACCCTGCACCAGTTTAAAATACTATGACAAGTAGATGCTGAGCAGACAATTTTCCAGATGAGATGACTAACCTACAGGTGACATTTTTCTGCAGGTCCTTAGAGAATTACTGAAGTGTGTCAAAAGTGATTCTAAGAAACAGATCTGTCTCAGAACGAGCAAGTAGAGTTTTAAGGTCAGCAGCCCTTATGGAGCAGGGCAGTGTGAGGCCTACCAAATTTTCTCAAGCAGGAATGATATCTAATTATCAGGATCCCTAATGTTAGAGTATTTGATGTCGGGAAGAAGGAAGAATTCTGGAGCTGCTGAGGGAAGTTGAACTAGTCTCCCAAGTCTGTTTTATAGACAATATTTTCCATGCAGGAGATGACCAGGTGGCTATTGGGTGTCACAGGAAAGGGGTCAGAAAGCCCATGTGCTGTATTAGGCTTGTGGTTGGTGCACGCAACTGCACTGGGTTTCTCACTGTAGAAAGGGGCTTAGTGATGCTTGCCTACCTCAGAGGTAGAGAGAGGCTGGATCTTGCTTGTGAAACACTGTCGTCTCCACTAATGCTACACAGCGTGGCAGTGCTGTGAGTGGTCTTACAGATGGGATTGTGAACCCCTGGCATCTGTTCAGGGGGCAAGAGGGGAAAAGGCACATGAGGGTGTTTGGTGTGTGTGGGAAGTCTGCAGTGCGTCTACTCCCACTTTATCAATGCTTTGCATAGAAGGACGCCGACATTAACACTCACTGTATGGATTTTGTGGGGTCTGTGGTGACATGTGCTTCCTGCAGTAGGTTAGAGTCAATTTTTGTCTTTTCAGAAGTGGTTAGAAGTAATCTAGTTTTGTTATGTGCTTGGCTTTAGGTATTTGTGTGCTTGTGCTGGTAGTGTCAGGAAACAACAGGATTAGATTTAGGTTGGACATTAGGAAGAATTCTTTACAATGAGAGTGATAAAATACTGGAACAGGTTGCCCAGTGAGGTAGTGGAGGCCCCTTCCCTGGAGACATTCAACATCAGGGTTGATGGGGCTCTGAGGAACCTGATTTAATTGACAATGTCCCTGCTTAATGCGGGGGAGGTTGGACTAGATGATCTTTAAAGGTCCCTTCCAAACCAATGCATTCTATGATTCTGTGGTTCTAGCCTAACAAAGGCCAGAATACTACTGTGCATGGGAATTTCTAGTGACCTGTTCAGTGCTGCTGACAGTGCACCTGTGCTATCTACAGGTGTCATAGCCAGGAGTACCACAGTTCTACTTTCATACCCTCTGATAACAATTCTTCAAGCTCCAGGCTTTCAGGCTTCTAAGATGGGATTTGTTATCTCTACTCTTCATCCCACTGCTCCAGTTGCCTGTGATCCCAGTTGGTCCTGGCTCATCAGTCTTTCTGTTATGAGCTGTATAGACCTGTCCTGATACAGGTAACCAGGAATCCTCATTCTCAGAGCAAGGTATCATTAATCAAAGCAGTCTCATAGGTCATAAAAACCTTTCTTTTCGTCCCTTCTGGTAGCAGGACAACTGGTTTCACTTTTCCTTTTCCTCAGTGCATCAGTTTTTTTGGGAGAGTTTGGGCTCCACAAAGGTATTCCCTTTCCCATGCCTCCAAGTAATTATAGAATCATAGAATGGTAGGTGTTGGAAGGGACCTCTGGAAATCTCCAGGTCCAACTTGACTGCCAAAGCTGGATCACGTAGGGCACGTCACACAGGAATGTGTCCAAGTGCTTTTAAAACTATATTGATGCTTTGGCCCAAATTCCTGGGCCAAATTTCCCTTATGACCTAAAAGTAGCATTTTCCCAGAGATTGTAGAAGTTCCTACCTGTTAATGACTCTACTTCTGTTAAGCCAAGAATGCTTATTTAGAGCTAAGACAATGCCTTTGAAACTGGTTTACTGAGATAGTTTTAAAAAAAATCTCTTTCCTTGGTATTTTTTTCTTTAAACCTGCTCTGTGGAGGTAGGAAAAAATTGTTCTAGCCCAACATGGCCCTGCAGAAAAATTGCACTTCAGCTACTCTATACAGAATCACAGAATCACAGAATGATAGGGCTGTAATATCAGTGATAATGCGAGGTCACAGAATTCCAGAATATTAGGGGTTGGAAGGGACCTCTGAAGATCGAGTACAACCCCCCCTGCCAGAACAGGATCACTTAAAGTAGATCACATAGCAATATGTCCAGGTGAGCCTTTAAAGTCTCCAGAGAAGCCTCCACCTTCTTCCCAGGCAGTCACCTTCAGTGCACCAGCACACCCAAAGTAAAGAAGTTCCTTCTCATGCCCAGACTGAACCCCCTATGCTCAAGCCTATACCCAGTAACCCCTGTCCTGCCACTGGGGATCAACGAGAAGAGTCTGACTGCATCCTCTGACACTGACCTCTTAAATATTTGTAAGCATTAATAAAATGCCCCCTCAGCCCCCTCCTCTCCAAGCCAGACAGACCCACATCTCTCAGAGTCTCCTCATACGGTAGAGGATGTTCTAGTCCCCTGATCGTCTTAGGTCCTTGACTACATTTTCATTTTAACACTTGTTTTTGTTATGAGGTAATTTGGAGACTGGAAATCAGAGCAAGGGTATGAAACTCACTGTGCAGAATTCCTCTCAAAATTATCATCTAACTACCCTGGCTCCAAATCAATGATGTACAGGAGAAGTGCTCTGTGTTGCATCCTCTAATTCTCACCGTTACCACTCTCCTTTGTGTAGAGAAGCTTGCAGAGGCAGACATTCATCTAATATTCCCATTAGAACAATCCTGGTAATACAAGTGTTTTAAGCATAGACTTTTGTTGTAGAAATAATAGCTTAAGTGGAGGTGGAACCTCCTCTATACATCTTTCTTTTTTTCTTTTGAAATCTCAGGGCCTACAGCATATTTTATGTCACAGGAAATATCGGTGTAACTGCATATTGTAATTTGCTCGCAACACGTGCCGTGGAACATATCAGTGATGTGTTTGACAGTGATAGCAATTCAGAAATAATACAGTTTTATGATCTAGCAGACTTTTTTTTTTTATCAAGCTATTTAAGTCTTTTACTATTTGTTGGTGGTGTAATATCATAACAAGAAGCAGTGTGTGACTTATACTACATGCAAAGTGAAAACATTGCTTCTAATGCCTTCTCCCACATAAAAGCAAGTCTTGCCAGAAAAGGCCTCTTTACCTGAGCACATTTGTGTGACCAAGGATTTCCCTCTACATCCTCACATCTCTGCAAGCATTTGTGTAGTTGTGAGTGATAGTGGCTACAAATGAAAATGTCAGGCAAAAAGTGTTTATGCAATTTTGAAAATAATGCAGATACTATAGTTGAATCTGAGAGAGATAAGATTACACTGTGTGTGTCTGTTTGTGTGTCTGTGTGTCTGAAAGAAAGTGAGCCAGAGAGAGATTGCATTGTGTTAGAAAAAGGAATGACAGGAGGTATTAAAGAGAGATAAAGTTGTATTTTCAGGGCCTCTGTGTTAGAAAGATTTCATTGTGCAGGTGTGCAAGTAGCTGGGCTTATGCTAGAGCCCAGAAGGCAAATCACATTCTAGGCTGCATCCACTATGGAAACCCCAACACGACCTGCTGTAGTGGGTCCAGAGGAGGGCCACAAAGATGATCAGAGGGCTGGAGCACCTCTCCTATGAAGAGAGGCTGAGAGAATTGGGGCTGTTCAGCCTGGAGAAGACAAGGCTTCAGGGAGACTTCATAATTACATTTCAGTATCTGAAGGGGACCTATAGGAAGGATGGGGAAGGATGTTTAGAAGGGCTTATAGCTATAGGATGAGGGGCAATGGTTTTAAACTGGAGCATGGTAGGGTTAGGTTAGACATGAGGAGGAAGTTCTTTATAACAGGAGTGGTGAAATCCTGGAACAGATTTCTCAGGGATGTGGTTGAGGCCCCATCCCTGGAGACATTCAAGATCAGACCTTTCCTGGCATAATTTCAGGCCATTACCACTTGTTCTATCACCTGATATGAGAGAAGAGAGGTGGACCTCCACCTCACCACAACCTCTTTTTAGGCAGTTACAGAGAGCAATGCAGGCTCCTCTCAGCCTCCTCCAGACTAAACAATCCCAGTTCCCTCAGCCCCTCCCCAAAAGATTAGTTTTTAGGCTGTTCAGCAGCTTTGTTGCCCTTCTTTGGACCTGCTCTACCACCTCAATGTCCTCTTTGTAGTGGGGTCCCCAAAACTGAGCATGGTGTCCAAGATACAGCCTCACCAATGCCCCCTCACCAGGGGCATGATCAGTTCCCTACTCTTCTATGTATGTATGTGAATGAGAGAGCCTACACAATTTATTTTAAAAAAAGTGTGTCCTCCGAGAAAGATAGTCACAGAGTATGTCTGATTCACAAAATGAAAATGTATCTAAAAATAACACAGCATGAAAACATATGTGTGCATGTGTATGTATTTTAGAAAATTTGTGAACTGTTTTTCAATTTTATTTACAGAAGAAACCAGTGTCAAGCATTTTTCTTCTAAACTGTGGATTTTTTTGTACTTTTTCAGTCAAAGCATGTAGCCTTTTGAAAATTACTATTAAAATATTTGTTGAAGAGACAAAACTTTACAAACTTATAAAATTTCCCCCTGAAAAAAAGAGTCAGTTGGAATAAGTATTAATTTAATCGATGAACAGCAAACAGAAAAAATCAAAAATGATCAGAACTTGTATTTTGCCCAAAGCAAATTTTAATGACACTTGTTGGGTACTTCATGACAAATTAATTCAAAACAGTAAGTTACGAAAAAGCTCCATCTTTCCCTCCAGGAAACATGAACATGCACTGGTGATTCAGATGCTGGAAGCTGTGATACAAACATGCATTTTTAAAAAGAATTCACTATATCCTTTTTCATGAGTAATTTGTGATTCTAAACTGCCCTCCTTCTTTATTCAGAAAGTAGTCATCTGAATGGTGCTTTTATCTGTGTTGAAAAATGTAGCAGTTTGGACATGCTAGTGAAAAAGTATGACTGAGCCATCTGATAGGGAATTAAGACACTCCTTTATATGTGCTGAAGAGAGAAATAAGACTTCTAATGTCTTTTCCCTGACTCTAACCTCTTCTGCATCTTGATAGCAATGCCTCTGCTTCCCTGGATCTTACCCATATTTAGGTCTCAGCACCAAGCATCCCTAGACTTTACAGATCTGAGAGCGTTGCTTCAGGTGTTCCCACACTGCATTCTGCTTCCTTTGACAAAGACTGAATCTGCAAGGCAGTCTGGCACTGGGACACACAAAACAGAGGCCACCATCCATGACCTTCAGTTTAATCACTCTAGCTATTGTCATGTCACTTGGGAACAGAGTTGAAGTAGACCGCTGACAACTACTTAAAATGTTTTAATCTGACCTTGGCTTCATCATTTGGCTGATTTAGGTTGCTTGTGTTCCTGTAGTTTCATACTGCTGCATACTTAGAATCATGGTATCATTTAGGTTGGAAAAGAGCTTCAAGATCATCAAGTCAAACCATTAACCCTACTCTAGCAAGTCCACCACTCAGTCTTACTGTGCTCTCCTGTTTAACAGTCCCCAAGGTGACTGGATACTCCAAGTTCCTGCAGTAAGCAGCAGAGGTTTGGATGGTCAGAACTTGCTTCTGCCAATCTGAATGCAGCATCTGCCTGTAGGCTGGTGTTCTCCATAACTGTGAATCATATACCCATCACTTCTATCTCATGGCAACCATAGGAAAAGCTCTTGGACTGATAGTACTGTCAGCACACGGATTTCTAGACTGGCACTTGACATCTTCCTTTGCACCTTCTTCTAGCAAGGGAAAAAAAAAATCTGCCTCAGAGTGAGTACAAACTTCTCAGTCCTGCAAAGGAATATGCAAGGGGCAGAGAGAAGGTGGTAGGGAGCACAAAGAGATATTCATGTTTGGCCAGCACTGGTTCTTCTACCTTGAATGGAGTCCAAATCTTGCTGCTGGCAGCCTTTTACCATTAACAGCCATAAATCATTAATTCTGTGGGCATTCAGCCTGAATGAACTCCTTTGGTATTAATGGGGATTCTTCAGTGTCACACTTTAAGGCCTTCATTGAAATTCAGGTATTCTTAACTTCTGTCTATTACTTTGCCTTTTTGGCCTACAGCCATCTCACCTCTGGCTACAAGCTTGATGACAGACTTGAGGTGTGAAGAAGGGTGAGACTGAATACTGAGGAGAAGAAAGTGAAGACAAAGCTCTTTCATCTGTTTCAGGGCTAACCCAAACCGCTAGCCAAACCTCTAGCCATGCAGGATAGCCATTAAACATCTGCACTGCGTTGTGCTATCGTATGATGAAACCTTCCCTGTCTTCCATGCTTAAAAAACGATGATATGCAGACATTTACTCAAACAGTTAATCTTCTTTGTGCTTATTCCCCAAATAGCTAGTGCATCTAATTCTGGACCATGCTGATGTCAGTGTTGGTGGAATCTGTCTCTGCTTTGCCTGGACATCTGTACAACTTCTCTTGGTGGCCATGTCTCTCTGTACAGAAACACCCAACAAACCCTCGCCTTAGTACTCACTCGTGCACGTTGTAGCAGGTGCATCTGCTGGTTCTCTTGTGCGCTCTCACGTTTGTGTGCTGCCAGGCTTGCCAGCTCTCAGCATCTTCTCCTTATATTTGCTGCTTTTCTGCAAAGCCACAGCTCCTGGAGTCAGGTGGCTGCATGAAAATGTTAGCTGTCATTTAAAAGGGGAGGCGAATTTGTAGCTTTTGTGAAGAAAGCTTGTAAAGGTAAGATTATAATGATTCCAAAGAAACAAAATGAAAAGACAGCCATTTTGTTGTTTAATTGCATAATTTCTAATGATTTTTTGGGGTGTGCACAACTCAGGTTTTTGACTACCTAATGTGGATTTAGATATACCTTTGTATACACACATGCCTTCTCAGCTGCATATATAAAAATGCACATGCATATGGTTGTAGATATGCACATGCACACCCCCACACCTGCCAACTGCACATATCCCCTTCTCACAGAAACCTTCACTCGCACTCAGCCTTTCTTCCACACATTTCCCTTTCTGCAACTTCTGTCCACCACCTTTCTCTGAGTTACGGAACTCCATTGTTGCTTGTACCGAGAAACCTCCCCCGTGCTCCCCCCCTCCTCTCCTTCACTCCAGGAAAGCTCTTTCTGATTCTCTTTTCACTGATGTCTGGCATTCGTACCTCTGTAGACAGAGAAGACAGTGACGTGAGCAGACAGAATAACCAGGGAATAAAAAGGAGTTGGTTGAGAATCTGTAATTAGAAGCCCAATTTCCATTTCCTTCTCAGGCACTTTCAAAATCCCTTTCAGGGGTTTCTTGACGGTCTCAAAATTGAATGTCATTGAGATTTTTTTTCTTCTTCTTCCTTTTTTTTTTTTTTTATCCTCTTGTTTCCTTGGCAACAAGTTGATGATGCACGAGCTAGAAATGTGCTGTGTCTCCGTGGAGATGTTGGCGTGGGTGTGCCATGGCGACATCCAGGATGGATGCACAGCTCTACCAATCCTACCCCACCCCTTGCAATAAGCACAACAGGCCCAGCCCCGAAGGTGACGCTTTTATTTTTAGCTTCATAGGTGTTAATCTGCTCTTTTGATTGCACATAAAGCATGACGATGGGTCGTAAGATCCAGACGCCTTATTAGTTACATCAGCACAAACTGACTGACTTGAGGAGGGCTTTTAGGGCCAAATCTTCAGGTTTGTATTCAGGAACTTCTTAACTTAGAAGAAAGTACAACCTTATTTGAAGGGTGTCCATTGCAATGACTTAAGTCTTTTCTCGTCTCTTAGAAAAGGAAGTTACCAGTCATTAATGAATAGGACTATGAATCACAGCCCTTATATTTCATGTTATTCTTTCATACCTCAAGGGCTGCTCATTTGGGATGCAAAAAAGCTGCTATTGCTCTTGTCCTGGGGCATGGGAGATTAAATTTTATTGATATGTTTAGCTGGAAGGTTCCAAGGCAATTTACTTGTATACTCCCATGAGGCAAAACCATCTCCTCCCTTTCTCAGATTGCTTAGCCCTTGTTTGGGTCTGCCCAACAGGTATACAGGTAACCTATAGATCTGTTCACAAAGCAAATAGTAAGTTTGGAAGATATTTAAGAGTAGGTCTCCCCAAGCAGCTCAGTATGATGCTCTCTTTCCCTCTTGTCCAGCATACTCAATACTTTGCAGTATTTGTTTTTGTGGTGCATACAACCTGTTCAACCTTCTTATTCTGTATTTTGCATTCATTGATGTTCTGTCTGCAAGCCAAGAAACAAACTCTCCTTTGATATATCTCCTGATACATACAATAGCAGAGTAAGGGCTAGCCACAGTCTCATGAAATATCCAGAAGTCCTACTGGTTTTTTTGACTATTTTCTGACATCACACAGAAACTATGATGTCAACAAGGAACCCCCTGGGTAGGCTTTGAGAGGTTGCTAAGGATCTTCTTACTGCCAAATGACTGTAATTTCATCCCAATGGGATTTGCAATAGGGCTCATCCATGCAGAAATAAAGCCAAGTATCGAATTCTTCTTGCCAGAAAGACCAATTAAAGGATTAAATGTGAAAAGCTGAAACCCATAACATCCATGGTGACAGGGTTTTCTTTTCTTTTTTAGACTGTAATCATCTTTGCAGCATATTGTTCTGGGATCTGTACTGTTGGGGATATCTTAGTAGGGCAATTGATGGAAAGAAGCTGGAAAGGGAAACCAAAGTGAATCCAGCCAAGGCAAAGTAAGCTTCTTCCAGCCATGATGGCAGATTTCTTTTGCCTTCTTTCCTACACTTCTTCAGCAATGCAGGCCCACACTGCTTCCAAAATGACAAGGTGCTTATTCAAAAGGTGTTTTATTGTGTGAAGCCAAAGGAAACATGGAGAACAATCAGATACCAGAAGACACATCAAAAAGATGTTTCACTGACACATTATGTCAATGAGAAGGATTGAATCCAGGTTTTGGGGTTTGACACATTATATTCCAAGGCAGGAATATAAATCTGACTCAAATGCCTTGCTTGTTGAATCTGAATCCACAGTTTACTCCTGACAGCAGCTGAAATCCAGGTCAGATTTTTTTTTTCTATTTGCACTTGTCTTGTCTAGCTCCAGCTCAGTGTTCTGTCTAATGTTGTCCAAAGGAGGTCTCCTGCCTCGAGGAACTAGCAGACCACAGATGTGATTTTATAAGATGTAGAACACCATACAAGAGATATTTCTACTCACTTTTATGGGGAAAAACGCTGCATTTACTGTGAGTATAAGTGGCACAACAGTGCCTGCAGCTCAAAGTCTATTATGTGATGAATTATCTAGAATCAACAGTAAAGGCAGGGGAAGCTGTTCTTGGAAGAATTGGTAGAGGGACTGTGACTACATCATGTGACTAAAACTGAATAAGAGAAGAAGATGAACTCAAAAACTTAGGCATTTTTTTCCTAGATGCACTAATAAGAAGTACCTGCTCTCTGAAGAAGATTTTAATTAAAACATTAAAACAGGGTTTATGTTTCCAGACCGGAATTGTTAATGATTTTTCAGGAGGAGTTAAAATTTCCCCTAAAGAAAAACCCTTTTCTTCCCTCCTCTGTTCCCCATCTGCCATCTCTACGGCTGTGAAAATGAACCTACACTTAACAGGAACACTGCAAGGAAGGTCCTGCCAGCTCAGGTTCTTCTCCATTGTGAGTAGTCACAGGGAAATTCCAGAGCAACTCTTCTCAAACCCAACAGCAATAAATTTCCCCATGTCATTTGAAATAAAGTTCAGTCTAGATTCTCCCGGCACCTTCTTCTGCTGTCTACTTCTTGCATTTGTTAGCACCCCTTTGTGCTAGGTGCTGTATGCACAGGATATGTGCATACATATCACCCTATCTCCTTGCCCCCAGGAGATGAGACAAGCACGTGCTGAGTATGCAATTGCTTTTGATTTCTCTTCCGTTCCCCTGACTGAGATTCAGCTGATTCTACAATACGACAAGTTCCTGTCAACTGTCAGGACACTAAAATAAACCTTCATTTTGTCTCCACAGCCCTGAATGATAGGGCTGGCAATAGGTGCACTGCAGCCAGGCAGCCACTTCTGCCATATGCTTTTTCAACCTCACTGCATGCTAAGACAGCAGTCTGTAGCCTGGCAGATTTGCTGTTTTTCCTCACAAGACCTACAAAAGGAAGCAACCCTGGTTCCTGTCTCTTCCTGTTGCAGTATCTTATTATACTGAGTTACAACATTATGTCTTTTGCCATCTTCCTCCAGCAGTGGGTGAGACTCAGAGCCAGAATACCAGTCCAATGCTAGAGAATGAAAATCCTACTAATTCTCTTAAATTAGAATTGGCTGCAAAACTGGCCTTGGGGCAGACATCATAAATTGAGTTGAATCCATCCACCATGCAGTTGGGGCGGGGGGGAAAACCTTCCTTTAGGGAGAGAAGACATTACATATTCACACTTCAAGCATGCACACCATTGCTAGCTAATCCTTCTTATTCCACAAGGCTAATTTAAAAAGAGCATTTATATGGCATGGTTTGCTGGGGAGGGCAGTGATGAATCAGTTAGTTGGCCTTTATAATAAGCCTTGCACAACTGCTTCCTAGGCTGCTCTTTTCTGCTGCCTTGTCTTCCAGTCAGCTCTGTGCCACATGCTCCTTATTCAAAGGGCACCTGTTGAATACGCATGCAGCAAAGTTGTTGAGCAGGAGCAATAAATAAGGTGAAGCACAAATACACAGTGCAGGTCAAACCATTTTTTTCTTGCTGTAGGGACATGGGGATTCTACTGAATGACTCTGCTGATACTCGAACGAGGAATGACAAGCCTGTAATTTACTTGCATAGCTGTGGAACTGCTTCCTGCTGAGTAGGAAATCCCAGAAGAACATTGGTAGCCCTAACACTGCTGCAGCTCAAAACAGCTCTTTGGCACCACAGGCACCACCACATCATTGGCTAAATAAGCCCTACACCACAGCATCTGATTCAATATTGCTGCCCAACAACAACTGGGGAGACTAGAAATTGCAGAAGAAATATGTTTGCAGCCATGTGCTGTAGGAGTAGGTCCTAATGGGTCTGAAATGTTGTATGCATGGATTGGGAAGCCTTCCTGTGGGCAAATTATATTAGAAGTTCACTACATTAGCAAAGAAACCTACCCAATATGCTGGTTGTTCTACTAGCTCAAAATGTTGGTCTGCTCCTGAGGACACTTCAGCTCTCTATCTCATCCCACCCATATTTGGCAGCGGCCACAAAGATAGGTCAGTCTCCAGCAGTTTCATGATTTTTTTCTCTGGGTCGAGGACAGAGAAAGATTCAAATCTGTGAAAGAGAAGTGGGGAAACTCAGGCATTACTTAGTCTGTTTGGCAGCTGGAGGATGACTATTCTTGGGTAGACCAAAGGTCCATCTAGTCCACTCTCTTTAATCAGGAGCCAAAAATAGGGATGGAAAGCAGCAACAGAAGAAACAGCAAAGATGCTTCCCACAGACACTATTCCAGCATTTAATGGTTTGCAGCTCTGGTACTTCTGAGGTAAATAGTATTTGGCTAATCAGTAGGCACTTGGTTCTGAAAGAGCAGTGGCAAATTCTGTTTCTAGCCTTATGGCTAGGTCAGAAAAAGTTATTAGGAGCTACAAGAGTCAAACGAATGGATCATCTGGGTTAAAGGAGATGGTTGTGTCAGGGAGAGTTTAGAAAAAGCTTAGGAAGTACAGTGAGAGAAAATTTTAAGAACATGGGGATGCTGTGTGCCACAGTGTCATTGAATAAGAAGAAAGAGTTTTGCCTCATGTGACTTCAAAAGGATCAGACTTGAGACATTTCAAAAAGTGTCTTCATCACATACAGCAATGGTAATTACCTTAACCATGGATATGTTCAGCAGTGACTAATAATAAAGCTGGACTATGATGTATTTCAAAGGGACTTAAAGAAAGACAGCTGAGGGTTTTTTTTCCTCCTTTAGGAATGTGGTAATTGAGAAACTGAATTAAATTTATCAAAGTCCCAAAGCATATTAGGAGCAGTAAATATCTTAGTGCAGTGAAAAACAAATATGAAACTATTTGAAATTATAAAAGAAAGGAGTGAGTGCTTTCTAAACACTGCAACAAATGTGTTTAGCTTTCAAATAATATGAACTTTAGGCTGAGCCTTACAAAAATCGATGATGCTGTTGCCAGGGCATAAGTGTGTATACACTGAGAAAGTGTTGTTTGTTGCTCAGCTTTGTAATGTTCATTTGCTTCAGGAGGTGGTGTTGCCTTACCTTTAGCTTTACTTAAGAGCAATCAAACACTGAGACCAGAAGAAAGCAACAAGAGCCTGTTAGGTCCCTGGTTGGGTGATGGATGAGAGAAAGAAACATGGCCAAAGTCAAGCAGTGTGAGTGGATCAGGTTCAGTAGCATGTTGCAAAGAAATTTCAAGAACTGAAAAGAAATGATTCTGCATCCAAATTCAATAGAATTTAACCCCTAGAAAAAGGGAATAAAGATCTTAGAAAGACAATTCACAGCAGATCCAATAAAAAAAATAAGGCATGATATTATGATTAAAATACCTGGATAGATTTTATAAGAACACAAGATAACACTAGATGTAATGAAAGAATTTTAAATCTTCAGTAAAGTTATTAAGTTATTAAGTTAGGGCAGTTCTGCTACTGTGGTTCAAAAAGAAGAGTGTGACTAGGGAGTAGAATTTCTGTTCCACTTATTAACATTGCAGGAGAGGGCAGAAAGATTTACCATATCTTCTGGCTTTTAATATTGTCTTTGTAAAAGCTGTTGTGAAATTCTCAGGATTAGGTGAAATGACAAGTCCAGCACAAACAACTTTGATATGTAGATGACCTTCCTGCGACACGACAGACAGATAGTCTTGTACAACATAAAGCTGGAGGAAGTGACAAAACGGCAGGACTTAGGATCACTTTTAAGATCCATGAGGTAAAACAAATGCTTCCTAATTTATTTTGTGTGTGTGTGTGTGCGTGTGTGCAGAGAAATAGAGGTCTACTTTAATGCTGAGCATGATTTATGTTTTCAAAATACAAAAACTGTCTTCTAATTTTCTTTGGGTGTACTTACACATAAAGGACCTGTAGATCTCCTGGGAAATAACAAGACAAGTTTTGGACCAGTGAGGTTGGACTGACTGATTAGAGCCCGCAGGAGTTTGATGAGATGGTAAAAAGGCAGATGCAGCAAAGTCACATTTTCAGTGGGCACAGTATGATCAAAATTAAGTCAGACACAGTAGCTTAACATCCCTTGGGAGACCATTTTGACTTCTTGGATGACTAAACATACAAAGGAGGAAGTATTCACCAAAGATCTAAGAATTAATAATTTTCACTGGCTTCCAAGGCAACAATACGAAATGAACACTGTGTTTCAACAACTTTCCTCTCCCTGTGGGGCTCAGTTTTAGCCTATTAATTCCCAGTGGTTGCAGGAACTGCTGAAAGACCTTGAGGGCATCGTAGTGTCTCAAGCCATAACTTGGTAACTATTGAACTTAACGCAAGACCAAAAATGACCATGATGCTCTCTACTCAACATTAGTAGCTAACAGCTAAGCTAAGGAGGGGAGGGAGGTCTGGTGTGTATCATGTGTAAGATGGATTTTGCTTGGGTCTGTCATGTCATTACTTTCTTGTGCCTGATATTGCCTGAGGACTCAGTGTTTTGTTTTCTCTGACCTTTTTTTTTCCCCCTAGCTTTTATCTTTAAGAAGGAAATTAATGACATTTAAAGGCAAATCTCAGGACTGTTCCTGAACAAAAGGGTCATGTTGGTCTTATCTTTGTGCTGTGACTAACTTTGAGAAAGCTGGGCATACATAGTTTGCTTTTCTAACATAACAAAGACTTGTTTCCATTTTAGAAAGTACCCAAGGAACAGTGTGCAAAAAGCAAAAAGATCCCAGATTTGAAAAGAACTCTAAAATGAGGAAGTTCAGAATTACAGTTGCTGAAGCAGCTGAAATTGTGTTCTCTTGTAGCAATTCTTAACAATAGAACCTTTCAATGTATGATCATACGATACAGATAAGGTTGTCAAACTCTCAATCATTTACTATGGAACATTGTTCATACTTGATCTTAGCTTTCATAACAAACAGAGAATGAACTTCTTCACCTCTAGCTGAATAAATTAGGTAACAAGGGAGAATTACCTTTCACATTTTATAGCATGCAATATTAAAATAAATTTTAACCTGACCCAGCTGAGATGAACACACATGAGAAGGCCATCAAGATCAGCATACTTGTCTTCCCTAACATAGGCAGTAAACAAATGCCTCGTTCCTCTTTTCTCCCTTGGGCTGAAGGAGACCTTTCCACCTCCACGGAGCACTGTATCTCCTGTGTCATTACCTGAGTAGGCATAAAGCTCCCTGTGCACTTGGCTGCAGGTCCTTGTCACCTCCCTTGATGCTTCCTGCTGCCTTCCTCAGGCTGAGAAAAATTCTCTGGCCTCTGCTTGTGTCAGGTCTTGCCTCATCTACTAGATAGAGGGAACTAGCAGTTGTGGGTGGCAACTATACATACCCTCTGGATGGGACAAGCGGGGTGAATTGTGCATGGAGGTGGTAGGGCAAAGAAAAGGGCATAGCAGATGTGAAACAGAACTGGCTTCATCAACATGTTGCAGTGCCAGGCATGCACAGGATGTGCTGTTTATGCTGTATCACTTAATCCTGGCAGGTAGTGGGAGGGGGCTGGATAAGAGCCTGGAGAGATTAGGCTGTCCCTCTCCAGAAAGCTTCTCCTTCTTGCCACCAAAATCACTTGGGGAATGAACTAATTCCTTGGATTTTCACAGTAAGAAAATTCGCTGCTATGCTTGGAGAGGCTTCTAAACCTCCAGAAAAACCTGCTCCAGAAACAGTTCTGCATCCTGTGGAGCTGAGCTGAAACAGAGCCTTTTGCTTCAATGCAATGTCCATGCACAGGGAAGCAGATTTGGATTCCTGCCTGCCCAGTCCTGGACTCTTAATAAAATTCCATCTGTGTTTCCTGCTCTCCCAGGTGAATTCCTTTGGCTAACAGTGGGGGGCTTGGAAAAGAAATAAGAATTGCTGTACCAGGGCACTATCATGAAGACTGGGCATGGCATGGCTCTGGCTATGTAGGAGAACTCTTTTAATGCAGATGCCCACCAGAGCACAGCCCTGCTGCTGCTGGAGTGAGGTGATGATAATCAGAGATATCGGAATCTTAATTATGAATTTTCCTTTTATAGTATTGATGATTTTATGGACCAAATAGAGTCCTTTTTAGCTTGTAAGAGTGTTGCAGTCTCTACCTGCAAGTCATGATGGGTCCATCTCCCACTTCTAGCAGGATTTTACTTAAAGGGAACTGTAACAAGGTTTTGGCCATAGTGAGGCTGAACATACTGACCCGTTGTCTGTATGTTGGATTGAGGAACTCTTCCATTTTAATTGGAGGAAGTGAATTTTGTATTGAGGATGCCACTGCAAGGAAACAATCCTCTGCATATGCCATGCCTGCTTAACAGACTAAGGGGTATGGACTTTCCTCTTTCCTCTCAGCGTGGTATCATGTGGATAACGAAGTGAAGTCAAGGCAAGGAAAGATGTATTTTGGAGTCCTGAAGCAAATGGATGTCTACAGTTCTCCTCTCTATTTAATTCCTGGTAGATTTTTGTTGTTCTAATGCTCTCATGTACAGCTCTACATGTGTAAGTGTCCTTTCAGCTCACTCTGCCACCTCACATTTCTCCAAAACGAATGCTTCTTTTATGGCCTTTATCCATCTCCATGGTTTGTGGAGTCTGCTGCTGTGATCCTGATAAAAGCATGGCCTGGTCACCATACGCCTGTGCGTGAAGCATGGCTGTGGTTAGAAAATCTTAATGCTCTTTTGTGAAAGGCTGAAGGCTAGAGCAGATCTGACCTCTTGAGGGCTCTTCATCCCTAGGAGCTTTACTCCTTAGCTCCTATGCCAAGTAAGGGCATAGGAAGGTCTTTTTAATCTTTTTTTTTCCCTCTTGTCCATTTCTTGTCTGGGTCCAGGATACCCTATCTACCTTCCTGTGTGCAGACTGGTTCAGCTCAACTCATCTCTTTTGCTGGAGAGAAGGAAGAGTTCCATCACCTGAGGGGACTTGAAGGATGATGAACCTGTCCCTACCCACCCACCTTTCCAGTGTTAGAATAGCCAGATCATCATCCTCACTCTGACTTGAATAAGAGGCATTGTGGGCAGGCACAGAACAGGATGAGGTGATCCAGAGAAGGTGCATAAAATTCTTACTAACACCATACTAGAGTCATGTCAAATCATCATATTGGTGTCACTGGGTAGCTCTCACATTCAGCACTTCAGTGTTAGGGGAATGACAAGATGCCAAGAAGGGAGTGAAACAGCATAGGGATGGACACTTCTTCTCCAGTCATGCCCTGAAGTTGGAGTGCAGGACTCACACCTTAGTGTTTGCTTCTGTCCTGATCCAATCACACCCTGCAGCATGGAGCAGCATAGGCATTCCCCACATGGCACTGTAAGGTGAGTCTGTATGCTGACAGCAACTTGCCATGGCACTGCAGGACTCAGACTGAATGATGGAGTCAGCCTGAGAAGCAGAGTAAATTGGCCCATGCTGAGCTCCCGGTTACCACTGATTCTTGTTGAGATCTTGCTTTGCTGCTCTGCTACAGCAGAAGGGACTGCTGCATATACCCAACAGCACATATTGAAGGGTCCCTGTCTCATATTTGGTTTGGCTTGTAAAGGATCACATTCCCTCATGGCAGACTCTTAACTACACTGAGAGTAATAGCTGATAAGTTGACTGCTTTCTGTGATGACATTTTTCTTTTTGACAGACAAGCAGATGAGATTTCATTTTATTGAAGAGCTCCAGTCTTCAACACTAAGCTGTGCTGGGATTTGACTGGTTTATTTGCATTTTTGATGATTCTGAAGCTCAGTAATAATTAATATTGACATGGGGATGGTACAGACAATTCTTTGTGCATGTTAAAAATCTGTCTGCCTTTTCTCCTACCTAGGAATTCCATTTTTTTACATGCCACACACAGAAGACACATTTTTTCTAAGAATAATCCCCCACTATTCTATGATTCTCTGATGAAAAGGGGGAAGTTATTGAGGCCATTTCTTATTAGGATTCTTATTGTGAAGTCAGATGTCTTCAATGCTGTGAGCCCAGCTGCGCAGGAGAAAAATGGAAATCAGAAGGGAAAAAGATGCAGAGTACCTGTGCATATCTCTTTGACTAGCAGGATGGCAACAGGTGCTAATGCCACATGTGTTCACTGTCGTGGAGGATGAGCAACCAAGCAGTCATTAACGGCACTGAACAAATTAGAGCATTACTGCCCTGGCACTTTCTGAAGCCTTACTCTGCAAAAGTGGCATTGTGGCTTTTGAAAATCCTGGGTTTAAAGCACTTATTTCAGCCTGTGACATCCGGGTAGTCTCAGGTCAAAATGAACTAGGCTCTACTTTTCTATTATTAATAATTCAGGATTAACTGAAATCCAAGGTAAATTGACATAACTGATCCTTATACTGAAAAATGGGTACTCCTCCAAGAAGATTCATGACTATGTCAAATCATTTAGAAAAGAAGTTTGGTGGTAGTGTTGCACTGCACTGTCCTGTGTCCTGAAGGCATAGATGACTGAAAGTGAGGCTAAATGGGACCAGAGCTGCAAAGCTACTGTGGGGACTAAAAAGGCGAGTGGGCCAAGAGTGGGATTTTCAGGGATGCCGATTCAAAGGCGAATCCTAAAAAAATTTGGCTTTATAAAATTGGCTTTTTTCCCTTCAGCATGAAAGTTGGCTACCAAAAGGCGAGGCTACCACTATGTGTGGAACATATGAATAGAGAGAAAACCCAGTCTATCTCCCAGTGAAAGTGAGTGGCTCACTTCAGTGCTGTTTTTGCTGAAGCTTTAAATATCCCTAGTAACGGGACTGTCACAGTACTTCTCCCAAAGAGACGCCTCTTCAGTTTAGCATGATTGCCACTGGGACAGCTCTTTTAGGCAAACTATCTGCCTTCTGCCTGGACTTTTTTAGCTTCATCTGGCCAGGGAAGCAGTCTGATTGCAATCCCAGAAATAGGTTGAAACTAAGTGGTTCTTGAAATCAAAACGGAATTGAAAATGTTAATATTGAACCTAAATTAGCAGCGGACTGAAGGTGCTTTTTCACTCAACCAGTGTGGACCTTGAGCTGCTGGGGTAACTTAGAACCACAGAATGCACTGGGTTGGAAGAGGGATCTTTAAAGGTCTTCTAGTCAAACCCCCTTGCAGTAAGCAGGGACATCCCCAACTAGATCAGGTTTTCAGAGCCCCATCAAGCCTGACCTTGAATGTCTTGAGCGATGGGGCCTCCACCACCTCCCCTGGCAATCTATTCCTGTGTTCCACCACCCTCATAGTAAAAAACTTCTTCCTAATGTCTAGTCTAAATCTACCCTGCTCTCATTGTAAACTATTGTCCCTTGTCCTATTGCTACATCTTCTTGTAAACAGTCCCTTCCCTGCTTTCTTGTAGGTCCCCTTCAGGTACTAGAAGGCTACTATAAGGTCTCCCTAGAGCCTTCTCTTCTCCAGGCTGAACAACCCCAGCTCTCTCAGCCTGTCTCAGGTGCTCCAGCCCTCTGATCATCTTTGTGGCAAGAATTCCTGCTCATTAGGAGATTGTCTAGCCTTACTCTCCTTCATATATTTATAATATTCTTCCAGCTGAACAAAGTTATCTGTCTTGAACTGGTACAATACTGAACTTTCTGGGTGGTGTACCAAGGTTTGCTGAGAGCATGACACTCTTACACATCTCTATAGCAAGTGCACATTGTTGACTCATGTCCAGGTGTTTACCCAACAGTACCCCAAGTCCTTTTCTGCAGGGCTGCTCTCTATCACATCATTTCCCAGCTTTACTGATAATGAATATTGTCCTGACCCAAGTCTAGGATGTTGCTCTCGGTCTCATTGAACATGATGAGGTTTACCTGGGCCCACTTCTTCATTTTGTCCACATGCCACTCAATGACATCCTGTCCCTCTGGTACTTGAGGGTGCACTTGATCCCAATGTCTATATAATTGATGAAGATATTAAATAGCACTGGTCCAAGTAAGACCACATATCTCCATCTGGACATCAAGACATGGACCGCTGCCCTCTGAATGCAACCATCCAGCTGATTCTTTATATACTGAACAGTCCACCTGTCAAATCTATATCTCTCCAACTTAGAGAGAAGAATGTTATGGGGAAGCATGCCAAAGACCTTGCAGAAGTCCAGATACATGACATCCATTGCTCTTCCTTTGTCCACTGATGCAGTCACTCCAGTGTAGAAAGTCACTAGCACAAAGGTGACACTGACAGGTTGGTTGTTCTCAAGGTCCTCCTTTCCACCCTTTTTAAAAATGTGTGTAATGTTTCCTTTTTTCCAGTCCCCAGGGACTTCACCTGACTGCCAGGACTTTCCAAATATCATGGAAAATGGCTTGGCAACTACAGCACTGCTACACTGCATCTGGGATGCATCTCATCAGGTCCCATAGACTTGTGTTTGTTCAGTTTCCTCAGATGGTCATGAACCTTGTCTTCACATCACAATGCGGGAGGGACTTTGTCCCCCTAGTCCCTGTCTTGTGGTCTTGCAGCTCTGAAGGTGTGCGGAGAGAGGTTGCCATTGGAGACTGGGGCAAAAAAGTTGTTGAGAGCCTCAGCCTTCTCCTTGCCTGTTGTTATTAGCTTCCTGTTCTTGCTCATTCTTTCACTTTCCTTTTCTGGATGACATACCTGTAGAAGCCCTTTTTGTTATTCTTAGCGTCCTTTGTGTGTTGGTTTAAGCCTAGTGGCCCCAGTAGGAGGGATGAGGGATGGGAGACAGGAGATGGGAGGACAACACTACTCCCTTCCCCCCACACGAAAGTGGCACAGAGCAACAGAGCAAGCTGTATCATATATTCTGCACTATGCTGATGTCATGCTCACTGTATGCCAGGGAAAGGGTTGCATGGAGTTTATGGGACTTGTAATGTATCCTGTAGTTTGTAAAACTTCCTGTTCTGGGTTTTCTGTGTTTCTTCCCTAGTTTCCAGGCTGGAGTTTGGCCCTTTTGTTCCAGTTATGGTTTGTGAGGTTCAGGGCAGGATTCTGTGGAGTCAGTACTTTCTTTTCTTTCCTGTTTTCTTTTGTGTAATCTGATATCCCTGCAATAGAGTAGTAAATTGTCCTTATCTCAACTAACACACTTTTTACTCCCCCAAACCCGCATCAGTGCTGGGGAAGGCAGGGAGGCTTGTGAGAGCAGACTGTGTTAACCCAGGACACCTTGCAAAGTTCAGCTCCAGCTGTGCCCTGGCCTTCCTGATCTCATCCCTACATAACTGGGAAGCATCCCTATAGTCTTCTCAAGGTTCCTGTCCCTACGTCCATTGCCTGTGCAGTTCTTTTTTTGCCTTTTAGTCTGACCAACAGATCTGGACTCAGCCATTCTGGTCTCTTCTCTTCTTTGCTTGATTTTTTACACCTGGGGATCAAGAGCTCTTGCACTCTAAGGAAAATGTCCTTAAAGATCTGCCAGCTCTGTTCTGCTCCTTTGTTCCTGATGACCATTTCTCAAGGGGTGTTGTTTGCTAATTCCTTGAAGTGCTGGAAGTTTGCTTTCCTAAAATTCAGGGCCCTGACTATACTCATTGTCTGACTCATATTTCTTAGGACTGTGAACTCCACCAGTGTGTGGTCACTGCAGCCCAGGCTGCCTCCAATCTTGACATCCTTGGTGAACTTGCCTGGATTGGTGACCATCAGATCCAGTATTGAATCCCCTTGGGTAGGGCTGTTTCCAATCTTAAGTTATCACTGAGGCGCTCCAGGAGTCTTGATGATTGCTTACAGCTTGCTGTATTGGGGTGGTTGAAATTTCCTAGCAGGACAAGAGCCTGTGAGCGTGATGCCTCCTGTGGCTGGTCAGTAGTCTCTCCTTGATTAGGCAGCCTGTAGTAAACACCAACCTCAAGGTTCCCCTTGTTGCCTCAGTCTCCAGTCCTACCCAGAAGCTTTTGACTTGCTCTTGCCTATTCTTTAGGGACTTCTCTTCATACTCGATCTATTTCCTGACATAGAGGGCAACACCTCCTCCCCTCCTTCTTCTCCTGCATCTTGTGAACAGCTTGAAGCCATTGATAGCCACACTCCAGTCATGGGATTTGTTGCACCAAGTTTCAGTAATGGCCACTATATTGTAGCTTTCCAGCTACAGTGGCTTCCAGCTCCTCCTGTTTGTGGCCCGTGCTGCATGCATTCAGGTAGAGGCACCTCAGCTAGGCTGTCAGCTCTGTCACCTTCTTAGAGAGGCACACCTCAGTTCCCCAAAGGTCTTTCACTGATGTGTCCATGTTGGTTTCTACTACCTCAGGAGCCCCTGGCTCATTTCTGTAAGATACTGTGCTGCAGTGTCCCCAGCATGCCTCAAGACAACAGGTCGGAGGCACTGCTAAACATTGCAGCAGAACTGAGCAGGAAAACACTGGTTTGCACCTCTCAGTCAACCCACTCTCTGTTGCAACAACCACCAATAAGTCTCTTTACTTTGAAGATATGGCTTTGAATTAAAGGAGTTGTCTTAATAATTGCTTTGTACAAACCATAGCCTCCTTCACAGTGAAGTAACATATGGCATATAGCAAAGAGGGGTTTATATATTGCTCCAAATGATTCCTTTCCCTACTTGAGGCTTATGGCTTTTCAAAATATCACACTTCTCCACCTCCTTACCTGTCATTTAGTCAAGTCTCATGGATGAAGCTTTTAAAATCTATGGTCATTATTCATCCCCTTCTTCCAGTCCCCTTCCCAAACCCTCATTCATGTTGTTCTTTGGAACTGCTCTTCTTCCTTTTATTTGTGTAGATTCAAAAGGCAAGTTCAAAGGGGCCCTTCAGGGCATGCCTACCCGACATGATGCTATGTTATCCAGAAACTCTGAAGGGGTGCTGAATGAGCCAGTGCTGGCAGGGCAGTGGAGAGACAAAGGTGTCATTTGGATGCAAGCACCCCTTCTTGATGTCAAGACTTTAGGAAATTGAGATTCACCTCCTTTTCTTCTCTTGAGTTTTGCTTCTGATATTCATTAATTTCCCAGCTGAAGTTTGTGCCTCTAATTCCCTCTCATTCCCTTTGGCCTTTTCACTGCTGTGGACTTGTCCTTTTTTCCTTCTGTGTTATCAGATAATTTACCTTACAGGTTGAAGTGATAACATAGCCAAAATGGTAGGGGAAGGGATGCTGGGATATGACTTTCAGAACCATATAATTGGCTGAAGAATTTAAAGTCCAGCTTTTAAATATACTTAAAGGGTTCTAATTTGAAAGAAAGGGGTGTTAGAAACTGGCATGCCCTGAAAATTTGGGTTTCAGCTTACGGCTCTTCTACACAAGAAGATTAATTCGGGGGAAACTTGAATGCCCCTCTGCGGTGGATGGCCACTCACCACCAACTCTACATGCATGGGTAACCTATGTAGAGATTTTCCTCTGTGTGATGAAAGTGGTTTGCAATAAGCTAGAGCATAGAGTACCCTTGGGGCTGGGCATGAAGAGATGTGGCTCTGCTCTTGGCTCTGACTTCAGGTGGTTAGCAGTTCTCCAGGTGTGCACAGAAAGGTGGCTTGAGCCTAGCTGGCTGCTCCAGCGTAGTTCTTCTGCTGCTAGCCTGCTCCCCAGGTGGGTGTCTGGGAAAGGTGGGGGCTGGGAAGGCTTTCCTCAACAGGGCTTCCTACAGTAGGGAGGTTCCTTAAAAAGGCCTTGTCAGTGGGAAGAAAACAAGCTTCTAAAACACTTCTGAAGCACGATTTGTCTGACCTAGTTTAGGCTCCTGCTTTAGAGTGATCTAAATCACACACTTCAAGTTCCCATTTCTTTTCATTGTCACCAAAGGTAGTCCAAGGTGACTTTTTCCAATGGGTACATGTACACATGACTGGAGGAGTCCCATCTTCCAAGGGCAGATGTGTGGTTAGCAAGTGCCCACAAGCTCATGACGCATTAACTTTGTTGTGAGATGAGCTCTTAGCAATACCTGGCGCTAGTGCAGAGGCTCCTAAATCCCATGGACATATTCCAAAATGCCATTGTATTGCTTCTGGTGCCTTAGCCTGGTGTGGCCACCAGTAGTGTATTTCTTAGTCATCCCTTCCTTGAATTTGATCTCCATTGCTTTCTGCTGCTCCCTTCCTTACCTGTCCTCTTTTGTGATTACGTAGTTTGCCTTCCTTTTCTCTATATGCATTTTCTGAAGATGAACTTGATTTTTTTTATTTAATCCTGTGGTCTACTTCTGTGTCAGCTGGTGTTTGCAACTCTTCCCAGTTTAGTATAATGGAGGAGCCCTCACTACAGGAAGGACATGGACCTGATGGAGAGGGTCCCGAAGAGAGCCACCTTCCAGTACCTGAAAGGCCTACAAGAAGGATGGAGAGAGACTGCTTACAAGGGCCTGTGGTGACAGGACAAGGGGCAATGGCTTCAAACTAGAGAAAGGCAGATTTAGATTGGATATCAGTAAGAAGTTCTTCACTATGAGGGTGGTGGAACACTGGAACAAGTTGCCCAGGGAGGTGGTAGAGGCCTCTTCCCTGGAGATATTCAAGGTGAGGTTTGGTGAGACTCCAGGCAGTGTGGTCTAGTTGGGGATGTCCCTGCAGACTGCGGGGAGGTTGGACTAGATGACTTTTGGAGGTCCCTTCCATCCTGAGCCATTCTATGATTCTGTGATCTTCTCTGAATGCCGTGATCATACCATTATTTCCCTTTTCTAGACTGTAAAATCAAAACTGCTACCTGCTTGATCCTAAAAGCCACTTCCCTTATATTACATACAGATGTAGGTAGTTTGCTAGATTCTCTTTGAAATGCTGTTTGCTTTCCTTAAAAAATATGGGGTACTAGGAACTGCAATGATGTCATAGCAACTGAATATGATTATGTAGGAGGCTGTGCTGAGGGGTATTCCAGGAGCTGTATCTATAGGTGTATGCATTCGTGTGTGTAAGTGAGCACACACGTTGTGAGTGTTAGTGTTAATAATGTCTTCAGGTGTATTTAAAGAGCAAAGGCTTTAATAATAACCCCAAACATTTTTTATTTTTTTTCTTCTCTTTTGCAGGCAGTTTTACATTAAAAATAAATTAGAAGTAACACCATGGCGTGGCAGAGAAGTTGATGTAGTGGCATTAGTGCCAAAAAAAGAGAACAACATCTG
Organism: Indicator indicator; assembly: GCF_027791375.1. Taxonomy (NCBI): domain Eukaryota; kingdom Metazoa; phylum Chordata; class Aves; order Piciformes; family Indicatoridae; genus Indicator; species Indicator indicator. The sequence goes on from NC_072010.1 coordinate 89,174,343, forward strand.
ACTGTACCTCCCAGACACAGTAAATAAAAGAAGCTAAATTTGAATTTTGGTAGATGAAATCCTAAAAATCCAGCAATCTTTAAAAAAAAAAAAAATCAGTCTTTTCTGTATGTTTCTAACATGCTCAGCATTGTCATACTTTGGTTTAACTTTTGCCTGGCATATTTTTTTTTTCCACAATGCAAGCTAAAGCCAACCAGCTCCTATGTATTCTGAGGCAACATGATGTTAGAAGTTTGAGGATGCATGGTCAGGGTTGTGTGTATGTGCATTGATGTCCACACAGGCTCACACACCGCCGTGATCTCCTGTGCATGCAGATCCATAGGTTCCTGCTCCCCCCACACGTGCGTGAGGGGGGGCTGTGTGTGGGAACGTGTATGTCCTCCTCACGAGAGTCTATAGCAATTTGCAGGCAGAGATCAATAGATGCAGAAATTACCCAGACACTGCAATTAATTGAGGATCTATACAGATGGTTTCTGTAGGTTTTGAAGCTATTCTAAAAAAAAAAAAAAAAACAAAAAACCCAAACAATCAGCAAACAATTTGTTGCAGGAGTATCTTTTGCTGTGCCTGTGAAAGGTCTATAGGAAGGACTGAGGGAATCAGGGAGAAAGTTGTCCCATTGGGTGTTACAGGACGTCACCAGGCAGGGTTTCTCTCTGCACACATGAAGTAGGCAGCATGTACATATATGTTTGTGAGTGTGCTGCTGGGGAGCGGGGTGGGGAGGGGGGTAGGGATTTTTAACAGCCATTTTAATGTATTTGCTGATTCCCATTTAGCTTGCAGCTCCCACCACGGTACATCACCTGTGCATGGCATCTACCTACTGCCATGGCATTACCCCCCACTCCCTCTTCTCCGCTCCTTGCCCACCCCACCCCATGCTTTTTCCATGCATCAAACCCACTCCTGGCCGTGGCTGGGTTCAGGGGGCTCCAATGGGAGTGGGGCTGGGGGCTCCCCACATTACCCAGCCCCCGCCTTGCCCAGTGCCTCCCAGACACACTCCACCCTTCCCACCCCCTCCCCAGTCTGCAGTGTCCCCTCTCCCCTGTCGCCTCTGTACAGTGGGAAAGTCGTTGGGTAATTGGGTCCAGATTGAAGATTTTAATTATTCATGAGGCTGGCAAGGGACTTGGGGTGGGGGGGGGGTGGTGGCTGCTGGGGTGGGGGTGGGGTGGGGAGGTGACGAGTCAGGGAGAGCTGGTGAACAATTCTGGGAAGGATAGGGAGGGAGGTAGGGAGAGGCAGCGTGTGCATGTGTGATGAGCAATAGCTGTGGACCTTCCAGTCGCTGCTAACTGCCCTGGTGTGTGTGTGTGTGTGTGTGTGAGAGAGAGAGAGAGAGAGAGAGAGAGGGAGCGAGAGAGGGAGGGAGGGAGGGAGTGGAGAGGGTGGGGGGGAGAGATAAGAGAGAGAAGAGGAAAAGGAGAGAGGAGAAGGAAGGAAGAAGAAGGAAGGAAGGGGACAATACGATCATGCTGTGCTGTATGAGAAGAACAAAACAGGTAGAGCTGAAGATTTTAATATTTCTTTACGTTAAGATATCTGCCTGGCTGCTTGATGTCCGTGGGTGCGTGTGTGTCTTGAATGTGTGAAGGGCTGGGGTAGGGGCTAGGGTAGAGGGCGGAAAATTTCAGCTGCTTTCAGCAATTCAGTAGCATCTTGCAACTGAAGGCTCTTTTCACACCCTGCAACATGACTGCTTTGCCTTTTCTGAGGCTGGTGATGTGGGGAAGGGGGGTGGCCTATGTCCACATTTGGGGAGCTACCAGAATCTCCCCTCTATTCTTATTTTTTAACAGGGACAGATATATTGCTTAGGATTTTCTGTCTGTGGGTCTGAGGGTGTGGATGGGTGGGAGGTGGGGGGAATTGGGGGTGCATGGCTGGCAGGGAATGTGATGAGATCTGTCTCTAGCTCGGAGATAAAGGAAGCAATTCTTCGTCTTATGCCAAAAAAAATAGAATGCCCAGTGAGCCTTGGTCCCTGGTCAGAATGCTCTCTATTACTCCTGGCTCCGATGAATGGGAGATGCTTTATGTGCATGTGCTGTGTGGTGGCTCAGAGGACAGGTGCATTCATTTTTTTGTATTACAACAATGTGAGCAAGAATTAACCTGAAGCTATTTCTCCCCCTTCCCCCCTCATCAACCTGTGCTATAGCAAAAAATGCAATTAATTAATAACAAAAACATTAGCCAGGGGAGGGTTACTCTTTTTGTAATACCCTTCATAGTACAACCAGTTAGACAACTGTGCATGAGCTGGTAAAGAAACAGAGGACCACGCCTCTGTTAGCTCTGAACTCGAGTGGGATAAGAGAAGACTACAGTGTGAACCTGTTGGAAACCAATTCATTCTTTTTTACAGGTACCACCTGGCTTTTCCTGTATGAGAACTGGGGTCATAAGAAGGTTTGGGTGGTAGCTAGTTTTGAGTGCAAGATTTTTTATGGCCAAAGTGATAATGAAATAAAAAAAGAAAACAAAACAAAACAACCTATTTAGATCATTCTTCCCTCATCCTTCCCCCTTTCATTATGTGTGAAAGCCCAAATCTGCTCCTGATTGAGAACCTCTTTTGGCTGAATCTCTTGGACTTCCTCAGGATGATGCTGGATTCATGCAGTTGGAACTTTGAGGCAGGAACTAACATCAGTAATCTTGTAAGGTGTTTTTGGAAACTTCTCCAAATTACGGATCTGTAGGTAGCAGCAAGGAGCTTTCATCCCTATTCTGAACCCAAAACTCAATTCAGTCTTGGGTACAGCACCATACTGGTTGGTTTCTTTATATATGTGTACGTTTATATGTGTCTTATGATATAGCACTGCTGTATTCTGGAGCCATAGCCTACCACACTGATGTGACTAACTCCAGTTACTGTAAGACAGCACAGTATTGAAAGAAAATGCAGGTTCGAGTCTGTTTCTGAATGGAGAGGTAATGTGTGCATTACCAAACGAAGGAGCAATTTTATAGACTAATGGGGAGGGGCAGTGAAGGGGCTAGAAAGACCCTGCGTCATCCTGTGCTCTTCCTCATGCTGGTTTATCAAATGCTTTGCAATTAATGATACCTTCATTAAAATATGGAAGGAGATGGTGATAGCTAGCAGGGGAAACGTTGCAGCCAGCTAGCAGAGCATGTTCAGCTGGCAAATATGGGCAGCAGAGGAAAAGAGCAGAGGAGGAGAAGGAAGGCAGACAGGGGGGCAGAGTAACAGAGTGATGGGCGGAGGTGCACAACACATTTTAAAATAAAGTAGGGTAGCTCTGGGATTCTTTGGAGTCAGAAGAGAGCTATTGGGGGAGGGGATGGTGGTCAGATGGATAATATTACCCACACCGTCACGGGTTAGTCATTGAAACTCCTGAATAAGGTTGTGATGTGTCTGTTCTTTACATCCCTGTGGCTTTACACCTGGCATTCTGTATTCTGACATCTTTAGAAGTGCATGGTGTGCAGGTATCTTGATCCCATATAGCCTTCTCTTCCCACTCTGTCCATTAATGCACCGCATGGTACACACCCCTTTGCGCCTGCATGTGCAGCACACGTCTCCACTCTCTGGCCGCTCGCAGCTGTACTGCACGTATAGGCACTGGCACACATGCATTCATTTGCACATCCTTCCTGATCCTTAGGCAGCCATACAACCTGCCTGTGCATATTGGGTAAGACATTCCTGGGCTCGAAGCCCAACTCCTGCTCCTCTACCTGAACACACACCACAACTGCCAAACTGGCAATATAGCACTTCACTCAGAAAAGCTGGATATACACCAGAGGAAGCTTTAATTTGAAGAAAAAGACCTTGGATTTTGGCTTGTGCTCATCCTCTGTCCCCACCCAGACCTTTCACAGACAGTAAAAGATGGAATGGGTTCTTCAGCATAAACAGGAGTTTCTTTCCCAAAATAAAGACAGCTTTCCTCAAATTATTTTTCAGGGGAGGTCCCTGGTGTCCCGCCTTTTTGGCAGCTAAAGAGCAAAATGTTTAAATCACAGGCTTGGGCGTGGAAGAAATCGCTTCGCTTTTGCGTCTAGGTGTGCCTTTATGTGTCTGTCCTCCCACCCCTCAAAGGCAAATATGTTCACATACTTGTACCTTGCAGATTATTCTTTCTTGTGGGTGCAATGCCAATGCGAAGAGTGAAGTATCAGGCTGACTGTGCCCGCCCATCAGAGATGTAGATAGCTTGGTGTTGTCATTTCTGCCTGCAGCTGATTGTAGCTCTGAATCTGTGCTCACAAAACAGTCAGCTAAAAGGTGGCATAACCAAAAAGCTGGGTCAAGCAATTCCTGACAAAATGGAACTTAACCTTTACTGCCAGCAAAAGATGAAGTCAGAAATACCCAGAGCTGGATACTTAGATAGGTGGCTAGAAATGCGAGTGTTGCATGCACCGCATGCTAGAACAGATGGACGTTATGGGGGTATCTGCTCAGTATTGGATTGCATGAGTGATTAAACAATAACCCGCAAGCAGGTTTCCCACTTGTGGGTGAGATGAGTCTCATTCATCACTAGGCACATCCGACGGCTTCTCTCCCATTCTGTCCTCTCTTCCTCACCCCAGTGCTGGAGAGCCAGCGGCTGCAAAGGTTTAAACCTGCCACACCCATCAAATCAAAGGAGGGAGGGGGGAAGAGGCAGTCTGCGTTTCTTTCCCCTTCCACACGAGCAGCATGAATAAACAGGGCTGTACATCTAAAGATGTGGCTTAATGCAATTGGAGAAGGAGAAAGCATTAGGGAACTGTTATAGCAATTACAGCCAGCCAGCGAGGTGTCTTGTCATTCCAGGAACTGCAGAGGTGTGCAGGAAGGAGGAAATGGAGAAAAAGAGAGGGAGGAAGAGGCTTGCAGAATTACGGTTTTCTTGCCCCAGGATGTTAAAATGTCACTAACCTCATTTAGAATAACTTAATTATGCTGCACAAGCTAGATGCTTCAAAACTTGCAAGGCATGGTCTTGCCTTTAAACACCAACTTGGAGAGAGAGAAAAAGAATATTTTAAATAAAAGGTGTCCATCCACACCCTTCCTCCCTCCACTTGCTAGCATGGTGTAAATCACTACAGACTATTGACTTCAGGGCAGAGACATCTGGGAAGAGTCTAGCCATTGCCTCTGCCTTTATGAGAGACATGGACCAGTTTCTGTGCTTCTTCCAGTAAACAATTTCTGCATGGAAGTTTAATTACTCCAGGTCCTTACTATTTCTCTTCCAGGGGCAATGCCTCTGGGATTACTCCCCCGAAGAGTGTCTCCAGAGAAACACCCCTCCCATCACCCTATCCTCCTTCACTGCCTTTTCTGACTATTAGAGACATTGATTTCTCCTAGATTGCTTAATGTAACTCTTCTTAATAGCACAGACAAGCCCCCTCCTAGGGAACTAATTGCAGGCAACAGTTTCCAAAGGGAGGATACCAGTAATGCTTAGTGGAAAAGAAACCAGCCTCTTGATCCAGATTTCCTGTTGCCGCTTGCTCCTGAATGAGGGTCCCAGCAGAAAACAGTTAGGCAGTACCCACTGCTATGTAGAGGCATCCCTGGTGAAAGGGCTGCATTGAATCTGCCAGGCTGGGTACATCTGTGCAGCCTGAGGAACTGACATGTATTATCTGAGGGCTTGTCCTGGCCCAGTGCTGAAGGTGTCTGAGCTGCTCCTACCTCAAGATAATAGAACGGGCTGTAGCTCCAGACTCTGCCCATGCCATGCTGAGGGGGTGGGCATCACTTGGGGAAGAGGGATGAGAGGAACCCCTCTTCCAGTCACGTGGCTTTGACTGACTAGCAGGAAAAAGTGCAACTCCAGTCAACTCTCATTTCAGGTCAGCTGTTATGTGATGCCATCCCAGGATCTAGTAGCTACCCTACCCAGATTCACGGATATACAGACAGTATATCCCCTTCTCCCCATTTCTCAGAGAGCAGAAATTCCCCATTGCTGGCATCTACCAACTTACAAGGCCTTCTTGTGCTAGGGGGAAGGTGAACTTGGCCTTTGCCCATTGCAAGATAAAAATAGGCTGATAGTCTCACACAGATGCCACATGTGATCAAGGATGTGAATACCTGCTTGGGTTCCCTGGCCTCATGCTGTGAGGTATGTGGTCTCCTCTGCTCCATCTGCAGAAGACATGAGGTGTAAGTGGGCTCAGCCTAGTCTGTACCAAGCAGGTGTGTACATGCTGAGAGACTGGTGCATCAACAAGTAAGATACCCATAGCCCAGCAGCTCTACATGGGAATGCCAGGCTGGTAAGAGGAGGTCAATCACCCAGAAAGGCCCAGTGGAAGCTGCATGTGCATTGCTGGTGGAATTACCAGACTACCTTGCTATGAGAATACCAGAGCAGGTATCCACTTGAAACACCTTTCAATACCTGAAGTCCAAAGTCAAAGTCTAGAATTCATCCACATTCGTTTCATCTGTAATTCCAAGACACTCCTGAGCTCACTGGGAGGTAACATGTTATCTCAGAGCTCTGATGGCCTCATGTGGAGAAGGTGTTTATGTTTCCTCAGGGTTCTCCCTATCACCTGCTGAGTGTGTGTGTAAAACTCCAGGGCTTTTCATGGTTGCAAGCACCACAGGCCAGTAGTTAGTAGAGAGGAATTAGTCTGGGGAGAGCTGATTTCTCGTCCTAGCAATGCTATTAACCTGCTTTCTGACTTGATCTAAGCATAGTTTCTCTGCCTATCATGGCTGTCTCTGCAAGATGCTTCTTTAATTTGGAAACTACATAATTACTTTGTGGAAAAAAAAGAAAGATTCAGATGCCCTCAGGTGAGAGATGCTTTAGAGGAGCAAAACATTGCTTTATCCATCCTCAGCCACTCCTGTGGAGCTGAGATATTTATTAGCCACTTGTGTTCCTTTAACACAAACCACTCATTTTCTTCCCTGACCCAGGCTTTATTGCTGAGCATTGGGCTACAGCATGTTTTTCTCCCATCAGTGTGCTAGCTCTTCCTCTGCCATCATAAAGATCCAGTCTGTAGCATCCTGCAATATGTGTGTGGGGTGAAGGAACAGTGTAATGAAAATAGTGATTTGTTTTTAATATAACAAAAAGAATTTATGCTTTTGGAGTTACACTGGTCCTGCTGTCTCCACCTGTTATTCATTTTATTTCCTCTCCCCATCTGTTCTGCTCCTTGCCTTCCTCCTGCTCCCTTGACCATGCAGTCCTGCTGCTCCTTCTCTCCTCCAGCTGGGTACCAGCCTTCCATTAGGCTGTGCTTTTTTGGGACTCCTGCTGGCAGCATCAGCCACTACCACCAGGACCTTATTCCCTTCACCCTTCCTGGCACTGCTGTCAGAAGGGAAGCTGGTAGGAAAGCAACATGGATTCTTGTCTTGTGCTTCCAGTTGCATTTGCAGCTTCCCCAGTTCTGCTCCATGTAGGCAGCTGTGGTTGAATGGGCACCTATAGACAGAGCCAGCAAGGGTGTGCATCCTCACCTGTCACACAGCTGTTACTGTAGGTAAAAGGCTGCCCACCCCCAGTAGGCAGCTGGGGAAGAGTATGGCTGCCTTAGGAGCAATACAAGTAGAACCCTGCTTTCTTGAGAATTCCTACCTCTTCTGGCATGTCCCTTGGGTATTAATGCCACTGTGGTGTGGCAGGCTGTACTCTAGTTGTCTTGCTGGCTCAAGAGAGGATGCCCTGAGACATCCTCCCATCATAGCTGGTTGTCTTTGATTCTTCAAAAGGGAATCAGGATGTATTTATATTCTTTTAAATTATAACCAATAAATGTCAGTCCCATTCATTACTCATCCTGCTTCTGAAGTTTCTTGAATTAATTCCAGACATAATCACAGTATATCTCTCTTTATAAAAAGCTGGGGTATCTCACAATATTTTAACCTTCTCTCTGTAGGAGACACCTTTCTGTAAGGGCTGACAATTAGTGAGGCTAATATTAATATTAGTAAAGCTAACACTTCCCTGAAGTGTTCAAGGCCAGGTTGGACAGGGCATTGAACAACCTGGTCTGGTGGGAGGTGTCTCTGCCAGTGGCAGAGGGTTGAAACCAGATGCTCTTTAAGGTCTCTTCCAGCCCAAACCATTCTACAATTCTGTAATGGGCTCTAAAAGAATCCTGTTCACTTGGCTTCAATGCCCCTAATATTTAGGGGTTCATGGGAGTGTGTTTGGATGTCAGCCTATCTTTGAAAGCTAGTTTTATTCCACTTGTCTCATAATTGCCTAGGAGTGAAACTATGGTCTCAGGAACTTTGGCTTTTTTATTAATTAGGATCAGGGAGCTGGGTTAACCTGGAGTACACTCCAGGGAAACCTTATAGTGGCCTTGAAGTACCTGAAGGGGGCTATAGGAAAGCTGGAGAGGGACTTTCTATAAGGGTTTGCAGTGATAGGACAAGGGGAAATGGTTTTAAACTAGAGTGGGGTAGATTTGATTAGACATCAGGAAGAAGTTCTATACTATGAGGGTGGTGAGACATTGGCACGGGTTGCCTAGAGAAGTTGTAGACACTTCATCCCTTCGAAATGTTTAAATCTAGGCTGGATAAGGCTTTGAGCAACCTGGCCTAGTGAAAGGTATCTCTGCCCATGGCAAGGGGTTGGAACTAGATGATCTTTAAGGTCCCTTCCAACTCAATCCATTCTATGATTCTATGATAATTGTTGACGTCTAGAGTAAATTACAGTTTTGATTACTCTTACAATTGCTAAGACTATTATCAATTGGCATCCAATTCATCAGGCTATTGAATAGATTCTAATCCATTAATTTTATTAATATAGTACAATGACCTTATAAATCTGCAATATTAAGTACTCAAGAATGATCAGTTTGGAGCAGCATAGTACCATGCTTTGCCCTTTTTCACGAGGTACCAGTAATTTATGTTCAGTTCAAATTTAAACCAGCAAGATATAACCTGCACTGGTTTTGAATTGACCATTGTTCTTCAGGTATCATTCCTTCTTCTGTTTGCCCACTGCTTCAGAAGTAAGGTATTCAGTGATGGATTCATAAATAAATAATCAAAAATCATCTAGGTTTGGAAGGGTAGACAGAAAGAAGCAAGTATCACTTGCTGGTTTGCTGCCAGTGAAATTTTCAGCCATTTAATTTCCTTTAAGAGTGAAGTCCACTGCTGGGAATCACCTCCTGAGAAAATGCAAGGAAAGCATCATTTGCTCGACTCTTCCTAAGAAATGTGGCAGAGCTGGGAAGTGCTACTGGAACAACAGTGAACTGGAATGACGGGAACTGAGGAAAAGGAGTGTTTAGAAGCCAGACCGAAACTTTATCCTCAGCAGGGACACTTCACTGTAGGTGGGAGAATTGCACTGAAATGGCACTTGTGTTCCTCAGAACTGGGGCACCTTTCTTAGGGTCAAGATTTCAATTCTTAGCTTGTTATTTTGGAGAAGCCAGGCTGGCAGCTTACAAAGACTTGTACTGCACAGGCTGATTTAGAATCTGTCAGAATGGAGAGTTTGTGTGCTCAAAGATGAAAACCAGTGGGTTTAAGCCTTCCTGGTGTTTGCATTGGAAGACCCAGGGGAACTTAAACCCCTACTGATATTTTTGAGGAAGACACCTGCAAAAGAAAATTGATCACAGAATCCTAGAATGATTTTGGTTGGAAAAGACTTTTAAGATCATTGAGTCCAACCATCATCTAACTCTACCAAGTCTGGTGCTAAACCATGTCCCTCAGCATCACATCCCTGTGTCTTTTAAACACCTTCAGGGATGAGGATTCAACCACCTCCCTGGGGAGCCTGTTCCAGTGTTTGAGAACACATTCAGTGAAGAAGTTTCTTCTAATATCCAACCTAAAGTTCTCTGGTGCAACTTGAGGAAATTTGAAGTCTTACCACTTCTTACTCAGAAGAGACCAACCCCCACCTCTCTTCAACCTCCTTTCAGGTAGTTGAGTTGTTTCTTCAAACTAAACAACTCCAGTTTCCTCAGCTGCTCCTCATAAGACCTGTTCTCCAGATTCCTTCCATCAGCTTTATTGCCCTTCTCTGGATCTGCTCCAGCATCTCAATGTCCTTCTTGTGGTGGGGGTTCCAAAAGCGAACCCAGTACTCAAGGTGTGGCCTCACCAGTAGTGAGTGCAGGCATTCAATCACTTCCCCAGGCCAGGATGTTATTGACCTTCTTGGCCACCTGGGCACAAACTGATTTGTATTCAGCTGGCTGTCTATCAACAGCCAGGTCTTTCTCTACTGGGCTGCTTTCTAGCCACTGTTCCTCAAACCTGTAGGCTTGCATGGGGTTGTTGTGACCCAGGTGCAGGACCAGGCAGTTGACCTTGTTGAACTTTTTACAACTGACCTCTGCCCTTTGATCCAGCCTGTCCAGATTCCCTTTGTAAAAAATATTTAATGCTGACTGTTAAAATTGCAGTGAAAAGCATGATAAAGTTGTATCCAGTCCCACCAAAAGCATAGGATCTGGCAAGCAGGTTTTCCCTTGTATACTAAATTCCAATCAGAATATCAGCCAGAGGAGATAAAATCATAAAGAAACAGTGAATGGAACAAGGGAAAAAAGTTCCTCCCCCCAAAATAACTGAAGAACTGAATCTAACTGAAACCTCAATGAAGTAAACAGAAGTTGGGTAACTTTCAGAGGATAGTTAGCAAAGTTAGTATTTGAATCATTATCTGATGCTCCATCTTTCATGGCAAAACCAGATATGCAGCGAAAAGAACCCTCCACTATGATGCCAGTGTGCAGGACTCAGTGGAAGACAGAAAAATTGACAAATTACTGAAAAATGAGCCCTACTGGCTTATAGGAACTTCTGGCAAATCCTCCTTTAAAACTCACTTAGTTCTTTCACATGCTCTTTGTTTTTCTTCCTTTGAGTGGTATAATTTCACAAGTGAGGAAGAGATACCATAAGACAATGCCTTATCTTGTAGGACTGCAATACTTTTTAATTAGGGCATGGCTGACAAGTCTGAAATCTATGACAGTATTTTACCATTGTTCTGAACTGAGGAATAAGGGATTGTTGTAAGCTGAACTTTCTTCTTACACCTATCTGGATAGGTTGTAGAACTTCAGAGCTTCCTTCTTTTCTAACTGTGGAGGTTCCTAAGTCATAAATAATTACACTTAGATTTGTAAAGTCTCCTAAACATTAAAAGGCTGCTTACTGGCATTCCTAGATGATACCTAATTTTATAAGCAATAACCAGTTCAGATACCTACTTAAGAGCTAAGCTACTGTGGGGACTACAAACCAACTAGAACATCTCTCTTATGAGGAAAGGCTGACACCTGGGGCTGTTTAGCCTGGAGAAGAGAAGACTGAGAGGAGATCTTATTAATGTTTATAAATATCTAAAGGGTGGGTGTCAAGAAGAAGGTGCTAGGTTCTTTTCAATGGTTACCTGTGATAGGACAAGGTGCAATAGATGCAAACTGGAACACAGGAAATTCTTTCTCAACATGATGAAAAACTTCTTTACTGTAAGGGTGCTGGAGCACTGAGAAAGGCTGTCCGGAGAGGATGTGGAGTCTCCTTCTCTGAAAACTTTCAAGACCCATCTGGATGCATTTCTGTGTGACCTGCCCTAGGTGATCCTGCTTTGGCAGGGTGGGGTTAGACTCTATGATTCCAGTTGCTTTCCCTGCACAGCCAAAACGGGGAAGTTTGTCAGACACAGGTCTGACAGGTCAAGTGTCTGCACAGAATGCATCCATGAGGAAGGGAATATGCTATGTTCCTTTTATCCAGAAGCACTTTGATTAAACTATTTGCCAAGATATGTGGTGAATATGCCATCTCTGCCAAAGTAGATCTGTGCCACCACCTCCCAAGGGAATGTGCCATTAAACTGTGGAATATAGTGGAACCAGTGTTTCCAGTATGAAGCTTCTCTATTTTACACAGGCAAAGAAAAGATGAGTTGGGTCAGGGCAAGAGAGTGAAAGAATACCATCCTGACTAAAGAGCCCTGGAGGGGAGTGATGATTTTTGGTTAAGGATTTACATTCTACATTGTCAATAAATCCAAAGCATTTTATGCCCATTTTGCCTGTCTCCTGCAATATGGTCAACTGCAGTTTGATTGCTAAAACAACAAACAGGAGCTACAAAGGATGAAGATCAAGATCTAGGAAAGGAAGGTACTGATCTAAGGTAGTTGTTTCAAATCATCCTAGCTTATTTACAAAGCTGATGGAAGCAATCTGTGAACTATAAGCTTTGAATGCTTTGAACACTCACGAGGGCTGGATGAGGTGTCAGAAGGCTGAAAAAAAGAACAAGGAGAAGATAAGGTATTACAGACTACTCATTTTAATTTCATTCCTGGGGAAAAAATGGTGGAAATAATCAAATAAAGAAGATTATTAGGAGCCAGCACAGATCTGTCAAGAATAGATCATGTCAAACTAATATAGCTTTCTTCTATACAAGCCTTGTGAATACAGTGGAAGTAGTTGTCATACCTTGTCATTTGTAAGGCTTTTGACATTATCTCACAGGCTTTTATCATAAGTGAAGCAAAGAAACATGGTCCAAAGGAAAACATTACAGCAGGGATGCAGAACTGGTGTAGATAATCCTACTCAATGAGCAATTCTCACTGATTTCCTGTCAAAACAGAAGACTGCATCGAGTGGGTTGCCACAGGCTTGAGCTATGGCCTGGTAGTGCTTCATGTTTTTATTAAATATGTTGTACTTTATGCTTTAATTTCAACCTTGATAATTGTCTAGAGGAAGTGGCTTTTTTTTTTTTTTTTTTTTTTTTAATCTGCATATGGTGGAAACCAGGTATAGGCTGTTGAAACAGTGGAATTTGAGATAAGCTTGTCAAGTCAAGGCTCAGATTTGAGTAGCATCAGAAGAGATGTGAAGTGTGCTCCATGAGAATGATTAATAATCTGTTGCCAGCTGTCCATGGGAGCCAATGGGCCAGCTAAATGCCCATCTGGAGGGGAGCTAGGGTCTCTAGAGGACCAGAAGTTCCATGTCAGTCTAGAACATTGTTCCAGTGTCAAAAAGGAAAACATCTTTTTATTGGATTGTGCAAATGGGAGTCCGGGCTGTAAGACACATCTAATAAACCTCTGGATCTGATGAGCACATCTAAGTCTCAGCTGAAATCTCATGCCTTACTCTTGTACTGCACTCTAAGAAGGTGTGATGCAGTGAGAGTGCAGACTGGGATAGTGAGAATTGCTGGCAATCAAGGGAAATACAATTTGTGAGGTAAGACTGAAATAATTAGAGTTGTTTAACCTGAAAGCAATAAGGCTGAGAAAAGCCAAGATGTCAGACTGGTGAGTGCAAGGAAATGGGAATAATCTGTTCTTCCTGTCCAGGGTAGATAAAACAAGGAGTAATGGTCCTTAATGGGCTTTCAGAGTGATTCAGACTGGACTTCAGGAATAGTCCAAAAGGATTGTGATGCACTGGAATAGATTAGCTGAGAAAAATACAGCAGCTGAAGTCACTAGAGGGCTGTAGGAGGCACTTCCGGACCAGACAATGGACTAAACGATCCCTTGAGCTCTCTCAACACTGTTTTGTAACATTAGTATCAAATATTCACTGGAGCAGGAACTGGACCCAATGTGTCCTCTTGCAGAAGAGTGTTTAACCAGTAGGCTTTAAATCTATGTTTACTCCTGTGCTGTCTCTGTCTCTGGCCTCATGCTTATTTAATTCTTCTGTGGAAAAAGCCCAAGAGCTTAAGCAGGAAAAGCCAGGAACAGCATACTCTAAACAGTCTTCTGTAGGAGAAAGGTAAGACTTGAGATCTTTTCAGGTGCAGTAGAGAGTTGGATCAACATCTCCTGTAATTTAGGGAGGCGAGACTCCCCATTGAGATATGAGATAATACCTCTCTACTGCATGCTATCAGAGAAGAACTATATCTCTGGGCAGGACTTCAGGGCTTGGAATTCAAAACCAAAGATGCCTTCCCGATAATCAGACCAAGATACCTAAATCTAAACAATTTAGATGCTTCAGCATTTGCTATGGGCAGCTTCAGAAGGCATTTATATATTGCATTGTAACACTGAGCTGCCTAGCTCCCCCCATTTTTTCTAATGGATTTAAGACTATCATTTCTGCAAGGCATCTCACCCTTCTCCTGGACTTAGCTCCAACATCCATCTTCTAAACACAAACATCTGCTGGAATTCTACATTGATGTCCACTTTTCATCATCTTCAGGAGAGAATTCTTACAAGGGATTTATCCCTTGGTGGCTTCTTTTACCTGCCTGACATGAATTGTCTCGAGGCATTTATATGATAGTCACTCAGAAATTCCTGACTGGAGTGCTGTACCCCTACTAGTATGCACCTTCAGTGCTTAATCCCCTCTGCTCCATTCTGATGTGTCCCAGCAATTACTGGGAATACTGAATAAAACATGCTGAGATACAATATTCACCTTCAATGGATATATTCTTATGCAGCCAAAGAGCTACTGCTGTATGAGAATTAGAACTGAAGCTGGCCTGTGATATCTGCCATTATCATGTGATGAGTCTGCACAACTCTCTTTTCTTTGATTATTCCAAAGCCTTTACACAATGCAAGAGGGGGAACCAGACATCCTGCCTATAATCAGGATTACTCAGTTTTGAGGGGATGAGATAAATTGTAATAGTCAAAGACAATCTTTTTAACTACATTAAATGTTGATGAGCTTTCCCTGTTTGGATAAGAATTTTCTTGGTAGGGGTCTTCTTCAAACAGACACTGTGGGGTTTTGTTATCTGCCTATATCTGTTGAGATCAGAGGAGTGAAGCTTTGAAAGTGTAAAGAGTTTTGCAACCACTTAATAAGCAACAGTTGCACCTTTATAGGGAAAGAGAAAGCCATTATGATTTCAAATGATGAAATGTACTGTTTTCTTCCTCTTTAGTTTACGTTTTTTAAAATAAAAGATTAAATGCTTTTGTTAAGCATTCATTGAGTTTTCAAAGTCAAACACTTAGAATACAGAGAATTAATTAAAAGGGTTGCCTATCCATCTGTAATTTGTCTTCTCTCACATGTAGGCATAATGATGTGGTCCTTAATTATAAGATCAAATACTGGTGGGCTTTTTGTCAACAGGATCCCTGTCTCATTCAGTGCACAAAATTGGAATATACTTAGGGACTGAATGAGTTTTGCCATAAACGAAGGTGTTTTCTATAGGTCTCCTGTTTCATTTACTGCCAGTGATGAAGGTTATGTATTGAATTGTGCAAGGGGCTGTTCAAAACCAGAAGAATGGCCTCATGTTTTTACAATTGAATAGTGCCCTGAAGAATTAGGCATTTTCCTGCCTCTTGCCGCAAGTTTTTATGTGATATGAAAAAGCTATATAAATGAGGTTTTCCATGGGTGGCCACTAATTGGTATGTTCTCAGTTTGAGACACCTGGGGTCTGGCTGGCAGAAGTGCAGAGCCAATATCGTTTGGAGTTCTGCTCTGAACACAGTCAGAGCTGGGGAAATGCACATCTAAAACATTACAAATTAGGGACCCAAAATTAGCGGGTGCTCTGGCCATTTTCACCTTAGGCTCTTTGTGTCTGATTTCACTGTGTACAATACAGATAACAACCCCACCTACCTCCCTTGGAGAACACCCATTAAGGCTGAGATATTATGGCAAAATAGCGCCAACAAGAAGACTATGAGGAAATCAGTATTCTGCATCCAGAGATGGGTTTGAATGATGTGTGGCAAATAAAACACTTTGGTATGCCCAAAATTAGGATAACAGGAACATCCTGAATCACTACCCACTCAGTGAGCTCTTTCCATCCTTTCTAGTAACTAGAGTAGGGAGACGTGCAATAGTAATATTAATCATATTAATTTTAACATCAATATTATTATTAATGATAATAATTATAATAATGATAACAATAATTATAATAATTATAATTATGATAATAGTAGTAGTAATAATAATAATAACAACAACAACAATAATAATAATTTTTAAAAAATATGGTAAAGTCATAGGACAGCAATGTGCCCTTGTTGCCAAGAAGGCAAATGATATCCTGGAGTGCATTAAGAGTGTGGCCAGAAGGTCAAGGGAGGTTCTCCTCTCCCTCTGCTCTGTCCTAGTATTTCATCTAGCCCTGGGCTCCCCAGTTCAAGAGGGACAGGGATGTACTAGAGAGAGTCCAGTGCAGAGCTGTGAGGATGATTAAGGGAGTGGAACATCTCTCTTATGAGGAAAGACTGAGAGACTTGGGGCTGTTTAGTCTGGGAAAGAGATGACTGAGATCTTATTAATATTTATCAATATCTAAAGGGCTGGGAGTCAAGAAGATGGGGCCAGTCTCCTTCCAGTGGTGTCCTGGGCAATGGGCAATGGATACAAACTGGAACACAGGAAGTTCCATCGCAACATGAGGAAAAATTTATTTACTATAAGGGTGCCAGAGCACTGGACCAGGCTACCCAGAGATGTTGTGGAGTCTGCTTCTCTGGAGACTTTCAAGACCCATCTGGATGTGTTCCTGTGTGGCCAGCCCTAGGTGATCCTGCTTTAGCAGGATGGGGTGGACTAGATAATCTCTGGAGGTACCTTCCAACTTCTGCCATTCTATGATTCTGTGACTATTGTTAGGCACAATGGAGTTAAATCAAAGTTTCAGAGGTAGCCTGCATTTTAAATTTTCTGCTTCAACCTTTGCCATGTGCCCAGAAAGATGCTTGTAAAAAAGGCTTTTTATGTAATATATGAGTCACATTACTTTATACTTGTGCCTGTTAATGATGGGTTATAAAATAATTGGGCAAAAATGGGCCAGATGTGTTATTACAGATACTAGTACTATGCTTTTCATTGGTGATGTCAGTTTAGATCCTTAACAAATCAAGCCTGGAACAGTCTTGAGTTTACTCCTTTTGTATGTGAGGAAACTAAGGCACAGAAGAAAGTGGAATTATCTGCCAAAGTCATTCTGCCTGTTTTCTCTATATTCAACCAATAGCTTTTAAGCTAGTATTCACATACCTTGCTTAAATTAATATGGATAAAAAGGACAGAAAAAAGAGGTATGGATTTACTCCTCTCTTCTTCCTCTCTTTCCTCCTCACCTGGAAGAAATATCTTGAGTAATGCAAATAATTTATTTGCTTTATTTTCCAATAACTTTATATTAGTGTCTGTGTGAGCAGGATGTGCATCTGCCTTCAGGACTTCATGATGAAGTACTGAGATGGAGATTTGAGGGAGCAAGGGAGATTTAGGAAGCAAGCAGATCTGTGTTATCACAGGTCCTATTTCCTGCCCTGGATGCTGTTCACACTGAGTTTAGGCACTCAGTTGCTGCCCTGGAGGATCTTCAGGTGGAGAGGTTCTGCTCTCACCAGGAGAGGCAATCTGGGTGGAAAATAAACTCCGTACCAGGATGGTCCCAAGAAAGAGGTCAGAGTTGAGGCAAGAACCTTGGTAATACATGGTCATGTTTTTTTGTTTTTTTAATGAGAGTCTGCCTGGGATTTCTCCCTAATCTGAATGTTGTTATTGTGGAGACTTTGAACCTCTGTGTTGCCTCCCTCAAATCTCTGGTGCATACACTTGGACACAGTTTTCTGGCCAGGCACAGGTGGGAGTTTTTCCCACCATTGCCACATATGATAAATGCTGTTCAACTGGTGTGTTACCTCCTAGCCCTCTGTGTCCATGAATTACCCCCAGAATGAAGTTTGCTTCTCCCAGGGGAGTACAAAAGAGCCTAACATGCTCAAGGGAGAGTTTTTCTCAGCAGAGACTGAAATTGAAATACAGAAATCCCAGTACAGAAATTCAGAAGTCTTGGCAATCTGTAAGAAAAGTTGTGCCGATGTGTCTTGTCTTGAGACAAATCTAATTGCTAGGTATGGATTGAAGCCGATGTCTTATGAGGATAACCTCTCTTCTGCTTTGAGGACCTTCTGCTGAGAGTGCCCTCTCTGGCTGCTTAAGACTCACCTCCTGATCCTCTGGAGTTAAACCTTTGTCTGTCAGTACAGATGCAGAGTTGATGGTCAAGGTGAAGTGATCCAGAGAGATACTTCATGGAGGCAGTGTAAGTGGCCAAAAGAATAAATTCTATTGGCAGATCTGGAGGAAGGATGCTGTCACTCTGGCAGTTAAGAATGGAAGTGGAGAGGTTGTCAATGTAGGGAAGAGACAGATCTTGCAAAGTGAATGTGTGGTTGTCTCCCCAGGTCAAACCTGATGCATATTTGCCAAAAAGGTAGTGGGGATGTAGGTCTTGTGTTAACATTTGTGAGCTGGTGGGGATTTTGTAGTACCTACTGCTCCCAAATCAAACTGGATTTCAGAAAAGGTTTCTGTGGCTTTATCACAGTATACACAGCACAGAAATTAAAGGAGTGGGGAAAAGGCAGTGTACTAGGTCAGGAGATAGTTTTGTTGGAAGCCACTGACCCTAACCATAACCCTACAAGGAACTACAATCGTGTGGCTCCAGTGGCTGCTTCTCTTCACAGGAGGAGAAGCACTGGCCCAGGCATACGATACTGCAACTTGTAAGCACCCACTACAGAACTGAAGGAGCCTTACCACACTAAGGACAGTTTTCCTGTCTTGCAAAGTAAATGGCCCCACTGGCAGGGCTTCCTTTCTTTTGTTGTCCTGACCTGTCATTGCAGAGGGCAAAACATGTTCCTTGTTGCTCTCCCTGCTTATATCCAGCCCCATCCAGTTCCGTCTTTCATGTATGATTCCTTGCATCTCAGCTTCACACAATATGGTATCAGTGATACCAATACACCCAGCCTCTAGTTTTTCAACTTCTCTCTTGGGTACTTGTCTCTAAGCTTTTCCTGCTGTCAGGTGCAGCAGATGACAGAGTATGCTGAGTACTTCTGAGGGGTACCATACAGAGCTGTTCTGCTGTTTGGAAATTTGTTTGTGAAAACTCAGAGCAGTGCAGAAATGCCTGGAGTAGATAATCAGAATTGGAGATGGGCACAGTTTTTTTAAAAACACAAGTTTCAAGCACTGTGGTGTGAACAGGAAGTCAGTTTACTGCCAGTGGCAGTGAAATAGCACTCAGTAGCAGAGGAAAATGCTGACCAGGATTTCTGTCATTCCTTTGCTCCACTTGTATCAACACCCTGTCCTTCTGCCCTGCAGCACCCATACTATTCCAGCTCTGATGTTGCAGGGTTGCCATTGAGTTGCAGAAAACTAGGCATGGATATAATGGATCCTTTGAACAAAGTAATTCTCTGTTCAGTAGCTTTTTGTACATATTAAATGACTAAATCTTTAGAGGATTCTTCCCTGATGCTGTAATAGTGCACTCATTAAACTGCCAGATAAGACTTAGTTTCTATTAATTTTTTCTTTTTACTAAGAAAATAATTTTGTTTTCCACTGATAATCCTGCTTCCCCTAATTCAAGGATGGCCAACTTGTGTCTTTTAAGCCTCAGGCAGATACTGAGAGATTAAAACATGACTGCTACAGTGGAGCTACCTAATATTACTGGCGTCACACTGCTGGTGTTAGGACTACTCTTTTTTCAGTATCTCCATATGGGAGATATTTCAGAGTACACTCCAGAGTATACATGTGGGAGATACTGCAGATCTCCCATATGCTTCAGAGGTCAACAGCTCCCTACAAGCTCTGGGATTCAATAGCACTGGAGGAAATGGTTACAAGCTGTGTCAGGGGTCATTTAGGCTGGGTATCAGGAAATATTTCTTCACTGAAAGGCTTATTAAGCATTGGTAGGGTCTGCCCAGGGCAGCGGGGGTGTCACCATCTCTGGGGGTGTTCAAGCAGTGTGTGGACAGAATCACAGAATTAAGCAGTTTGGGAAAGACCTTTGAGATCATCAAGTCCAACCTACCACCCACCACCATCTAATCAACTAAACCATGGCACTAAGCACCTCATCCAGTCTTATTTTAAACACTTCCAGGGATGGTGACTCCAGACATGGTCTAGTGTTGACCCTTCAGTGCTGGGTTGAACGTTTGGACTCTTCCAAACATACATATTCTGTGAATCTGTGACTCAGATGGGCACTCAGCCTCACCCCATCCCACACTGCACTGGGTGCAGGGATCCTTGAGAGCCATTGTTGTTTTCTGCCTGAGAGGTACTTGAAAAAATCCTCATCTATGGTACCAAGTAGGGATTTGATGTCTCTTGGACATTGCAAGGTGTTGTTTTTGTTTTGTTTTGTTTTGATTTTTTTTAAGGCCAAGAGGTTTGAGCTCCCATGATTTAGTTAATTGCATTTTGGAAAGTAAAATCTGGGTAAAATTTCAATTATCTTACATTACTAGGGGTGGAAAGAGATTTAAACTTCAAAGTCCTGCACCTAGGTTGGGGCAATCAGCACATACAGGCTGGACAGAGAATTAATAGCAGAGCAATTCTGAGGAGAAGGCTTTGGGAACACTGGCTGACGAGAAGCTCAACATGAGCTATCAATGTGCACTTGTAGCCCGGAAGGCCACCTGTATCCTTGGCTGCATCAAAAGAAGCATGGCCAGCAAGTTGAGGGAGGTGATTCTCCTCCTCCACTCCACTCTCATGAGACCCCGCCTGGAGTACCATGTCCAGCTCTGGAGCCCTCAACACAAGAAGGACATGGAACTCTTAGAGTCTGTTCAGAGGAGGGCCACAAAGATGATCAGAGGGCTGGAGCACCTCTCTTGTGAAGACAGGCTGAGAGAGTTGGGGTTGTTCAGCCAGGAGAAGAGAAAGCTCTGGAGAGACCTTATAGCAGCCTTCCCATATTTAAAGGATCCTACAGCACAGGTGGACAGGGACTTTTTACAAAGGCATGTAGTGGCAGGATGAAGGGTAATGGCTTCAGACTGGAAGAAGCTAGACTTAGATTAAACATTAGGAAGACTTTTTACCATGCAGGCACTAAGGAACTTGGAACAGGTAACCCAGAGAGGTAGTGAAGGCTTTGACCCTGGACGTGTTCAAAGCCAGGTGGAATGAGCAACCTATTCTAGTAGAAGGGATCCATGCCCATGGCAGGAGGGTTGGAACTAGATGATCTTTACCATGAGCTGGTATCTGTGTGAAAAAGACCACAGAGATACTATGCTAGAAGAAGTTATTAAGGCTGTTAAGCCAAGTACTAAAAATTTGCCAGTACTGGAAATGCAGTTGCCTGTGCAACTTCAGCATGGTCTCCTCTTGTGAATCTATTTCAGTGCACTTCTAATAACAGGAGTGCACAGTATTTTAATTTCCAGGGATTCCTCCTGCATTCAGGATGGACACAGCACTCACTTAATGAGCAGTTATTCAGTATTTTGTTCTCTCATAGTAAGTCAATGTATGACCCCACAGCTTAGCTCAATAAATACTATTCAAATTCTGCTCTGAAATCAGAAATACTCATTTTCTTCTGGGGCTGTCTTGTGATTCTGAGGCCATCGCTAACATTACTTAGTAAATCTTTGCAGCACCAAAGTGAGATAACCGAGTATTTTTATTCCATTTTTGCAGATGGCCAGCTGAGGCACAGAAAGACAGTTTGGCCTGCAAGACTCCCTAATTTTATGTGCTGAATTTGAGAAAAAGAAGACCTGAATTTTATTAGTAGGCTTTATTTTCAATCACACATATCTGAAAACATCTTCCTTTACTGCTGGCTGCAGCTGTGAGTGCTCAGCACAGATTCTGAAGCCAGCTACTCAGACATGCAGAATATGCACTAGAAATCATCCTGTGAAAAATGTGGGCCATGAGAACAGAGGAATTGAGCAGCAAAGGTAGGACAGTGCTGTAAGACAGCCGTCTGCCCTACCCCTGGGATCCTCTGTTCTCCTTTGCCAAACCTCTGCCTCATGTATTTTAATTTTCCAAATTCAAACTGCAAAAGAAAAAAAAAAAGGATCAAGATTTTTAGCATAATCCCTTTGTACCTCTGAGTCCCCTAAGCTTCAAATACCCAGATTTTCAACTAACATTTAAGGCTGCTTTAAGCTCCATTATTTTACTTTGCAGTCTTTCAGTAGATATTTACAAGCCTGTTTCCAAACAGTGGCAGGTTGGTATCAGGTAACTTGCACAACTCTCATGACATATAAGATTTTTATAGGCAGGAGCCTAACAAGGTTTTCAAAGAGCCTTGGTGCCTAACTCGCCCTGGTTTAGACAGGATTAAGGCGAGTAGGCATTTGTCAAGATCTCACCATTTGTTCCTTAAATTGTGAACCTTTAATTCTTCTTTCAATCAAGATTAAGTTGACCTACTAGAGGTAAAGCATAGGAATGTGCACTAAAATGTTAATGATTCATGAATGTTTGTAAAGTGCCATGAGAGTACAATCTGGAAAGCAGGCATCTTGGGGATATGTGTTGTATTTTCTTCAGTCTTCAGAATAATTGGGTTTGCAACCAAAGCAAAATGCAGACGGAAACTTTTTTCCTTTACTTTGCACTGAAATCAACGTGGTCACTACCTGAAAGCCCCAATAGGTGCTCCAGTTCCACACTGAATACTCTCGGATATTACTAAGGATTAGGCTGATCCCAAAACCTTGAGTTAGTAGCGGTCATGAAAGAGTTACAGGAAGTGTTTATGCATCCGTAACTCATTCTTTCTGGAAGGAATCAAATGAATCTTGTTGAATTTAATCTGTTTGAAAATATTCTGTATCCAGGCTTCATTTCTGTTTTAATTTCAGCAGGATTTTGTGAATTGGTTATGCAAACTGACTTCAGGCAGTCAATTTCTTGCAAATTACTCATTCTGCTGTGTTTATATATATGTATGTGTGTGTGTGTTTGTGACATGCAATTTGTGAGAGTTATACAATACCATTTCCTCTCTGACTGGGAAGGAGGATAAAGGAAAAGTTACCAAAAGAAAGGAGAAAAAGGGAAAAAAGAAGAATAAAAAAAGACCATACACCCAGGCTAAAAATTTATAGAATCATAGAATCAGTCAGGGTTGGAAGGGACCACAAGGATCATCTAGTTCCAACCCCCCCTGCCATGGGCAGGGACACCTCACACTACATCAGGCTGGCCAGAGCCTCATCCAGCCTGGCCTTAAACACCTCCAGGGATGGGGCCTCAACCACCTCCCTGGACAACCCATTCCAGGCTCTCACCACTCTCATGGTGAAGAACTTCTTCCTCACATCCAGCCTGAATCTCCCCACTCCAGCTTTATTCCATTCCCCCTAGTACTATCATTACCTGATAGCCTAAAAAGTCCCTCCAGCTTTCTTGTAGCCCCCTTCAGATACTGGAAGGCCACAAGAAGGTCACCTCGAAGCCTTCAGACTGAACAGCCCTAACTCTTTCAGTCTGTCCTCATAGAAGAGGTGCTCCAGCCCTCTGATCATCCTGGTGGCCCTTCTCTGGACACCTTCCAGCACGTCCATATCCCTCTTGTAATAAGGGCTCCAGAACTGGATGCAGTACTCCAGGTGGGGTCTCACCAGAGCTGAGTAGAGGGGGAGAATCACCTCCCTCGACCTGAGGGCCACACTTCTCTTGCTGCAGCCCAGGATCTGGTTGGCTTTCTGGGCTGCAAGTGCACACTGACAGCTCATGTTGAGCTTCTCGTCCACCAGCACCCCCAAGTCCCTCTCCTCAGGGCTGCTCTCCAGCCAGTCACTGCCCAGCCTGGATTTGTGCTTGGGATTGCCTCGACCCAGATGCAGGACCCTGCACTTGGTCTTGTTGAACCTCATGAGGATGGCTTGTGCCCACCTCTCCAGGCTGCCAAGGTCCCTGGCATCCCTTCCCTCCAGCGTGTCTGCTGCACCACACAGCTTGGTGTCATCAGCAAACCTGCTGAGGGTGCACTGAATGCCACTGTCCATGTCACCAATAAAGATGTTAAACAAGACTCGTCCCAGGACTGAGTCCTGAGGGACTCCACTTGTCACTGGCCTCCACTGGGACATGGAGGTCATCGTTCACTATGATGGAATTTGTATGATTTGTGTCTATTTTCGTGTCTGAGGGACCAGTCTCTGAAAAGCAGAGTAAAATTAATGACATCACCTGGCCACATAATGCAGATATTTGCATGCCATAATATTTGCTTTGCTTGAGCAGGTCTACAATTTGCTTAACTCCAATGATGTGTCTTATGAAGGACTTAGTTTAATTATTGTTAATAGGTCAGTAAATTGAACGGGCAAGACCCAGCCTTATTCTGTGACTTTGTGAAGAGGCAAGAGCTATGTATTTCTAAGAAATGGCTCTATATTTTAGATGGCGCTAGGGGAAAGCAAGCTGATTCCTTTAGTATCTGAACTGGTTTTCCACTGTAAACCTGTATGCTCCTTGTGCCTTCTCCTGTGTTCAGCACACTCCCATTGTCTTGACTCCTGTTGCTTGTTTCATGGCTTACTCTCCTGGAACCACAAGGGACATATATCCCAAGGATGTAGAAATAATAATAGTTGTCATCATCATAAATCCTCTTGCATTTGCCTCCTCTCACAGAGGCCACCTCTTTCTTCATCTGGAAGCTCACCATTTGGACAATAGGAGCCCAGATGGAAGCTCTTGGAGAACCTCTGGAAAATGTTTGACATCTTTCCATTCTATCTTTTTTTTGTCCTAGCCTGCTCCAGCTACCCAACTTCTTGACATCCTCAGAGAACTCCTAAATGTGCTGAGTAGCATTTGGGGGATGCTGACAGGAAATGAAGCAGTCAGACTTGGGACTACATGTAACAATCTGAGTGGATTGATATCTATCTATAGGGTACTTGGCCATTCATAAGTTCCCCAAAGATTTTTTTTCTTCTTCTTTTTTTTTTTTTTCCTAGGTGCTTAACTATTTTCAGCACCAACTATGTTCATAACTGCAGCTTTCCCTACTGCCTTTGGGAGTCTGATCCACACACTGATTTATTTTTAGCTACATTGCTAATTATTATTTTTGTGAGTGTAGCGTTTCATTATTCATTAAATCTGGGGAGACATTTTAGTCATTTCTCAGTAGAACAGTAGATCAAGTAAGCTAAGTGTTGAATGCTACACTCAGGCCACAGCAAACTCCATACAATGTTACAGGCTAGGGGAAGAGTGGCTGGAGAGATGCTCAGCAGAGAAATGCTTCAGGGTGTTGCTCAACAGCTGACTGAATATGAGCCAGTATGTACTTGGATGGACAAGAAGGTCTATGTCATCCTGGTTTGTATCAGGAATAGTGTGGCCAGCAGTTGTATGGGTGTGATTGTCCCCCTCTGCCTGGCTTTGGTGACACTATGCCTCAAGTACTGTGTTAAGTTTTGTGTTCCTCACTACAAGAAGGACATATTGTTTCTGGAGCGTGTCCAGAGAAGAGCAAATAAGCTGGTGAAGGGCCTTGTACACAAGTCTTCTGAGGAGTGGATGAGGGAACTGGAGTTGTTTAGTCTGGATAAGGGGAGGCTGAGGAGAGACCTCATTGCCCTTTACAACTACCTCAAGGGAGGTTGGAGCAAGGTAGGGTTGGTCTTTTCTCACACGCAACAAGTGACAGAACAAGGAGAAACAGCCTCAAATTGTGCCAGGGGAGGTTCAGGTTGGATATTAGGAACATTGCTTCACAGAAAGGGTTATCAAGCACTGGACCAGGCTGCCCAGGAGGTAGTGGAGTCACCATCTCTGGAGATATTTAAAAGACATGTGGATGTGGTGCTTAAGGACATGGTTTAGTGGTAGTGGTTTAGCAGTAGTGATTCGATTGCAAGCTCCAGTCTAGGGAAATTCAGAGCATTGGCTTTGGGGGAGAAGTCCAAATACTGGTGAAAAACTCTGCTTTTGCAGAGTGAGTTAAAGACAAACCCAGCCTTGCTGCAGTGCACATGGAAGGCCTAGAGGACCCTGGAGATTTCTAATTATTTGCTCTTCAATGTGTGAGAAAGCTGTGCAGTGTGACATGGCCCCTACTGACAGAACAGAAAACACTGCACCTTTTCTGGTGTTAGATAATCTGTATGTACTTCCCAGTGCTTTCTGTCTGGCTTTGCATGGGATCCTGAAGTTCTTACTGCAGAAACTTACAAGCCCTTCTCAGTACAGAAACTCTCTTTGTGTATCACATCTGCAGCAGAGCAGAAAGAAATGGAATGAGCTTTGTGCACCCTACTTACCCAGCCATTCCCTCTTCCTTGCTGGAGGTCCCTTTGTCCTCACCTACTTTATCAGGAGGGCTGCTGAGTAAAGCCCTTTACGGGGAGGGCTCAAGGGGTACCTGGATGTACAATATGGTTGTGCTGCAGATGCACCAGATACAGAGTGATCTAAACTGTGTGCCTGGGGAAAACACATTACAATGCACAGTGCTTGAGGCTAGTGCCATGCTTCCTGACTGAAGAAAGGTAAAAAGCAGAAGATGTTAGGACCAAGATGTTTAAGGCTTATTGAAACCCCTTTTTAATAGCGACTCAAAGATGGGCAGCCCAGGGAATGGAAAAAATGGAAGGAAAGAAAGAACAGCTTTCCTACAGCAGGAAGCTTAGGAGAAGCTCTGGGTGACTACTTCAATGGGGCTGTGATATACTAGCCCCTATAAGTGGCGAATCCAGACACTTGTGGCTTTTTCCCTAGCACATCTATTCAACACGTTCCTTTTGGCTGGAGGTCTTTGTAGCAGCAATTTAACAGTGTCCACAAAGGGTCTATCACAGCATGCACTGCAGGCTTGCCTCCCCCTTCCCCTTTTCAATAGGGTTGTATACAGTAGAGGAGCAAAGTGGGAAACAAAATGGCTCAATGCCACATGTGCATTTCCCATAGCTCAGTGCCAGTCTCTAGAATAAGTGATTAAGCCCTGAGGCTACTGGGTCTTCTGTTCAGCTGCCTGTGGTCCCAAAGGATATTTCCAATCAAAGCCATGTCTGTACTCTAGTGACAACTCTAGCTGAAGGATGGGAGAGAGGGGTATGGCACAACATCATGCCTTTGGCAGTGTGCCACTCAGGAGTGACAGCTGCAATCATAGGCCTGATTTATCACTTCTACAGACCTTGGAAAACACTGAAGTTACACAAACTGGGCATGGTCTCAAGCAGTCAAGCCCTGGTTCTTGGGTGAAAGAAGCTGTGTCATACAGGTTTCCTCTGGAGATCTCTTCAGGTTCTAAGAGACACTTACGCTTCCTTTCAGGATGATCTCATGCCGCACTGGCAGGAGGTAATAGAAAAGAGCACAGCTTAAATATTGCACAATGTTTTACCTTGCTACAACAACATGGATATGAAGCTCTTGAAGTGCTACAAATGCTAATTCAGTTGGGTTCAGAGTCCTAGAACAAAGCAATGTCTCCTCTCAGAATTTGTTTGGAGCATCAGACCACAGAGATCTTGTAAAAATTATCCCCAGTGAAAAGGTCATTGAAATCAATGAAATTACATTCCACTTTCATCATAGAATTGTAAAATTGTTTCAGTTGGAAAAGACCTCTGAGATTACTAAGTCCAACTATCAATATAAGACCACCATGGCCATTAAACCGTGCCCTGAAGTGCCATGTGCCATGCCATCATCTGACATTGCATTGAGCTTCTAATAAGACCTCATTTGCTAATAAGCTGTACAAACTTTGGAACAGGAGGATTAGAGAGAGATGGTCTAGGTTTTCTCACATTTTGCTGTAAATTAGCAGTATTTAAGGGACCAGTGACTTGTCTCTTGTGTTTGATATGTTAAGGGTAGGTTTAACTCTTCCCATGCTCACCTGATCTAGTGACGAAGGAGAGAGGAGATAAGGGGTTTCTCTCCTTCTTTCTCTGCTTGTTCTTTAAACACACAAAAGGAATGAGAAACAGACTGAGTGATTTTACAAAAGATTTTCTGCAAGGTCTCTGGCATGTAAGACATGCTGTTACTGTGAAGAATTCAGATCCATAAGAGGGATTCATGGCTTCCCCATTGCTTGTGGTGAGTTCATAGACATGCTGTTGTGAGAGCCCTGTCAGCTGCTTTGCAGAAGACCTGTGGAGCAAACATCAGCATCAATGGTACCACTGAAGTAAAGGTGGGTGGAGAGAATGGCCAGGACAATCCAGAGGGAAAAGTACATGTGGATGCATGAGGGCTGTCTCTGTATCAGTCAAGCCCAGACAGGTATGAAGATCCAGAACACAAATCAGTAAACTGAGCTTCCATGAAGATCAGAGCCATCCCCCAACACCATCATTCTCTGCCTCCAATATCAAGGCTGACAGCAGAGCCAACATAGCCAGTCCTGGCTGGTAAGGAAAAACCATGCCACTGGGACACAATGAACCCACCATATACAGAAGGTGAGAATGACCTCAGCTGCTTCAGTGAGGAGATGGAGTCTATACCAATAGGCAGAAACCTTTACTATGGATTCTTGTTTTTTGAGGATACAAGATCTTAGTACACACAACAGTTCTGCAGTTGAGATATGGGATTGGTCTATCCAGAACAAAAGCTGAAGATGTTATGAGAAAGCCTATCTTAGGGAGAGCTGGTTTAGAGCCAGTTTATCAAATTACACAGACCTGCAGCTCTGGTAAGTTAGTTTTTGTGGGGACAGCTCTGGTGATTTGAAAGATTGTACTCTGCTCCTTGGGGAATGGGGAAGCTGTTGGCTAAAGGTGGGGCTG
This sequence comes from Indicator indicator, assembly GCF_027791375.1. Classification (NCBI taxonomy): domain Eukaryota; kingdom Metazoa; phylum Chordata; class Aves; order Piciformes; family Indicatoridae; genus Indicator; species Indicator indicator. The sequence continues at coordinate 89,202,941 of NC_072010.1, forward strand.
TGTGTTAGGCTCTCTTTCAGGAGATTAGGAAAACAAAAGACAAAGATCTGGCCAGGAGGATAATGAAAAGCATGAAAGGTAGTACTGACTTTATTGTCCTTGCCAGATCCTGATCAAGAATCCTGGTTGCTAGCTTCTTCAGCTCACGTGTCATTTCAGGTGGGATACAAACTCCTGTACCTCTTGAAGTTCAGCTGCTGTATGTAGCTGCAGTTCAGGAGGAGAGGAACCTTTTCTTCTTTGTGTAGGTGCTAGTTGTAAAGTGGTAGGGTGTGAAAGGTCCTTTGGAAACATCACTGCCCAGATGCTGTGGTGCAACAGCTCATTGTAGAGCAGCGTGGGAGACAGAGGAGGCTTGTGCACAGCCAAAGCATTTTCCTTATTGAAGACTTAGTTGACATGAGCAGGGCTGATGGGATGATCTGTGATAACTGAATAGGATATTCATGAGAGCACCTTTCCTGCACTGCAGCACTACAGCAAACCTTCAGGTTTCAAGGGCAGAGTAAGCATCACCCTTTAAATTTTACGAGTAGGGTGACATATTGCACAGGACTGAACAACTTGCATTCCCCACCTGGATTTCCTCCATACCGCTTTGGAGAAGCTGCTCCATCTCACCTTTTCCCCCCCAGTGTGGAGGATGGGGAAGGAGCAGGAAAGGCCCAGCCCAGAGCTGTCACAAATTAACTCACCCACATCCAAATCAGCCTGCTTACTGACAGGGCCAGTTCCCCAGCTGGGTGCTGTCAAGAGGCTAGTGCAGGGTCCTTGGGACCACTGCTAGCCCAGTGCTCATGGAAATGACAGACAGGGTTGTGCAGCAAGTTGGTATGTGCTGAAGAGAGCACTACCAACGCTTCTTTCAGCTGTGGCACAGTCAGTCAAGCAAATCTACTACAGGAGACCCTGTTGGCTATTTAGCTGCCTGGCTTTTCTTGGTATTTCCCATTGTCACACCCTTTGGATGTGGATCAGTGATTCTCTCTCTCTGCCCCTTGCACTCTCCCTTCCTCTGTATCATTTCTCTGTTGTGCCTCCTATTTATTTGCTTCTCTTCCATTTAGTGCCTTAGCTTTGGACTGGTTTTGCCTCTCTCCCCATCTTTGCTTTACTCCTCTCCATTTATTTCCTTTGTTCCTCCCTCTCATCTGCTTTCATTCCTTTCCTTCTCCTCTGAGTTCTGTCTCCTCCTTCCCCTAGTCTCCTGCTGTACCAGACTAGCTCCTCACAGTCTGGGTCTCAGCCCCATGCCTCCCCTTCCCTGCCTACCCCTGCAGTGGCAAAGCCTGAGACTCTGCTTGGCCTGAAGGTCTCTGCTGCAGAGCCCACCCTCAAAGCAGCTTCCCAAGCCACTGGGAATTAGTCCCTTACTTTCCCTAATTGCTGGGGTAGGTTGTTTGACTTTAATGAACTTGCAAGTGCTTTCTCAGAAAATAATTGCCCCAAATTTCCAGTGACATCATCATCATCATCATCAACAACAACAACAACAACAACAACAATAATAATATAGAAATACAAATACAGTCTGGAGCTTAGCACCAATCAGGAAGGGAACTTAATATGTAGCTCTCTCTCATTATTAGGTTGAGAAATTTCATGGTATTTGTAGTCACTGTCCAAAGGAGATACCAGATGAGATTCAGGATTAACAGGCAGATTAAAAAGAGGGTTCAGAGGCTGGATAGACTTGGGGCTTGAGACTTACATTGTTATTCTGCTGGCTGCAAAAACCCTGGGCAAACCAGGAAGGAGAACAAGCAGTTGCTGAACTCGTGACAGAGCCTCAGTCTAATTGCCTATGGACTGATGGTCCTAGCACAAAATTCCTCACAATTTCTAGGTGCAACCAGGAAAGGTGAAGGTAACCTCAGAGGCCAAGCTAACTGCAGAGTAACTTGCCTGCAGTTTATGCAGTTTAGAGAGAAGTATAATACTTCCCATCACCAGAGCTGGGTGCAGCTCTATGTTCCCATGGAGGGAATGGGGTAGGATGTGAGCAGCTGCTTCTTGTGGAAATGGTTCTAAAGACCTTGCATAACCCTGGACTCTGGGGAGGCTCAGCAGCTGCCTGCACCAGATCTCAGGGAAGCAAGTCTGAGCTGCAAATTAGCCTCTGGACCTTGGTTGCAGCTGGGGCAGGCACTCTGAGTCAGCAGAGGTTAATAAAAATTCCCTGAACATTTTTGCAGTGTCCAAAACTAAGCAAGCAAAGGAAAAAACCAGGGAATGAGAGAGAAAAGCAGGGGAGGGATTGATAATTCAGGGTTTCATTATGTGCTCATGGTTAGCAGACCATGGGATTCAGTAGGTCTGAAGGAGTTGCTTTAGAATATTTACATAGCAGCATCCATGCCCAAACTGCCCCAAACAAGACCACATAAACCACATAGTTTGAGCCTGGATAAAACTCCTCTTTAGTCCAATGATATTCAAGCTTGCATTTCTAAGCCCATCTGCAGAACAGACTTTTCTAATCAAAGTGCAGTTCAAGCAAAAATTTTTACGTGGTCTTTTTGCTGAATCTCTTCAATGTGGTCTATTTTGGGAGTGGATTGACACTGTCAGCTTGGATACCTTCCTGCTTCATTTTTCAGGCTTTGGTCCCTTAATCCAAACGCCTGCTGGCTGGCTCCTTCTGGAGCAACACAATTATTTCTCTCCAAAAAGGAGACTAGGCACAACTGACAGCACAGTATGTGCCAGGATGCAACCTGAAGCAAGGCCATAGATATAATCATGCCAAACACTCAAGGCCTTCAACACATTCTGCAGACATCTTTTGCTCTCAAGTGCCCTCACACACATAGGCCATACCCCAGGTAATACACATGCCCTTGGCAATAGCTATAAAAGCTCCACCTTGGCAAGCTGCTACTCAGTCCTGATTCTGAGACTTTGGGTGCTTTGAACTGAAAGAAGAATGAACTCCTCCGGTGCCCCACAACCACCAAGGAGCTCCTCACAGCCCAGCTCTGTGCTGAGGCAAGTGCTTTTCTCCAGCAACATCCATGAGCCACTCTGCTCCAGAAATCCTGAGTCTTGGATACCAGCCACTTTGCATCAGCTTCAGGCTCTTCCTTCAGGCTGGCTCTGGCCAGCCTGATCTAGTGTGAGGTGTCCCTGCCCATGGCAGGGGGGTTGGAACTAGGCGTTCCTTGTGGTCCCTTCCAACCCTGACTGATTCTATGATTCTATGATTCGTTCACCCAGTGTGCAAAGGCAGCACATGCATTACTGAATGCCTTTCTCCATTCAATGACTGGAGTTACAGGAGGTTCCAGATGGTAGATGACAACATGGTTGACCACAAGATTAACAGAAAGGGGTGACAAACAGAAGGGAGAGTCACAAAACATGTGAGGAGAGTGTAATGTGTTTATTAGCACTGTCTGGGCTGGAAAAGACCTCTATGATCATCCAGTCCAACCATACACCCAACACCACCATGGCCACTAAACCATGTCCCAAAGAGCCACGTCTAGATGTTTGTTGAACACCTCCAGGGATGGTGACTCCAACACCTGCCCCAATGCCTGACCACTCTTGCAGTGAAGAAATTATTTCAAACATCCAACGTCAACCTCCCCTGGTGCAATTTGCAATTCTTCTTGTGCTATCACTTGATAGCAGGGAGAAGAGACCTAGCCCCACCTCACTACAACCTCCCTTCAGGGGGTTGTAGAGGGCTAGGCTTATGGATGGGGTTAGGATCAGGGTTAGGATTAGGGTTGAGAAGGCACACTGAAAATATCTAAATACATCTATCAGATTTTTTTTTGTCTATCTTCTCAGTCACTGTATACAAGTGAATAACATCCATCTATCCATTCACCTGACCATTATTAGCTTAATCCATTGTAGGAACCATAAAATAGAGGAGGAATATCCTACATGTGAGAGGTTCTTGTAGAGGAGAGGATGAAAACTCCATTTTTTAGAGGATTTGAAATTGGAGAGCTGAAACCCTGCTGGTTATATCCTAGGGAACTATCCTGCATAAGGCCTTCAGAGAAATGAGTTACCCTTTCCTCTCTCAAGGGTGTTTTACTCACCATCACCACAGTCATCTTGGGAGAAAAGGAACTCTGTTTGTTTCCTCGCCTTGCAAGACAAGTTGTACTCAGAGGTGCCATCCTCTAGCCAGGTGTCTTCACACCATTTAACTGGGTTAAAAAAAGCTGTTCTGTGTGCTAAATTGCTTCCTCACTTCACAAGGTGTGAAAGCCATTTCTTTTTCTCACGTGTCCATGCTTCACTCCTTCTGGGGAGACAGCTGGTCTTTTTAATGCATCCTGCTCTTTAAATACTGTCTATAATACAAATCAGGTCATGTAGAGCCAGGGCCACAAAAGAATTGAGGTGACTTAATCCTGTGAAATCAATAGGAGACAGATGCCTGCTTTTCTTGGTGGATCTGGGCCTAAGAGACCTTGATGAGCCTAGTGGAGGAGGGAAGGGTGATGGACATTATCTACTTGGACTTTAGTAAAGCCTTTGACACTGTCTGCCGCAGCATTCGCCTTTAGAAATTCATGACACAAGGCTTGGATAAGTGCACTCTGCGCTGGATGAAAACATGGCTGGATGGCCAGGCCCAAAGAGTGGTGGTGGCCATCAGGAACAGGGAGGTGACCATCCCCCTGTACTCAGCACTGGTGAGGCCACACTTCGAGTATTGTGTTCAGTTCTGGGCTTCCCACTACAGGAGGGATGTTGAGGTGCTGGAGCATGTCCAGAGAAGGGCAGTGAGGCTGGTGAGGTGCCTGGAGCACATGGCCTATGAGGAGCAGCTGAAGGAGCTTGGGTTGTTCAGTTTGGAGAAAAGAAGGCTGAGGGGAGACCTCATTGCTCTCTGCAACTACCTGAAGGGAGTTTGGAGTGAGGAGAGGGCAGCCCCTTCACCTTGGTGGCAAGTGACGGGACTAGAAGAAATGGTTACAAGCTGCACCAGGTTTAGGCTGGATGTTAAGAAATATTTCTTCACTGAGAGGGTTATCAAACATTGGAATGGTCTGCCCGGGACAGTGGTGGAGTCACCATCCCTGGTAGTGTTCAAGTGCCATATGGACCTGGCGCTTAGAGACATGGTTTACTGTTGACCCTTCAGTGTTGGGTCAAGTGTTGGTCTTGGTGATCTTTGAGGTCTCTTCCAACTGGATGTGTCAGAAGGAACATACATCACGCTGTAGTCAAGATTAGAGCATGTGTTGAGGTGCATCTTAACTCTGCAAGTACCACAGGCAAACAATTGATTCAGCACCACTTCACATAGCTGATTAAAGTAGAGATTTCCACACATGCCTTAGTGCAGGTGTTGTGTGAAAAGGAATAACTTGGGGTCCCCACATCTTTGCATGGAGAACACAGGCTATTGTTTTTTTCTTAATAATGAGATATAATTTCCCTTGGGCTGTGAAGTGAGTTATTGATAACTGCCATTAGCTTTGTGGATGCCCAGGCTCTGGCCAGTATTGATGTCTTCTCTGATGGAGTCCTAAATCTGGACTCATGGCACGACAGTTTCACAATACTAGGAGACAGCCACTTGGATTGAAAGGCTCTGGGATTTGGGGTCATGTTAAAAAGGATCTGTAGAGAGCAGCGGAGGAGACCGTATAATATTGAAAGATGTTTTGATGGAACAATAAATTCTGTCTTAATCTCTTCATCCCAGCATCCAACATATGAAACTATGTGATTGTTGTACCAAGGCCAAACAATGAGGTACACCTTGAGAGACAAGTGGACAAATAGTAAGAAGGGACCAAAGCACCCAGTCTCCTTCTTTCTTGCTCTTTGCCTCTGTGTGGCTGCAAACACATAGAACACCTGGAAAATGTCTAGTTCCTCCATTTCTCCTTTCCTGACATACCAGCATGTGGGACATTTGGAAGGGCCTGGGGGTTATAGTATCACTTCCTTCCTTCTTTGCTAAATTTTGGCTTCTTTGTAAAGTATGGGTTTGGAGATTGATGGTGAAAAGGTGGCCAGAGATTGGAAGTCTTCTTGGGGTCATGGCTCCATGCAGTTTCCACATTCCTGGTATCTACCTGGCCGTACCTCTGTCTTAAACATTAATTTCTTATCTCCTACTCTCTTAGCTATGTGACAGCAAGGAAAGTCTCACTTACAGGAACAATCTGCCTGGGAAGGGATGTCCTAGAAACCTGGAGGTATGGCAGACAAACAGATGGAAGTGGTGAGGGGATCATCTTTCTAGGGCTGGAAAGATGTGAGCTGTGTAGACAGAGACATAAAAGGTTAACCATGTATTTCATAAAAGCAAAGCTTTGCACACTGGCTTCAGTGAGGATGCCAGGATCATCCAAATAATAATAAAAAAGTATGTGTTTGCCTATGTGTGTCTTTCTATACCTCTGTATGTCCACCCTTTATTGGATACAGGGGGGAACATTGCTATCAAGGATAATGCAAAGGCTGAGGTACTTAATGCTTTCTTTGCCTCAGTCTTTAATAGTCAGACCCATTAGCCTCAGTGTGTTCAGCCTCCTGATAGGGATAGAGAGCAGCATCAGCTCCCCATAATCCAGGTGGAAGCAGTTAAGGACCTGTTATGCCACCTGGACTCTCACAAGTCTATGGGGCCGGATGGAATTCACCCAAGAGTGCTGAGGGAGCTGGCAGAGGAGCTTGCCAAGCCTCTCTCCATCATCTCTCAGCAGTTCTGGTTAAGAGGGGAGGTGCCAGACAATTGGAGGCTTGCCAGTACAACACCTATCTACAAAAAGGGCTGAAAGCAGGATCCTGGGAACTCTATGTCGGTCAGCCTGACCTCGGTACGGGGAAGATTATGGAGTGGTTCATCTTGAGTGCGCTCACACAGCAAGTGCAGGATAACAGAGGGATCAAGTCCAGTCAGCATGGGTTCATGAAAGGCAGGTCCTACTTGACCAACCTCATCTCCTTCTATGATCGGGTGACCTGTCTAGCACATGGGGGAAAGGCTGTGGATGTTGTCTATCTAGATTTAGTGAAGCTTTTGACATCATGTCTTGTTTAACATCTTTGTTGGTGACATGGACAGTGGCATTGAGTGCACCCTCAGCAAGTTTTCTGATGACACCAAGCTGTGTGGTGCAGCAGACACGCTGGAGGGAAGGGATGGCATCCAGAGGGACCTTGACAGGCTGAAGAGGTGGGCACAAGCCAACCTCATGAGGTTCAACAAGACCACGTGCAGGGTCCTGCATCTGAGTCGAGGCAATCCCAAGCACAAATCCAGGCTGGGCAGTGACTGGCTGGAAAGCAGCCCTGAGGAGAGGGACTTGAGGGTGCTGGTGGACGAGAAGCTCAACATGAGCTGTCAATGTGCACTTGCAGCCCAGAAAGCCAACCAGATCCTGGGCTGCAGCAAGAGAAGTGTGGCTCTCAGGTCGAGGGAGGTGATTCTCCCCCTCTACTCAGCTCTGGTGAGACCCCACCTGGAGTACTGCATCCAGTTCTGGAGCCCTTATTACAAGAGGGATATGGACATGCTGGAAGGTGTCCAGAGAAGGGCCACCAGGATTATCAGAGGGCTGGAGCACCTCTCCTATGAGGACAGACTGAAAGAGTTAGGGCTGTTCAATCTGGAGAAGAGAAGGCTCCAAGGTGACCTTCTTGTGGCCTTCCAGTATCTGAAGGGGGCTACAAGAAAGCTGGGGAAGGACTTTTTAGGCTATCAGGTAGTGACAGGACTGGGGGGAATGGAATAAAGCTGGAAGTGGGGAGATTCAGGCTGGAAGTGAGGAAGAAGTTCTTCACCATGAGAGTGGTGAGAGCCTGGAATGGGTTGTCCAGGGAGGTGGTTGAGGCCCCATCCCTGGAGGTGTTTAAGGCCAGGCTGGATGAGGCTCTGGCCAGCCTGATGTAGTGTGAGGTGTCCCTGCCCATGGCAGGGGGGCTGGAACTAGATGATCCTTGTGGTCCCTTCCAACCCTGACTGATTCTATGATTCTATGATCTCCCACAGCATTCTCCTCAAGAAACTTGGAGCCTGTGCCTCTTTACCGGATTTGCTGGCTGCATGACCGGGCCCAAAGAGTTGTGATAAATGGAGTTAAATCCATTTGACAGCTAGTCACAAATGGTGCCCCCCAGGACGCAGTATTTGGTCCAGTTCTGTTTAATATCTTTATTAATGATTTGGATGAGGGGATCAAGTGTGCCATAAGCAAGTTTGCAGATGACACTAAATTGAGCGGAAGTGTTGGTTTGCTTGAGGGTAGGAATGCACTTCAGAGAGGTCTTTACACAACAACCCCAAACGGTACTACAGGCTTGGGGAAAAGTGGCTGAAAAACAGCCCAGTGGAAAAGGATCTGGGGGTACTGGTGGACAGCTGGCTGAATATGAGGTAGAAGTGTGCCCAGGTGGTCAAGAAGGCCAATGGCATCCTGGCCTGTATCAAAAAATGTGTCTGGCAGGAGTAGGGAAGTGATTGTGCCCCTGTACTTGGCCCTGGTGAGGCCACAGCTTGAATATTGTGTTCAATTCTGGGTGCCACAGCATAAGAAAGATATTGAGGTCCTGGAGCATGTCTAGAGAAGAGCAACAAGGCTGGTGAGGGACTTGGAGGGCATGTCATACAAGGAGTGGTTGAGGGAGCTGGGATTTTTTAGTCTGGAGAAGGCTAAGGGGAGATCTTACTGCTCTCTACAACTAGCTGAAAGGAGGTTGAGGTGAGGCTGGTGTTGGTCTCTAATCCCAAGTAACCAGTGATAGGACAAGAGGAAATGGGTTTAAGTTGTGCCAGGGGAGGTTTAGATTGGATGTTAGAAAAAATGTCTTTACTGAGAGAGTGGTCAAGTGTTAGAACAGGCAGCCCAGGGAGATGGTGGAGTTGCAATCCCTAGAGGTGCTCAAGAAGTGTTTGAATGTGGCCCTTCAGGATATGGTTTAGTAGTCATGGTAGGTAGGTTATGGTTGGACTTAATGATCTTAAAGGTCTTTTCCAGCCTCAGTGATTCCATGATTCTATGATTCTATATAGCTATGTATCTCCCAGCCTCAGTGGTTTCAAGTCCCTCTCCCATTAAAGGATCTATGATTTGTTTCACTCTAAATGAGACGGAGGATATTTACTCTGTGTAAAATGGCAATGCATTGCTTGCTCACTGACAATATCTTGGCTATGTCAGTGTTAAATACTAGTATGAGTTTACTTTACATGTAGATGTGTAAATTAAGGGTGTGTGTGATGGAATATTAATATATGAAACCTCTCCTTACCAGACCAGATTCCTGACTGGGAGCTCTTGATTCTGTTCAAACACTAGTAATAACAGTCACATAATTCCAGCCATGATACCACAACCAAGATGTCATACATGCATGGCAGGTAGATAAGACAGACAAATTTCTCGTTTTCCACTAAGGTGCTTTTGAATACATCCTGGCAGGGCTGGCTCACACTTCACCCTTTTAGCTTTCCAAGGAAGATAAATTGCTTTCCCTGAGCTTCACTGTATACAGGTTATTTTTGAGCACCTTCCTTAATTAAGGTTTATCTGCTGTGTGTGAATCCACAGATGAAGAGGCCTTGTCTTTTTTGTGTGTGAACAGAAGCAATCTGTTCACAATCTGTTTCTCACCCAAGCCATTGTTATACAACATGACACACATACTCTATGGATGCCATGTCCTACCCCAGAAGTAGCTGCAGGCCTGTAGCCTGAAAATAAGTAATTTCAAATGCCTGCGATGCTTCAGTGGGGAAGGACTGAAGAGAAATGGGATTCCTGAGGGCCACAGTTGGCACAGACAAACTATTAGTACATTTCTTTTAACCATGACCTTAAACTCCACCTCTGCCAGAGCCTCATGTTTCTTATCTTTTATGGCTGGAATTATGCTGAAAGCACCCTGCTGGAAATACATTTTGCAGTCACAAACCTTATGATCTGGCAAGGATTCGTACTGATGTCATCCCAAGTAGAATAAGAGGACAATGATGTCATTGGACTCACAAAGGAGTCTTTTAACTCTGTAAAGCTATAGGTGCAGTTGAGATGTTTCAGTCTGACCTCTCTGCAGAGACAAACTGCTCTCCCATTCCCTGCCAGGCAAAAGGCTGGCTGGCAGTCAGGGCTCTCTGTGAGTTCATCTGTCGGAAGAGCAGGAGGGCCAACTCTGTGGCTTGCTGTGCCCTGGCTTCCTGCTAGCAGTGGGTAGGAGGTCAGTCTTTCCAGGGCTGCATGGGCCAGGTAGCAGGGTAACTTCTCTGGAGTCAGAGGAGCATGCATGCAGCAGGTCAGACTTTCTGACAGCTGTCCTGCTTGGTGCTGGAGTTACATGGGATGTGAGAGCAGCCAGGCCAGTGGCAAGAGAGAGCTCCCTTCAGTAGATGATTTTCATCTTTGACCAGCACTCAAAAATTTTGTTGTATTTACTAATGGATTTTCAGGAATCAGGCCTTTAGGGTTCTGTAGTTGTCTAAATTGTCTTTTCAGTCTCCCAGTCCTACTGCTGTTTGAAACTGACCACAGTCTAGGAAGAAAGAGTCAAAGCCAGGTATCCAAGTGCTACACGGTGCTATAAAGGAGTACCTAGTCTACCCTGTGTTGCTGTGGCTACAGTGGAATGCAGGCATACTCAGGCTCTCCTTAAACCAGCTAGTCAAGGTATTAGTAGTTATGTTGCCACAGCAACACAGGACTTAGTGAAAGCTGCAGAACATGGCTAAGGATGGCTGAGCTTGTGCAGAACTCTGCACTACCCTGGCAGGATCACAACTGCACAGCTGTGTGGACTGGTCAACAATTGGAATAGGTTGCCTGGGAAGCTGGTGGAGTCACCATCCCTAGAGGTGTTCAAGAAATGTGTGGATATGGCACTTTGGGACATGGTTTAATAGCCATGGTGGTGTCAGGTTGATGGTTAGAGGTCTTTCCCAACTGAAACAATTCTATGATTCTTTTCCTTGGTGATGTGGGACTGCTTTTTCCTTGGCCACCATACCCACTCCAGCTTACTCCCTTTTACCTGGGCAACAATCTCAGGTGAACACTAGTGTTAGTGTGGGGGATCTTGTGGGAGCTGTAAGGGAGCCAGGGGGAAACAGTGGGTAGCATTTCTGTCATGCCAGTATCCAAGCATTTGCTTCACTGGCACAAACTCACTCACACTTGAGATTGACCCTGGCTCACACTGTAGCAATCATCACTTCCAGTCTGTTTTGCAGTGATGGCTGTCAGTGTAACTGGTCCTTTCTCCCCCTTGTCCCAGACATGTTGTGTCCAATGCAGTGGCTTCTTATTCCTATTGCATTCTTTTAGAACATAGGCTGTTCTCTCTCTCTGCTCTTCTGGTCCTGAGCCTTCCCCTAGGTAGCACCTCTCAGATGCAATGGTCTAGGGAACATTTTTGTCTTCCCACCCAGGAATAAACACTTATTATCTTTCTCAGTCAGCTCATTTTCTTTATTTCGTGACCTGAGCCGGTGTTGGAAACCAGGTGCAGACAGCAGAGAGGCTAGGGGCCCTGCTTCTGAGTAGCTCTTTTGAAAACCTCCCAATGGTAATATTAATAGAATAGAGTCATTTCATCAATATACAGCTGAGATGTTACTTGCCTAAGGGCTGATGAATTACTGGGGTGAAGCATGGTATCTTCTGTAGATTCAGTGGGTGTTTAGAAGCTGAGCATTATCTATCTGCAGCAGACCAATATGAGGTATAGACTCTGTTTTGGTCTCATGTAAGACTCTGATACATGGCTTAAATCGGAAAAACACGGGGAATACCTCTTCTTTGTTGCAAGGCTGAATTCCCCTCAATAGTCAGAGAAATAATCTGCTGAAATTGGAAACACTTATCACAGAATCACAGAATGTAAGGTGGAACACACCTCTGGAGATCACTGAGTCCAACCCCTCTGCCAAAGCAGGTTCACTTGGGGCAGGTTACACAGGAACGTGTTCACACAGGTTTTGAAAGTCTCCAGAAAGGCTCCACAATGTCTCTGGGCAGCCTGTTCCAGTATTCTGGCACCCTCATAGTAAAGCAGTTTTTCCTCGTGTTGAGGTGGAACTTCCTGTGTTACAGTTTGTATCCATTGCCCTTGTCCTGTCACTGGGTATCAGTGAAAAGAGACTGGCCCCATTTGCTTGACACCCACCTTTAAGGTATTTGTAAACACTGATCAAATCCCTTCTCAGCCTTGTCTTCTGCAGACTAAACAGCCCCAGGTCTCTCAGTCTTTCCTCATAAGATAGATGCTCTATTCCCTTAATCATTCTTATAGCCCTTTGCTGGACTCTCTCCAGTAGTTCCCTGTCTCTTGAACTGGGGAGCCCGGAAATAGACACAATACTCTAGAGCTGCCTATCATTCCTTCATTGAAACCATGAGTATGAAGCAGAGGTAAGGAGCTTGGAGTGCTTGCAGGCAGGGCATTCGAGAGCAGCATATCCTGTGAATACCTGAGCATGTTTGACAGCATTCATCCGCAATAGAGTGGGTAGCAACACTATTCTCTGTTGGCAACCCCGAGCCAAAAAGCTATAGAGGACAGAACACTTGGCATCATTGGAGTCATGCACCTGTGAAACAAGGTGTCATTAAAAACAAGCAAACACTTGGAGGTAAAGGTGAATGTAGAAGGACTGAAAAAATCCCCCTCATGAGAGTGCTTTGAAAACAAGTAAGGGAAAAAATCAGTGCACTTCAAAATGGATGGGAAAAATAAATCATGGCAATTGAGAAAACCCAGCTGGTGCAAGCTTTTCTGCACTGCCACAGTGCTCTCAGCAGTGCTGATGAAGATGATGAGGTGCTTTAAATTCCTCTTACAAACCCCCTGTGTCTGTCCAGCCTTAGGATGAAATTAGAGCCACCTGGCTTTAAACTCATACCAAATGGCAAGGATGCTTTGAAACTTGTCACTGGTTAGCAGGTGGGGGAATGTGGGACATCTGAAATAAAAACAGAGTCTGGGCTGCTGAAGAAATCTTAACTTATGTTCCTGTTTTCTTCTCTGCCCTCCTTCCTTGTTCTTCTTCAAAGGTTGAAAAAAACGAGGATGGGGACCAAAAGATTGAGCAAGATGGCATCAAACCCGAAGATAAAGCTCATAAGGCAGCCACCAAAATCCAGGCCAGCTTCCGTGGACACATAACAAGGAAAAAGCTCAAGGGAGAGAAGAAAGGAGATGCCCCAGCATCTGAGACTGAGGCCACTGACAAGAAGGAGGAAGGCCCTGCTGGTGGAGCAGCTGAGAACAAAGAGAGTGAGGCTCCCACTGCCACAGAAGCGGCTGCTGCTGACAGTGCCCAGCTGGAGGAGGGCAGCAAAGACAGCAGCGCACCAGCGGAGGAGAAAAAAGGGGATGGAGCTGCCGACACGGGCTCAGAGCAGCCAGCCCCACAGGCTGCCACTCCTGCTGCATCCTCAGAGGAAAAGCCCACTGCTGCCGCCGAAACGGAAAGTGCCACTAAAGCTTCCACTGACAACTCGCTGTCCTTGAAGGCTGATGAAGCCCAAGACAAAGAGGAGCCTAAACAAGCCGACGTGCCTGCTGCTGACACCACTGCCACCGCCACCCCCGCCGCAGAGGATGCTACTGCCAAGGCAACAGCGCAACCCCAAATGGAGACAGTGGAGAGCAGCCAAACCGAAGAGAAGACAGGTGAGTGTGTGCCTCGCTAGGGAATGGGCCTCTCCAGGAATGGATACCACATTTGTTCTCTTGGGGAGGCATCTGAGGTTGGCCAGCACGAGCTGGTGTGGCAGGTAGGCTGAGGGTTAACAAGGGAATCTGCTTGATGTCTTTCAGGGGTGGGAGGAGTTGCATGTTCTTGCTTAACACCCTTTTCCCTGATTCCTGGCAGGTTTTGGAAATACTGCACCTCCTCTTGAGGGTCCTGTTCCCTAAGGTGGAGGTGCCATCCAGCCCTTTTTGTCATGGTGACAGGAGAGTGTTAGCCAGCAGAGAGGCTTGGAGGAGCCTGTCAGAGCTCTACAAGCTCTGCAGATGCTAAAGAGAGAAATGAACCTTCCCAGGCACACTAGCACAGGCAGCTCCAGTGAGGAAACAAATCAGCCTGAGCTGATACTACCTCAGTGGAGGCTGCCAACTTGAGCTGAAAAATCTCACACTCTCATACTGCAGGAGGCTGTTTACCCTTGCTGGTGGGATGGTCAAGAGGGAGCCAAAATGATCTTTTTTTCCATCTGCTTGTGAATAGATGAGATTCCTGGTACAACCACATCTGAGTCAGAAACATGATGTCATCAGCATTCCCTGAAGTTTCATTCACACCAATACTTCTAGCCTGTGTATTTGAAGTAGCCCATGACAACCATACTTGCATGAAGCTTTTAGACATGTGAGCTGGGTCAGACACACACAGTAAGAGGATCAAGTAGGGAAAGGGAAGATTAAAGCCCCTGACAGCTCAGAGAGTGAGGACAGAAAAGAGGGCTGAATGCAAGCATATGCTCTAGGAGGTGTTTTCAATTCTTGGCTCTTGTATGTTTGCAACTCTCTTTATTAGTTCCCCTGGGAAGAAGTGAAAAAATATAGAGGCAAATGTGAGCATTTTTGACAGGGATATGGTGTTTACAAACCATAAAGAAGAGCTGGGTTTGATTTGTGATACTGAGCTGGGTAGAAAATCCATCAAAGTCCTGAGGATACTTTTTCTCTGGGTCTTTACCTTCCTTACTTTGTCAAAGGAAGAGAACATAAACCAAAAAAAAAAAGGTAACATCAGAGGTAGGCACCACATGAAACTCAATCAAGAGGCAATGCTGAGCACAACAAGTCTCCACGTTCTTGAGACATTCAGTTGTACAGGGTATTTTTCATTCATTAGCTTGTTGGGGCCAAAATTAGCATATCACCTTGATACTCATAAACAGCCTGATGTAAATGTTACAGAACCTCAGCATCCACTGTTACACTTACCTGATATTTCTTCATCATTTCATTTGGTCTACTACTTCTCTTCCACAGATTACAATTCCCACTCCCTAGACTTTCCAGCTTCCTAGGTAACTCAGGGCTTCAGGCACCTCTGTTCCTGTTCAATGAAGTGAACAAACAGGAAAGAACAAATATCCAAAAGGACAGATAAGTACTGGGAGAGGAGCTCATGCAGAACATTTATGATTTAAGGTATGGACAAAGGGAGTGCTGAGTCTGAGCTGGATATACACAACAGTGAGGGGTTTCTAGTTTTATCCTCTATCATTTAAACATTTCTAGAGATAAGCCTTGAAACTGCCTTGTCCAAGTAGGCTTTTTGTTGTCCAGGTCTCCAGCCCCTCGTTCTTACTTTTATGTGATCAGATGAGTGGCAGAATAAATGCCATGTGATTTGTGCAATGTAATTTTGTATGTTGCATGCTGTACTTGCATGGTTTTTATATTTGGGCAAAGGTACAAACATCAATGGGAAAAAAAGGACAAAGTGAATCATTGAATCCTCTGTATAGAGGATAATGAATACTAATTGACTCTTATTTAAGACATGGGATGCTTTATTCCTTAACAGGAATAGTGATTTTGCTTTGAATTAGCATTCTATTTTTATTCAGATTAATCTGCTCTAATGGATAGAGCTAGGCAATTCATAGTAGCAGGCTATTTAATTTGCTTAATTTTACCTGTTTTGAGTCACCATTTGTCAATGAATGGTTTATTTCTATGCAGTATTCTAAATTACTTGCAGGTATCTTTCCCATGCTCTTGTTATCTTGAACATCATTTGGAGTGGCCAACCATTCATGACCACATCATCCGAAGTGGCCATTTAAATGCATGAATTAATAGACGTTTGCACATGATACTGTTACTTATATAAATGTCTAGCTAACAGAGTAAGTTGGAAAATCTACAATTAAACATATATTTTAAAATCAGTTTTAAGAGATTGAGTGTTGAAGGCCAGTATGTGCATCTTTTTATGCTTGTTCCATATTCATGCAGCAATACTCAGGCTTACCAGTGTTTGCAGAAAGCAAACATGGAAAGCGTGTGGCCACAGTCAGACTGATAGTTTCTTTAATATGCTAATGAATATAGATTTTTTTTTTCCTAAATTCTTGTTCCAGATATCAACCTTCCAGTCACAAACTCAAACAGCTGGGTAAGTGCCCTCAGAGCCATCCAAGAAAGAAATGCACACAAACACAAAAAAGACTAAATAGGCCTTTTTGTCCATCTCTCTGAGGATTCTGGGTTGTGTTCTGTAATACCTTCTGTAGCACAATGCCCAGAATATTAAGAAGCTGCTTTCTCCTTAAAGAATATTCCACAAAAGAGCATCATCACAGTATCGCAATTCCCACAGACAGGAAAGGTTTCCTGATAGAAAGCCTGTTTTTTTCTTTTTCTTATTGTCATCCAATTACTATCCTCTCATCTCTTTAAACCTCTCTATTTCTTTCTTGGTAGTTACCCTTTCTGACTTAAGGACGTTGACCATGTCTTGACCTTTCTCCCAGCAAACACAGTAATGGTAGTTGCTGGCACGGATGTGATGGTCATTCATGAAAGAGGAAGTGCTACCAAACATCTGCCACTCCATTGCTCCTCCAGCCTGGAGACAGATCCTCTTTCAGCTTCATCAGTCCCCCTCTCCCAGAAGTCATCCCCTTGGCTTTCAAAGGTCATCTCTTATCATTTCTGTGATCGAAGACTGGCACAGTAGTATGCAGTGTCAGGCTGCCAAAAATAAATCAAATTGGCTCCTAGCCAGTGTTGGCTGGTTGCCATGGCATGCTTGGCTGCTACTACTGTGAGGTGTGCCGACTGTGCTACTTTTGTGTGGTGATGTTCCTCTGCCTTCAATTTTACTACAATGGCTGTATTCTGTTATCTGTGGATATCTTGCCCAGTGCAAACAAGAGCACAAGACAAGGAGATTTCATTTATATCCAGAAGATACTTTTGCTTTCATCTAAGGGCAAAACAAAAAAAGACAGGAAGAGGGGAAAGGGGAAACTAAGCAGATAAAGAGAAGTGCACAATTCTTAATTGTAGAATCACAGAATTATAGAATGGTTTGGGTTGGAAGGGACTTCCAAAGGTCATCTAGTCCAACCCCACTGCAGTAAGCAGGTATATCCTTCATTACATCAGGTTGCCCAGAGCCCCATCAAACCTGGTCTTGAATATCTGCAAGGATGGGGCCTCAACTACCTCCTTGGGCAACCTGTTCCAGTGTTCCACTACCCTCATGGTAACAAACTCCCTCCTAAGGTCCAACCTAAATCTACTCTTCTCTAATTTAAATATGTACTGTTCCTGGAATGGAGGAGAGGCTGAAGTGGAGGACAGATTTGGCATACTGTCAGCTAATTGCCCTGACAGCCCTCATCTGTCCTTGCTACTCAGTTCCGCATACTCTACCTGTCTGTTGGTAAAGGCTTATGAAAGGTCTTCAAACAACTGTCCTATACCCAGTATTTGATGATCTGGAACCCCTGGCATTCCCAGTTGTACAGTAGGTCAGTTTCTAAGCAATCCTCAACATAACAAAAGATAGATGGAAAAAGCAGATGGGTTCCAATCTGGGTAAGGCATGGAATCAGTCAGTGGGCTTTGCTCAGCAGCAGTGGGGGATTGATGTAAGGACAGTCTCTTAGTTCTCTTCATGTCTTTCCTTGGTGATTTGCATGCCAAGAAAGTGTTCTCTTCACCGAGCACCAATTGCCAAGGCTTTTATTTGTAGGCTTTTTTGTTATGATCCAACTTTTGTCTCTTTGGTGTTGGTATGCTTAGAGAGGCTCCCTCAGATGCCAACCTACTCAACAGGACAAAATTCAAAAGTGGTAGGAGAAGGTTTATGCATTACATATGGATGAGGAGGTAAGATTTATTCTAATCTAGATTGCATTGGCGTAAATCCAGAGAGTTTCCATCAAAGTTGCTGGGAAGAGTTTATATTAGTGCAGGTTTGAAGTGAGATCAGCATCCAGCACAGCAGACTATAGGAGAAGATTGGATACTGCGTGCCTTATGGGGAGAAGAGGAGGTGAATATCACACAGTGTCAGATTCTCTTTGTACTTTCCCAGGTTTTTGAGTCTTACCTCCAAATCTGGCTAGCTCTCACATCAAAAGCACTCTCAGATTGTCAGGTAAGAATACAACAAAGCCCAGAAATGTGAAAGAGTAAATTGTGCCTAAGGAAACAAATGGATCTTCTTTTGCTGAGAAATGAAGAATACTTTCTCCTGCTTGATGAACTAGCATTACAATGGAGCCATTTTCACAGCTGAAAGGAAAAATCAGCCAGATGACAATTGCTTTGCATGCAAACGGGCCAGCAGTTCCCCCAGGGCCCTCTATCCTGCAAGGCAGGAGCACTGGGAGGCACCATCTTCTCTCCACTTCCTTAGAGGGAGCAGGTCCCTACAGATTCTTTTTTATGGTTTAGAGCTGAATCAGTTCTTTGTTTTCAGCTCAGTTGATGTATTGATGGCAAGACAATACTTGCTGCACCTGGGGAGGACTGGCCATATAAAGATTTGGAAAGGAAGCCTGTCTATTGTCATGTACCAACTAGAAAGTACAGCTTGCACTATGCAGAGGATGACAATTTATAACTGGAATTTTAGTCTTGGCCCATGGGTAGCTGGCATGAGGCACACCACCTTTGAGGCCATTCCTGTTTCATGGGAGCTTATCTCTGCTGCTACACCTGGCAGCCAAGGTAAGCAATGCAAATAGAGTAGACTTCCCATGACTGTCCCAGAGTGAACAACACTAAAGAATCATGCCAGCATTTTCTTGTCTGTAGTACTACTACAGAAACAAAGTAAGAATATAAATGAAATTCAGGTTACCTGCAACATGCTTAAAGGCATCAAAGTTATGTCCCTAGTCCTCAGTTGTTATGAAGTTCTTTATCTTTGCATTGCATTGTTTCTACATGGGTACAAGCACTGTACCTGGGAAAAAGCAACCCCATGTACCAGTATAGGCTGGGGACTGACCTGCTGGAGAGCAGTGAAGGGGGAAAAGTCATGGGGGTTCTAGTGGATGGAAGGTTGACCATGAGCCAGCAATGTGCTCTTGTGGCCAAGGCGGCCAATGGTATCCTGGGTTGTATTAGAAGGGGTGTGGTCAGTAGGTGGAGAGAGGTTCTCCTGCCTCTCTACTCTGCCCTGGTGAGGCCACATCTGGAATATTGTGTCCAGTTCCAGGTCCCTCAGTTCAAGAAGGACAGGGAACTGCTTGAGAGAGTCCAGTGCAGAGCCACGAAAATAATTAAGGGAGTGGAAAATCTTCCTTACAAGGAGAGCCTGAGGGAACTGGAGCTCTTCAGCTTGGAGAAGAGGAGCCTGAGGAGTGACCTTATTCATGTTTATAAATACATAAAGGTTGAGTGCCAAGAGGATGGAGCCAGGCTCTTCTCAGTGATGCCCAATGACAGGACAAGGGGCAATGGGTGGAAGTTGAGGCATAGGAAGTTCCATGGAAACAGGAGGAAGAATTATTTCACAGTGAGGGTGACAGAGCACTGGAAGAGGCGGCCCAGAGGAGTTGTAGAGTCTCCCTCTCTGAAGATATTCAAGACTCACTTGTGTGACCTGGTATAGGTGATCCTGCTCTGGCAGGGTTGGACTGGATGATCTCTCAAGGTCCCTTTGAACCCCAAACATTCTGTGATTCTGTGATTTGTGTTTCACACAAATGCCTGCTTTGCATTGGTGCTAACAGCCATGTGAGGGACAGGGTGAGGAAAGTGGTCTATCACAATTTTCCAGAGAACACGAAACCTACACACTACCTACTACAGGTACAGGATTTCCTCCTCTGTGGCAGTGAAATACTATCTCTATTCCCATGTGATTCTCAGGTCTGCTATCTTCTAATGATGTTGCTGTTTAAGGTTTCCCAGAGCCAAAAAACCCAGTGTTGCCCTCCTCTCCCCTCTCCCCTTCCCTCCATGTGGGAAAGTTAGGCAGGAGAAGACAAAGGCATAAACAATGAAAGAACAGCCATGCACTGACTTGGAAGTTAAAAAAAGTAATTTTAACAAAAAATAAAAGGTATTTAAGGGAAAGGAAGGTAAAATAGTATTAGGGAAAGGAATATATACAGATATATATACAGAACCAGATTAGATGGCAAAGGATTCTCTGGATGGTAAAAGATTCTCTGGATGGCAAAGGATTCTCTGGATGGCAAAGGATTCTCTTTGGCTGGAGGCCCCCACATAAGGTAGTAGGCCTGGGCATGTGGTCAGCAGCAGCCGCAGGAACAGGGAGGCAAAGCAAAAGAGAGAAGCAGGAAGTTACTCTCCCTTATATAGAGTCCAGACAGGAAATGGGAGTGGAATAAACATGATCCAGACACCCTTCCCCTGCCCACCTTGGGTCCACTTCCCACCCACATTAGGGTCCACCCTTAACCCACAACAAATGAGATGCAGTTTACCTGTATAGCTGGGAACTGCGCTAGTGGAGTAACGGTGAAGCCGGACCTGATGTCTTTTAATGAAATCTTAGTTGCCACTAAGCATGTTCACTGATGACAAGGTGTGGGCTGACTCTGGAAAAGGCCACTTAGGGAGAGCCAGTTAACCACTGGTTTGCACCGAGGAGGTACTAGTTCTTTTGGGACCTCAGTAAGACTTCAAAACTGGTTAAAATGGTTTATTTTGTGAAGAAAGTAATTATAGGGAAGGTTACAGCAGTCTTTCAGGTGTTGGGAACCACAGGTGTGGCAGCATCAGATGAGCCCCTCTTCATTGATCAAGGAACACTGCACAGAATCATAGAATGCATCGGGTTGGAAGGGACCATTGCAAGTCATCTTGCTCAACCTCCCTGCTGTGAGCAGGGACATTGACAGCTAGATCAAGCTGCCCAGGGCCCCATCAAGTTTGACCTTGAATATCTCCAGGGATGGGGCCTCCACCAATTGGACAACCTGTTCCAGTATTTCACCACCCTCCTTTTTAAGAACTTTCTTCTTATGCCCAGCCTAAACCTGCTCTAAGTTAAAACCTTTGCTCTTCCTCCTGTCACTACAAGCCCTTCTAAACTGTCCCTCCCCAGCCTTCCTGTAAGTCCCTTTCAAGTACTGGAAGGCTGCTATAAGGTCTCCTTCATAGCCTTTTCTTCTCCAGGCTGAACAGCTCCAACTCTCTCAGCCTGTCTTCATAGGAGAGGTGATCCAGTCCTCTGATCATCATTGTGGCAGGAATTCCTGTTCATGAACTGGTTGACCAACATTAATCTCCTTCACATCTTTGTAGTATTCTTCCAGATGAACAAAGTTATCAGTCTTGAATCTGTACAATACTACACTTTCTAGGTCTCATATCGAAGTTTCCTGAGAGCATGACACTCTTACATATTTCTGTAGCAAGAAGCTCTTACAAGTGGTATTGTTTGAGACAGCACATACTAATCTCATGGTGTACACTCGTGTTGTGGTGACTCACACTAACACACAGGTTTCTACAGCCAAGGTGGTTAAACTCAACCTAGATTTTGTTCGAAATTGCTGTCTACTCATTACAGCTGCACTCAGATCTTCTTCAGAAAATGCTCTAAAACCCCACCTGGGAGGAAAACTTTCTGCCATAAATATCCAAATTTTATGCTGAGAACAGCTCAGATGGCAGACCAATAGTTAGAATAGACAGATGGACAATGCAATTTAGGTGACAGCTCTTTGCTGTAGCCACCAGCAGTGTTCTGCATCACCACCAGTGTCATCTCTTTAAACTAGAATCACATAGGCTAAACTTTTCAGATAGATATAAGCTTGCAGAGTGTCAGCTGGGATTTGCAGCTCCATGGAGCAATAGTTTAAAGGCAGCAGTACTGACTCTGGTACAAATGACTGATGTGTTGAGGAAAGGGATTGGGAAGGTTCATCCGGTCAGCATGATCAGATTAGTAGAACATTCCTTGAGAGCTGTATAATGAGTGCATTAATATTGGATTATCAGCTGCAGTGCAGTGATCACTTCCAATCTCTGTGGAAACTCCACAGACTCCGGCAGGGTGAAATTGTAATCCCAAGGGTCCATGCAAATAACTGGTAGAGAAACACAGAAACTGCCAAGCCAGGTCAGGCCTCACATCCATGTATTGTACTTCTTGCAGTGGCTAGGACCAGATACTGTTATGGGCAACTTTGGGCCAAAATACTACTCTACTACTACTCCTGTTAACTGCTGCCTAGGATTTGGTTTAAAAGTTAAAGGATGATGTGTTATCACCTTTGATACTAATTATAACTGTGGCTTTATATGGCATATATATAAATGTGCAATATCCAATCAACTGTCAATAGCTTTCCCAACTCCAACTACCTGCACAATGGCAGCATTGTTCAACAGTGAATTGGACACCATGGCTTTAAATAACTTTCTTTTCTTGTGTTATTTCACAGGAAGTGCAAGCGATAGCCTCACTTTATGCCATTGGTTATTGTCTATAGCATCATATAGTACTCACATATGTACAGAGGGCATAGTACATTTATCTCTTTCCTGAAGAAAACACATTGTCCTGCTTTGAGCTAGAACAGAACCAATCCTGTTCAGTGATTTTATTTCTCACCTCAGTCTCTTCTCAGTAACTGCACTTCTGAAGTTAACAGCACATTTTCACAGACAACATCTGCTTCTAGAAGTGATAAAGCCTAGCTTGATGGTTACAGCTAGTACCAAGGGTTGTTGTGCAGAAGGGCTACTGCTTATACTTCTGCAGAAACCAAGGTCACTTGGCACACACAGGCTTGTGTGCCACATTGGGGTGATGCAAAGTAAGAGGTCACACATGTGGGAGGAGTGAACAGATGGCTACACTAAACTGTCCAACAAGATATTCCGTTCCATATACATCATACTCAATATAAAGTCGAGGGATCATAAGAGTTAAAGTATCTTCTTCAATGGCCAGTGTCTGAGTGATCCCAATCTGTGTGTTCCTGAATCCAGTTCCAGAATCCAAGTCCTGAATCTGGTTCCAATCTGCTGCTGAGAGCAGTCTGGGACTTCCCCAGTGCTTGTCCACAGCATCAGTGGTGATGGTGACATAATTGCCATCAGAGCAGTTTGATTTGATAATGGGTTTCTGTATATATGTACATATTTAATTTTATTGTTATTATTAGTATCTCCATTAATGCTGGTTTGGTTTTGTTTTCCAACATATAAGGCTCCCTTATTTATTTTCTCTTCCCTTTGGGAAGACGGAGGGGCTAACAGAGAGTATCTGTCTTCTGCCTAGTGGCTAGCCCAGCCATGTGCAGTGCTTTCAGTTGGTTTTAATATGAAATTATTCCCACGTTTTTTAGCATCTTTGTTGCTTTTCTTGATACCCCTTTTAAATCTGGAAATGTCATTTATGAGATGTGGTGACAAACACTGTATACATTAGTCCAGAAAAGACTGCACTTGTATACACATGTTTTCAGAAAGGCAATGTTTCTTCTGTTTTGCTCCTCATCCCAGTCCTTATTCACATCAACATCTTCCTGTTTTGAACACAGCTATCCAGTGAGCACTGGAGACTGCAATTATAAACAGGTCTGATGCGGACTTGGGAATTCTTCTCTTTGTAAAGGCTCTGCACAAATATTCTGTCCAGCCATATGATGGTCTGTGAGATTGGGCAGTGGCTACAAGAACCACTTGTAGGCTGTGATAGGAGGCTTACAGGTCAAGCCACTGGCATCATCTCTGTGGGATAGGCTCCCACTCCAGTTCTGGATTTCTAACCCCAGACCTATGAAAGACCTACTTAAGCAATCTCAGTTTTAACATGTCTCTAGCCATAATGTCTGCCTTAAGACTACATCCATGCTGCAAGCTTGACTTAAAGGAGGCTTCTTCATTCCCCATCTTTCCTCTTTGTTGATGCTGAATGTTTTTCAGGCAAAAAGTAGAGGAGGCGCTTAACAATAATGCATGAATGATGGAGAGTGCTGCTATTCTGTGCTCAGCTTTCTCTGAAGGAGAGTCTGATCTGGTTTTGCAGGTTACTAGAACTGTGACTTTCAAGTTCTGTGTTCTCTGCTAAAGTCCCGAAGCTCTAATGTGCTGTACCATATAAAGAACCTTGGATTTATCATCACCAAATGTGAAAGTGATCTGTGGAAATGTTTCTTTTTTCCTCCAGTATCCTGAGCTACATCACTATCAGCATGGAACACTGGAACAGAGCTGAAAAATCTCAGCTGAGGTCCTGGCAGCGGGGAGCCCATGTTGGACACCTGCCCTTTGCAGTACTGCAGAGTAGTCAGGAAAAGAACTGTGGAAATCTGGACAGGGCCCAGAGATGTAAAGGAAACTACTCTTCTTCTGATGACAGGAAAAGTGAGACTTAAATAATAATGTTAATAAATCTTAGACAAAGGTCATAAGGTCCTAATTATCCAGTGTTCAAAGGACCACACACTTTCCAGCTGTACCTTGAGGCAATAGCAAATGAGTTCTTATTTCATTATGAAAGAAAGCAGAAGGTGGAAGACACTATTCAACCTCTTCATCTTTCTTCAGCAAAACACAGTAATTGGGAATGCTGGTAGTGATAATCAGGCATTACCTGTAACCTACAGGGCTTAATGAAGTCATTTGGAAGAGCATCCAAATTCCAGTGCTAAAGTAGTGCAATGCATTTCACATATAGGGAAAGGGAAGTCAGAAGTGAGAGCTGTGACAAGTGTGCAGGAGCAACCCCAGTGCTGCTGACTTTGGCAGAACTGTCTTAGCAGCTTTGAAGAGATGGAAGATGGAATAAAGTAAAAGTGATTTAAAGTTGGGGTGGTGGAAAGTACTTTTCAAAACCTCTGCTGTTCTTAAAGGTTTTGGGCACTTACTGATTTAGAAGAGCTGAAAGCTGCTGAAGGGTTTTGAACACAAATGAGAAATGGCTGAGGGAACTGGGTTTGTTTAGTCTTCAGAAGAGGAGGTTGAGGGGAGACCTCATCACTCTCAGCTCCCTCAGAGGAGGTTGGAGCGAGGTGGGGGTCAGTCTCTTCTCACTTGCAATAAGTGACAGAACAAGAGGAAACAGCCTTAGGTTGTACCAGGGAAGGTTCAGGCTGGATGTTAGGAACAATTTCATCATGGCAAGGGTTATCACACACTAGAACAGGCTGCCCAGAGAAATGGTAGAGTCATCATCCCTGGAAATGTTTAAAAGACACATGGATGTGGTGCTTAGGAACATGGTTTACTGGTAGTGGCTTAGCAGCAGTGGTGGGATTGCAAACTCTAGGCAAGCCATTTGGTGATCTCGAAGGTATCTTCTAACATTGGCAGTTCTGTGAGTCTATGTTTCTATGACACAAGCTTCTAAGAGTGAGGTGTGAATTCAAGCTTGTATGGATTAAGTCCACAAGATCCTAGTTTTCAGATGATTATAGGACTCTACCCTCTTTGGGTGTGGGTGTAGAAATCAAAGAGTATGTATTCCAGCTTAGACACCCTATGCTACTTACCGCAAATTTTTTCAGCTCCTCTTTTTCTTCCTTCCTTCCTCCTGTCTTTTACAGCCTGTTTTGAGACATTGCTTACCAGCTATACCTGCAGCTACAGGACTGAAATCTAAGCTTCACTAACTTATATAAGGCTAGGATTTCACCTGTGATTTCACCATCAAATGTTGTAAGTAATTCAGAGTAGTCTTCAGCCATCAGTGCTTAAACAAGGGATATGCCACAGGAGACCAAACCCTGGCAGGAGCCTGCCTTGCTGCACTTCAGAAAGACATGCAGGTTGAAGGAGTCTGTGGTCTTGATCATAGATCTGATCACAAATGGTCTGGGAGGAAGAAGTTCAGTGCAATACTGTAATATTGGTTGTCTGCTTTCCTTTGTGGTCAGAAAGGATGTAACTCACAGGGTTTGATCAGAGGGCTGCTGTGCGGTTATCTTCAGAAGGCTGCTATAATTCATATCATCAGCAATTCTGTCTGGCCCTTTGTCCACATTCACAGTCTGTTATTTAACTGGTACACCAGGGATCCAGATGGTGAAAGCATAGTGAAAGGAGGTACCTTCTTTGTTGCCAAACAATGAGCAGGCATGACTGTCACCTAGATATCCTAACTCTGTATCACACCTGCTCAGTCCTACACTTGTCCCATGATAAAGCTCCTACTATTCAGCAGGGACATTCAGGGTGCTGCAGGTTTGCAAGCCAGTGGGACTGGTGAGTGTTTGAGGGATCCCTCAGTGGTGTAAACAGTTTCGGCACATAGCTTTAAGCTTATCTTTGGGGATGAAGGTACTCGGTGCAAACCCATCCCAGCACTGCTGCTGAGCTTTTGTTGGGAGACTTGTCATTGTGGCCAAACATGGTGGCCGGGCACAGGGACTGACTTTGACCTCTTGTCTGTGACACAATCTCTCCCAAACACACACGAAGCCGAGCAGAAAGGCACAGAGAAGAAATGCACAGCACTGTCTGAAGGAACAGCAGACCTTGGTTTCTAGAGATACTAATCCAACAGTATTCACTGCACTCAATAAAGAGACGCAAAGTGAGAAAGAAAATGCTTCTTTGTGCCTCCACCTAGAAACCTTCTTCATGGCTAAAGCCAAATGACTATGAGAAAGATGGATGGAGTTACTGATTTCCAGATCAGGGAAGAAAGAGAAAAATCCCACCCATTCCTAACTGCTGTAGCATGCAACTACTTCCTGTCCTTGTTTCTAGCAGAACACATACATGTGCTTTTACCAAACAGTTGCAATTCAAGCTGTCTCCGTGCAGGGCTTCTGAGTCCTGCTGGGCTGGAATTTTTCTGTGAAACTTGTTTTTATTAAAGAACCCTTTAATTTGTCAAAATTGAACATAATGTACCAGTACCAGGAATTATGGGATTTTAAAGTTGATGTAGTAAGAGAACTCTTTGCCTGCTTTTAGAGTATCTAGCATGTGAAGGTCAGGTACTCCCTGAATGGAAGAGGAGACAAGATGACCCTGTGCCTTACCTTGGGAAGCTGAAATCCACTGAGCTTTTCAAGCAAGCCACTGGGCTGCTGAACAAAATTTCCCCTGATCCTTCCTGCTGAAGCTGTTCTACTTTGTATAAATTATTTATAATTTGCTGGAGCCAAGATGTAGAGTTTGGTCTCCCCCATTCCAGATGAGTGCCCTCACCACTGGTCCACAGAGTAAATGTTTTCCTCTGGCCCAATGAATATTTAATGATTTATGGAAGTGGAACAACTTCAGCAGGAGAGGAAAAGTAAGAGAGACATGTTCATTCACATGGATATCTCACAACATCACTCTGTGACCACCAGACAATACCTGAGCCAAGGACCTTAACAATAAATCAGCTGGAGGACCAGGGAGACAACATGAGCATGAAATGGTGGGGTGGCACTTCCTATAGTTCTGTGTAATTTTAGAGTAATTTCAGAGCAGCTCAGGCCTGGTGGGTTCACGCCTCAGATAAGATCCTTTTCTGTGGCAACCACTGTCAAAACTACAATGCCCAAGACAAAAGTATGGGTTACTCCATCTTAGCCCAAATCTTAGAAACTCTGCAAATGGGAGCTGTGGTTTCTCTCAGCCTTTTCTGGACCTGTGCAGAGCTGAGCTTCATAACAGACTTTGGCTATGTGTGAGATAGTGGATAAGTGGCTACTGCTTTGCCCCATAGCTGGCAGTGTTAGCAAGGGGACAGCCACAGCAGCGTTGAAATGCCCTTTGATGAAGGAGAGAAGCCCTGTCATTGTATGCTATCTCACCAGTCTTAACAAGTAGGCTATTGCCATCTTAGTACCCTCTAAGGGTACTCTTTTCCACCATAGTGGACATTACTGAGGAGGAGCTTTGCCTTCGCTATCAACAACTCGGACATAACTGCTGCTCCGTGGTGTTAGATGATGCAACCTGACCTTGCGCTGCCACAGCACAGCCATCTGTGCATGGGCTGCAGGGCTGTCTCGCTGTGCTCCTGTGAGGTCTCCCCAGCATTTGCAGCTGCCCCATTGGGTGCATTCATCTCAAGGTCAAATTCATTACCCGCCTGATTGAATTGGTGTTGTGAAAAGCCAATTACACTGAGATGGCTACTGTGGGACAGCCACACCAGTTCGTTTGATGTAGTGCTCAGAAAGTTCCAGGGCTGGAAAGTGCCTCCCAAACTGAGAAAAGAGTTGAGCTTTTGGGGGAAAAAAAAAAAAAAAAAAAAGCAAAAATTAAAAATTCCCAGATTTGAATTAAAAGCAGAATTACTGATGCTAGCAGGGAAGACTGCTGATGGCAACAAGACTGCTCATGAATGGTTTTCTAGGCAGCTCCTTCCCTCCTGCTGTGCAACTCAGCTCTGAAAATGGCCAGCACCAGGCACAGGGCTGCTGGATACCATCTTTTTACCTAGGGCAAAAAACTTACTGGGCAGGCATCACCACACCTCTGGTCACAGAGATTTCCCAGGATGGAAGAGGTGACTGTGAAGTCTGACCTTAAGTCAAGCTGTGGCTTTTCAGCTCCCAACCCTCAGGCTTTCTGATGGGCACTCAAGGGATGCGTGACTGATCAAAGAGGATCTGGCCTTTGCAGTGTGAGGTGGGGAAGGTGTCCAGCTGCACACCTGGTTTTACAGTATGGGTACTGTGACTCCTGATCTTTCCCTCCCTGGAGGACTGTGGTTAACCAGTCCCAGGCAGGGAATTTGGGGCAGAGGGGAGGGTTTCTCTGCACCAGCTGTGTCACTTTGTGATATCGCGAATTGAGGATTTCCCAAGCACTCATAGTTCAAAATGCTTCTTCCTGTGTCTATACTGTCATAACACGTGTTGACCTCCTCCTGTTGAAATGAAGAGCAAAGGCTTCCAGAAGCTTCAGTGGGTCCAGCATTGAGCTTGAACTGCCTCCTAGAAAGCAGCGACTGTGTTCCAGTGCCTTTTCTTCACAAAAGGGATATGTGTGTGCACACCAGCTGTGTCTATGGGAAATATGAGTAATATCTTTGACGCAAAGAGCTGTTACTGATGGGGGACAGTTATCAACAAGATGGCTGTGGAAGGCCTGACAACAAGCACTTCTTTTTTAGCATCCAGTTTGCAGAGCCTTGGTGTACGTAGGATGATGGACAGAAACAAACTAATGATCTCTAAATGAAATTTCTCCTTCATTTAAACACAAAATGGGAGGATGGCAAAGGGAAGAAAAAGAGACATTTTATATCCTCTCCTTGATTGTAATTCCCTGCCTTCAGCTAGATCAATATCGTTTCTGCTGGAGATGGAGGCTGCCTCTGGTTTCCATGGCAATCTGGTTGTTGGAGGCTTACAGGCTCCATGAATTCCCAATTTATCAACCTTCTAGGCTTTAATAATGGAGACCAGCAGTCAGAAAGCTTATGAATGGCACATGTCTTTTGGGCTGGGGGAAGGGAGGTAGGAGCATGGTTTGTAGTAAGGGCTGCAGCAATTTGTTTTCCTGCCACCGACAGCTGAAGGGGGAGGAATACGAGCAGAGAAACAGTACATTAATTCTGGAGGCACTGAAGGAATTTCTAGACCTTTTTGCTGCAATTATGGAAGATTTTATCCTCTGGCCTCTTTTTCCTGGCCAGCTTTGCTGGAGCAGGAGAGAAGACCAACCTCACAGCTTGTCTGTGTGATGAGGAGGGATCTGTAGATGGAGAACCCAAAGTCTCTAGCATTCTGCATATTTCCTTCCTCTCTTTAATCCTATTTACTTCAGGCTCAGCAGTGCGTAAATGCCAGCAGTCTGCCACAGTTTTGGGTTCATTTTTATCCCCCTACTGATCCTACCACAATTGCCAGGCTCATCAGTGGAGCTGTAAGATGGGCAGACCTTGGAGGATCTGATCTGTCCATCAAAATTCTGTCACTTGCTGTGCTATTCTCTGTGCATCTGCCAGGCCTCTCCAAACCCAAACCTCCATCTCCAAAGTGCTGTAAAGCTTCATTCCCTGAATTAATTACTTTGCTAGAAATGTCCTAGCTGTAGAGGAATCACTATCGATTGCTTCAGTAAGACTGTATTTTGCCCACTTGTCCATGACTTACTCAGGGTATATTTGTTTCTGCTTAACCTTCCTCTGATTTCTCCCCTATGACCTCACAGAGCAGCCACCCTAAAGAGACTAAAGAACAAAGGGATATGTCTTATCAAGACCTTTTTCTCCTGTCCCCTCACACGCCCTCTGTCTTTAAACCATCCTCCAGAGCCTGATCCAGCAAGAGGGAAAAGATGGGTGACACAAAAGAACGCATGAGATGGGGACATCCTCTTTTCCCATATATATGCCAAGAGCAGCTGCCAACTGTTACATTCCACAGCTGGAAGCAAGTAAAATCTTCTATATTCAAGCTGTTAGACTCACAAGGTATTGAAGGAATTTTAAAAAGTAGCCTTTCTGGTCTGCAGAACCTAGGTGAAATCAATAGGGTCAGGGTGGGAGAAAAGAAAAGAACAATTTGTATGTTATTTATTCTTACATTTTCCTAAGGTGGAGTAATGAACGCCTTTCTTCTACCTGCCTTCCTGTGGTGGTTGGAGTGTATTGCTGAGATTGCTGCATCTCCAGTTTTATCCTTAAATTAGGGCTGTGTGGAATGCCCAAGGCATTACACCTAGGAAAGTGCTGCTGTATACAGAGTGGCTAGTTAAGATGCTGGAATGAAGAGCCAAGGGAACTCAATGTCCTGGGTACATCACAAGATTTTTGTAACCACAGTCCAATTCTCAATACTTTGCTCACTCTAAAATGCAGATAAAAGCCTTTGCTTTCTTCAGTGGGATTCCTCAAGGATAAAATACCTCTGTGATTCTGAGTTAGATCAACTCTTATTGTGACAAAGACCAGATACTTACATTGTTGACCACCTGTAGCAATTTGGAAAGATCACAATGGAGACAACTTTTGATGTTCACAAAGATCTGAGTTCGTCATAAATGTATGATCCAGATATTATGTCCAGTTTTATCTTCTATATCCAGTACAGTCTGGATACTCTCTAAAAAAACCAGTACATTACCTTGCTGGACAGTCAGTCAGTGGATAATGAAGACCTGTGGTCTGAGTATCTGCAGAGGCATCATTGACTCTGCCTCTCTCTTTTGGGAGAGATGGAGAGGCTAGTAGCATGGAACCTCTTCTGAAGGGAGCCTTTCTTCTACAGCAGTGCAGCTGAGCAACTGATTTGGAATCAGATCAGCTCTGACCCCATCTGATTAGCTGGGGATACCCTGTACAAGTCACTTCCCATTTCTTCACTTGAGGCTCCCTGACTGTAAAGGTCGTGGAACCCTGGTAGGATTCCTCGAGGTCAGCACCTTTGACACTGTTTAGCAGGAAGCCACTCATTACCAGTGCAAAGCATCTGCCTCCAAGGCACCCTCATCCCAAAAGTGCTCTTTGACATCCACTCAGCCACTGTACTACATAACTTGCCATTTGCCCACCACTTTCTGGTGCAACAAAGCATCCCCACAGAAGCACCCTTACAGATCACACTGCTGCCAAAGAGGAGCACCTTGTCCTGCCTGGAGTTGCATTTGCTTGGAGCAGTGATGGTGGCCAAGAAAGAGGCATTGTTTAAGGAGTTCTTACTGTCTGAAAACCTAACCACTCTGGTAGGCTTTTCTCAGTCCTAGCTGGATTGCAATTTCCTAGTTATAGGTACTGTACACAGAGAGTTAGGGCGAAAAGTGCTGAGAGTAGGCAGGAATAAACAAGCAGCCAGCAGTAGGCATGTAATTGTCTCAACCTTTCAGCTTGGTGGTGTGGGAAGGAAATGGCAGTGGCAGAAAGAAGGGAAGCTTCTCTTTCCCATCCTGCAGGAAGCAAACATATTTGCAAATGTAGCTGTAACAGGGTTAACACTTCACATTTACAAGGAACATCCTCCCTTTTCCCTCTCCACCCTCTTCTGCCACCACTCCCATTTCTCTGGAGACCTCACTGCTCCCTCCCATCAGCCAAAGTTGGAGAGTTTCCATGGCAACACAGCAGCTGGTGTCTAGACACTGTGAAAGATGCTTTGCAATGGAGCTGTGAGCCTGGTACCCTCGGAACCCCCTCCCCAGCACCTTGCACCCTGAGCATATCTCCCACCACTTACTCCCTTTCCATCTACTGCACATAGGGATGCTGATGCAGGGTGGGATTGCTGTGAAGATGCTGGGGGAAGAAAGGAGCAGGGCAGGAGGAGAGAGAGAAGAAATCCCTAAGCCACTGGCTCTTAACCTGACAAAGTGCAAAAGCAGCTGAGGCAACAGAACTGGAGCTGGCTGTCCTCTGAGGAATTAGCAGAATTATAAGAAGAGGCAGTGGTCCAAGCTTGGACCAAAGTCATCAGCCATGGGACTGGCAGAAGTTGTTGTTTTTCCCTCTGCTAGAGCAGCTGAAGTTGGCATAGATGGCACTGAAACAGAGATAAGACAGCCCAGAAACAGGAGGCCCAAACTACCATATATTGTGGCCGTGTTTGGCTGGTTGTTTTAACCTGAACAGGCTTCGTTGCCTGCTGCTTTCCAGAAGCTGTTGGGCACCTTCTCTTAACCTGCTGCCTGCTGCCTGCAGCAAGGACATCCATCCCCACAACCTTGTTGCAGGGTTTACCAAGAGTGCGCAGATCTCCCAGGCGCCCTGTGCCTACCAGGACCACCAGGGCTCACAAGAATCAGGTAGTACCCTGCGTCCATCTGTAGCAAGTGAGGAATTCACCAGGGGTTTGGGAGAAATCATGCAAGTCAGTTCCCTGGACCAGACATAGCCATTCACTTGAAATACCCAGTTCCTTTGTCATTTGGTGTTTTGCTGGGCCAGCATAAATATGCTGGGTATTGGAATCAGTGAGTGGGGGAACTGTAGGATTTTAGCACTGCAGATGACGCATCATAGGGCTGACTGCAATGGGCTAGCTTGAATTGGAAAGGGAACAATATAAGCAACAGCTCTGAACCTGAAGTGAGTCTTGTTTCAGCAGTCTCAGGCCTACCATCTTCTGCCTGGAATCAGCTTCTGGCTGGCTAGAGGGACAGATGGACTGGGACAGATGAATCAAGCTGTGAAGCCTGGATCCAAATCTGGATCCAAATGTCATTAAAACCAGGATAGGCTCAGGTTAGGGATTTTAAATTGGGCCTTAGCCTCCAAAAATGTCTCTAAACAGAGTCATCTCTGGGGCAGGTGAGGTCTGCTTATAACAGATTAATATTTGGGAGCAAATAGAAGACTAAATGAGGCACAGATTTTCTGTTCCATGTCTGATCAAACTGTAGTTGGCAGAAAACAGAGGGAGAAAGGCATAAGCATGACGAATGCTAGGGAAAGAGCAGCGTCTGAATAGCCTGGGCAATACTTTAGCAGGAAGGCATGGGAGAGTTCTGTTTGCACAATTAATATCAGCAATAATTATGCAAACAGTGGGAAAGCAGCAAAAGCAAAATCCCTGCATCTGTAGTAGAATCCCCAAGTGTTTGTGCAATTTCTCTTCTCTTGGCATCAGCTGTGGTTAATTTAAAGATCTGCAGTGAAACAGACACAAAAAGGAAAACAAAACCAAGCCACCAGCCACAAAAGAAATGATCAGCAGAGAGGTTGCTGCTACTGTGGTCATAAACTGATGTATGCTTTGATTTAATTAATCTTGGCAAGTCAGACGGGAGCTGGGCAGGTCCCAAGAGGCGCTGTTTTACCCGGAAATCCACTCAACCTAATTTCACTAATGTGGGCAGTGGAGGGACTTGGAGAGGAGCCTGCAATGCTCAGCCATTAGCGCACAGTGTAGGCACAGGCAGCTGGAAGTCCCACCATCCAGCAAAACTGCTGCTTCCACGCCTGCTTCAGCTTTACAGCAATGAAAGCCGCATATGTTCAAGGCGTTTGCTCCTCAGCAGGGCTCGCAGACATGATTCTCACCCTTTCCAGGAAATAAATGGAGTGCTGAGGGGCAGGAGCTCTCTAAGACCCTATTTCAGCAAGAATCTGTAGATCATTTCCATATTGTTTCTCTTCCATGGGCGGGGCAGTTCCCTAGCAGCTACCAGTTGGAGCTGTAGGCATTACGCAGGTCTCTGACCTGGGACCTTCACCTGGAAGGCAATCACACTTTAGCCTCTCCCATCACACAGATCTACCACTTAAGCAATTCTGCAGTCACAAATTAAGGCTTGTCTGAGGCTTCCCAAAAGGTTTCTCATCTTGGCTGCCCCAACCAGGGTGCTAGATTGAAGTAAGGTTGGTGGCATCTCAACTCACAGATGGCTGTCTCTTTGGCAAGATTATCCTGTACTATAGGATAATTTATACTATTATATATCACACACTATATAGGGTGATTTGGACTGCAGCATAGATTTCAAAAGACTGAAACAAAAGGCAAAGCTGCAAAACAAATAAGATCCCAAAGCTGGGGCCGGGAGGGAGAGGATGGGGGCGGGGGTTGTCAGTCCACAGGACAGGAATCACCAGAAATAGTGCAAATGATGATTGATGTGCATTGAAATGACTGTGAGGGTGATGACTGAAAGCATAAACTTGGTAGGTTTTGTTCTTGGTCTTGATTTGCTTGGGCTGGTTTAGCTTTTAGACCTAGCCATTCATGTTTTATCCTTTGGGACAGATTTTATTTTTGGGCCCTCCTCAAGCTTCTTTTGCTTCATAACACAGCTCAAACTCTCCTCCTTTTCTGTTTCTTTCACGCATGCACATTTTAGTGTCATTTTGTGAGTTTGGGCCCTTCTTTTTGCTGGAATGCTCTAGAACAAATGTGGATGTCTCCACCTTGGCTTCCTAAGGGTGTAGGTGTTCCCAGGCTGCAATTCCTCTTGTGCCAAACTAGACATCCAAATATATCATGTTAATAGAGTCGTAGAAATGTTGTTTATTTCTACTACTCAGAAATGCAGCAGAGGGTGAAAAGATCAGCTGTAGGTGTCTGTGTAGATGTCTGGGGTTAGGTGGGATGTCTATCCACTCCCACTTCAACTTTCACATGTTGTGATCTTTTCATGTTCATCTCAGTGCCGCCCCAGTCCAGGTCAATCTTAAGAAATAACTTGCTGCCAACTACTTGTTCTCTGCCTTGCAGATGGACACAGGAAACTCTGAATTTTGCAGGAGGAAATCTCATAGGAGGCAGTTTTAGACAGGTGGAAATTTAGCTATCCATAATGAAATGCTTTTGTTCCTCAAGCAGGGGATGGAACATTTTGCCTGAACACCCTGTATTCTCACCTGCTTTTTTGTCACATTTTATGGCTATTCTAACAAAGTGCAAAGTGGAAGTGATTGTGCCCCTGGGCACTGGTGAGGCCACACCTCGAATACTGTGTTCAGTTTGGGGCCCCTCACTACAAGAAGGACTTTCAGATCCTGGAATGGGTCCAGAGAAGGGTAACAAAACTTGTGAAGGGTCTAGAGGAGAGGTCTTGTAAGGAGTGGCTGAGGGACCTGGTATTGTTTAGACTGGAGAAGAGAAGGCTCAGGGGAGACCTCATTGCTCTCTCAAATTATTTGAAAGGAGGTTGTAGTGAGGTGGGAGTTGGTCTCTTCTCCCTACTATCAGGTGATAGGATGAGAGGAAATGATCTTAAATTGTACCAGGTAGGTTTAGGTTGGATATTAGGAAAAAATTCTTTCCTGAAAGAGTGTTCAGGCTGCCCAGGGAGGTGGTGGAGTCACTGTCCCTGGAGATGTTTAAAAAGTGTGTGGATATGGAACTTTGGGACATGTATTAATGGACATAGTGGTGTTAGGTTGACTGTTAGACTTGATGATCTTAGAGGTCTTTTCCAAATGAAACAATTCCATGATTCTGTGACAGTGAATGTGAAATGCTGAGGCTGTGCAGTCCTGTCTGTGTAACTGCATCTGAACACAAACTAAAAGGTGTAGTAGCCCACGGTTCAAGGAAGTGGGAAATCAAAACTATTTTGGGTAAAAAGCAATGTAAGAAATACCCTCTCTGATGTATGGAATCTCCAGGATAGATATCTTCTGATCTCCCCAGGGATACCTTGCCCTCCTTTACTGAAACACTGGAAACTAGACCAGAGAAAACCCCAGAGAACATACTGCAGAAATAGCCTGCATCAAACGAACTAGTGAATGGTGAGTCAGACAAACTGTGTCTCCAGCCCTCATGAATCAGAAACTGCTATTAACTGGCCTGACATCAGCAGTCTTGTGCTGCATTGCTCCAATTGCACAGAGAGAATCCTCTTTTCACCGCAGTGAAAAGCGGTTCCAAAGCTTGAACTTTATTTTTTGGGCTGAATTTTTGACCCTTGATGATATTACCTCTTGCTAAAGTTTATTACTGTATAAGAACACCAGGCTGCTTCTTTTCCCTCATCCCAAAGATCAATGAAATGCTACTACAGCTGCTATGTAATCAGACATATCTCAGCAGGGCATAGCAATGTGGGGGCTATTTCCCCATATTGCTTTTTAATACCATGCAAGAAAAGAGAGGGAGAGTGACTGCTGGAATTTTCTCTCACAGGAATCCTATTCAAAAAGGTAGACCTCTTGCTCATACTTGGGACATCCACAGTCATGACAGTTTGCCCTAATGTGCCATGTGTCATGGTCATAGAATTGCTTTGACTGGAAAAGATGTCTGAGATTGAGTCAAACTGTCAACACTAATATGTCCCACGGTTCCATGTCCACACTTTATTGAATAACCTGCACAGACAGTGACTCCACTGCCTCCCTGGACAGCCTGTTCCAATGCCTGACCACTTTTTCAGGAAATAATTTTCTCCTGAGATCTAACCTAAGCCTCTCCTGGCACAATTTCAGGCCATTTCCTCTTCTCCTATCATCTGATACTAGGGAGAAGAGACCACATCCCATCCAGGAGATCTACCCTCTCTTTTCTTGAATGGTGTTGAAGCAATATGGGGAAGTGTCCCACACACTGCTATACCCTCCTAAGATACGTCCAATTTCCTAGCAGCTTTAGTAGCATTTCATCAATCTTTGGGACCACTGCAACTTCCATCAGGTAGTTGTAGAGAGCAATGAGGTCTACCCTCAGCCTCCTCTTCTCCAGGCTAAACAACACCAGTTTCATCATCCGCTCTTCATAAGACTTGTTCTCTGGACCCTTCACCAGCTTTGTGGCCCTTCTCTGGATATGCTCCAGCACCTCAATGTCCTTCCCGTAATGAGGGCCCAAAACTGAACACAGTACTCATGGTGCAGCCTCACTCATGCTGACTACAGGAGGGCAATCACTTCTCTACCCTTGCTGGCCACACCGATTCCTGATCCAAGCTAGGATGCTGTTGGCCTTCTTGGCTACCTGAGCACACTGTGGCTCATGTTCAGATGGTTCCAAACTGCAGGCCCAGGTCCTTTTCTGCTGGTCAGCTTTCCAGCCACTATGTCATCAGCATTTGGTTTGGATGACTCCTTGACTTGATGTGTGGTGAAGTGATTTAAATACTTTCTGCTCAGTATCAGTTCAGGCTATTGGCATCCAGGGGAGAAATCTGGGCTGCTTCAGCTGAGAACTATCTGCCTACCACTAGCTGCTCTCCAGAGAAGGTCAACTGGAGCAGCAAGGCTCCTTTGCCAGACAGGGATCTCTGGGCACCATGGGCGCTCCCTGGAAATTAGATTTGCCACTGTGGTGAGCCAACAGGAAAAAAAATTGCAGAAAAATCACTTTTCAGTCTGCCTGCTTATCCTGAGAGCAAGAATGGCACAGGAACCATTGTGAGCTACCCCACATCACTGAGGTTGCCAGCTCCCCCACTTTGAGTGCAACCACATTTCCTGCCCATTTTGCTAGGACAACTGTCAAGAGTCTACCACTGCAGGAGCTGAACCCCACTTTCAGCTGCTGATATAATAGGGGCATCTGTGCAACTTAGCAGTTTATATGCCTTGGCCAAGATGCTCAGTACCACAGCAGGTGTGCAGGACCTCCCAGTGTCTATCCTTGTGCTTCTTGCGTTACTGGCCCTTCTGTTGTCCTGTCCTGAGGAGGCTGTGAGAACTGGTGGCTAAAATCTGCATCATTTCAGTAGGAAGATACAGAAATTTTGAAACAACGAAATACAGTGTTCCTGAAAAAACATTGCCTATCCTTGGTTGCTCTTTCATTCATCTTGAATTTCCATCCAGAAAAAAACAAACAAACAAACAAACAAACAAACAAATCCCACAAAAATTCTGCCTTATTAAGGTCTATCAGAGCCTAATAGCAAAGCCTTAGTAAGGTCTGTCAAAGGAAAGCATGCTTTGCTGCTGGCTAATGATAGTCTTTTGGCTCAGATATAGGGGTAGATGGTTGTGCACTGGGATTATACACTTGGCTCCAAAGTTCAACGTGTCTCCTGCTGTGCATGCCTTGGAGAAGAGCAGGATTAAAAGGATTGCCCTCCCTTCCCACTGAAGTTCAATCAAGCATTCAGGAAAATCAACAAATCTAGGGTAAATTGGCCTGCTTTTCCTTAAAATCATACATGGATCCTATCTTAATCAGTAGCCCATTTTATCTTTGGTTCATGGTTGTAGCTGTACCATATGTAGAAGAAGTCCTTGAACAGCATCCTGTTTAGCTGTTCAGTATCAAGGGAAAGAAAGGCCACATATGTTTATTCTGACAAGGGGTTTGCAGGTGCAGGGACTCAGGCCGTGGGGATATTCCCACAGACATTTTCCATTTGGAAAATCAACAGTCAGAACACAAGAAGTATTTGAAGATCCAAAAGCAGAGCCTGTAACAAAGATGATCCAGGA
Organism: Indicator indicator; assembly: GCF_027791375.1. Lineage (NCBI taxonomy): Eukaryota > Metazoa > Chordata > Aves > Piciformes > Indicatoridae > Indicator > Indicator indicator. Next base: position 89,241,621 of record NC_072010.1, read on the forward strand.
TATGAAGTTGCACACATCTTAAAGGTGATCCATATAGAAATGCTGCTTAAGAACGTGTTTAAAAGCTGAAGAGCTGAAAGAAAGAGGGAGGTAGGAATGCAGTACCTACTGCCAGTCTTAAAAGCAAATACAAGTCTGCCATCTGATGGCATCAAATGGACCAGGCCAAAATGTGTGAATGGTGACAGTAGGGAAAGTTTCACATCCCAGTTAGCATTCTCACTAATGCTAAACATGAGCATGAGGATGATAATCCTTGCAGATCAAACTCTGGCATTTGAACATTGGTATTGATAACGTGACAGCATGGCCCATGGTGTGGTTTTTGAATACAACAACCCTTCCCCAAACAGCTTGAGACACAACCACTCAGTTTTGGAGAGTAAGAGCTGATCCATATAGACATGAGCTCTGTGATGCTAGCTGACTTCGGGGCCAGAGAGCAGTCCCTGGACCATTTTATTTGCTGGTATAATGTAACTTGATGGTCCATCAGAGAAGCCAGGAGCTGTTCAGGGACCCTACAATCCTCTGTGAATGATCAGTGGGGATACAATGATGCTAGGGAGGTATGACAAGTGCCAGCATTGAGGTGTGTGGCATAGAATCATAGAATTGTTCTGGTTGGAAAAGACATCTGAGTTCATTGAGTCCAACTGCCAACCCAACACCACCATGGCCACTAACCATGTTCTGAAGTGCCATGTTGACACCTCCAGGGATGGTGACTACATTATCTCTCTAGGCAACCTGTTCCAATGCTTGAGCACTCTTTCAGTAAATACATTTTTCTCTGTCCCACACCATCCAACCCTTCAGCACTTTTCCTTGTTCTTTATCCCAAGTCTGGAGCAATGCTGCTTGTTTGAATTATCCATGGTCTGTGTGTCTCTGTACCTGTGAACAGGAGTCACTGAGGAATGGGGAGAGATGGCAATGGAGCAGACCATCCACTACAGTGCAATAAGACTCTTGTGCATTACTCTACTCAGAGCCCTGCAGCCCTTGGTGAACCATCACCTTCTTCTATAAAAAGCAATCCACACAGTGCACAGACCTCAGCAGGGTTGCTGGAAGAAACTCAAGAATGTTAGTGCACTAGGTTGTACATCTGAAATGCCAAAGTTGGTGAGCAGGGACTTGGAGACAATTGAACCTGTCCTGCTGCAATGAAGGGGGTATGGTATCTTGGACTGGATGAACCCAGCAGTAAGATCACTCTAGCTTGAGGGGCACTACTTTTGTTTTCCTTGTCCCTCCTGGCTGCCTCTGCCTTCCCCTTGGTTCTGATCCCCTGACTAGTTCATTGTCGTGGGCTCCTAGCATTTATTTTAACTTCTCCTATGAATGAAGGTGTCTGATTGACAGGCAGACCCAGTCTCCAGTTGCACTCATTGCTTCCCCTTGGGGCAGCTTTGCTTTTGAAAGGAGAACCCTGAAAACTGGAGAGATGTGACAACTGCCTGGATGAAGGCTTCCATTCTTGAAGGCTAGAGATATTTCTCTACATCTCTGCTCAATTTAAGACAAGTCTGAGTTACAAGTTTTTAATTTTTTCTCCCTCTGGGTGTTGCAGCCTTCAAATGTGTGTAGAGTTTTCTCTTTGCAATTTCTTCAAGTCTTGGCTGGGAGGATCCATGGTAGTAATTAGAGGGACAAAAATTCAGCAGTCGTTGGCCTAGTCAGTGCACAGGGTTCAGTAAAAAGGTGTCTAATCTAGCTGGCAAGCCCAGAGCCTAATCAGTGCACCTGATGAAATAAATAGTGGTTGCCTGTTACACCAGCAGCGAGCTAGGCAGCTCCTTCCAGTTGCACATGCTTTCTGATGGGGCTAGAGGTGTTTTGTGAAAGCTACACACTTGCCTGCTGGGGCTGAACCCTGGCACATTCTTTGCATGCTGCAGAAATGCCAGGGACTTTGGTACCTGGGTCACTTCGGGGAGAGAGAAGCCTGAAGCTATGCAGTCCATCGTGCAATGGCTGGGTGCACATCCAGGATGCTTTAGGTGATGGCTGACTAACTCTGGACCATCTCTTTCTCCACTAGATGCTGTAGAAGAAACCAAACCTACTGAAAGTGCCCAGCAGGAAGAGGTGAAAGAAGAAGAGAGCAAGGCGGACCAAGAAAATGCCTGAACATTAAGAAATTACTCCCCATTGCCCCTCCCTCCCTCCCCCTATCCTTTATCCTTCCTTCCCACCCCAATCTTGATCTCTCCCTTTCCTGCTCACACCTGTGAGCCTGTCCATCCCTCCCCCATTCCCACTTAAACCCTTTTTCTCTCTGTGTGGCAAACATTTAAAGAAAAGAAAAGAAGAAAAAAAAAAAAAAGCAGGAAAAAATCCCAGTCAAACAGTGTGGCTTAAACATTTCTTTGTTTCTTGGTGTTGTTATGGCGAGTTTTTTGGTAATGATGATCCAATCATTTTGGGAAAATTCTTGCACTGTATCAGAGTTCTTTGACCTGGCGCGTGCGTGTGTCTGTCTGCCCACCGCGAGCGCTCTCTCTCTCTCTCTCTTCCCTCTCTTCTCCAAGTGTGTGTGTGTGCAATGTTACGTTCATCTGAGGAGTCCAAACTTACCAAGTGAGTTAAAGCAAAAAAAAAGAAAAAAAAAAAAGGAGAAAAAAAAAGACCAAAAATTCCTTTTCTTCCTTTTTCAATGTGATGGAATGAACGATAAGAAAAAAAAAAAAAAGAGATAAAAGAAAAAATAAAAAAGACCAAATCCAAAAAACAAACGAATACTAAACCCCAGTTTGTTTCCAAAACTAAAACAACAACCAGGAAAAAAAAAAGTGCCAATTAGCGTAATTCTTGGCTCCTTTTTCAAACTGAATAATTATAATAAATGAGAATAATGATCATTAATACCACCGTGTCGCATTTCTATGCTGCCCTACTTACTGCTGGCCTCTGGTCTTTGGTGGGCCACTTTTTGCGTGGCCCTGCTGTGCTCCTTGGCCACCAGTGGGTGACCGACCACTTTCCCTGGGACTGCTATGGGGATTTTTAAGGGAAGCAGGCTTGGATTTTGAGTGAAGCACTAACTAACATAAATAATATAACAGAATCAGTTGCAGGAAAGGACAAATTAAGCAGCCCTCTAGGCTCTGATTTGGAGAAGCATGGTGACCATGTAGGGATGAGCCAGCAGAGGGACCATTAGGGTCCACACTGAAGGCCTGAGCTCTGCTGAGGGGTGCACCAGGGCCATGAGGGATCAGGGTCCTGGGGCCTGAGCTCCTCCTGGCAGCAGGATGATGCTTGCACTATTGGACTGGAGTTGGAGAAGTCATCAGGAAGTATAGTGTGGCCCTCCAAAAACGTTGTGTTTGCCCACATAAATTGGGCCAAGGCATTGAATAGATAGGCATGTGGGCAGGACAAGGTCTGGTGATGTAGAAGTCAGTCAACGGCTCTTTGAGAAATACCTCATTCCTGCTCCATGGTGAAGCCCAGGATGGTTCACCAGCTCTAACGAGGGCCAAGGATTTTAGCTGTCATTTATGGCCTTTCCCAGCCTCCTGCTAAAAGCATGGCACAGGCTTGGCATCGCGGGCAGAGTGTCACCGCATCAGTCTCCACTATTGCTTTCCACAGGGTGCAGGATGTTCCCTGGTGTGCTCCAACCACACACCTGCTAGGCCAGGCCTGTCCCAGTGGAGATGCCCAGCTCTGAGCCTGAACAGCTGTCAGATTCTGCTGCTCTATTTATGAGCTGTGAGAGTGAAGAGTTAAAATGTGTTCAGTCACAACTGGGCTTTTATCACTTCCCTGATTGTTTTCATGTGCTTTCTCACCAGCTTGTGCATGGTTTCCTGGCTGCATGGACAATGACACCCAGCATACCCTGCAGGGTGGCGGTACGATGCTGCAGGACCACAATTAAATTGGCCTTACTGCAGTAACACCAAAGTGATAGGTCTACTGACAGCCCTAATGTGGCTGAGTCTTGGAGTGGCAGTCCTGCCGGCCTTCAAAGGGCTGGCTGGCCCTCACTGCCCTTTGTTCTCCTCCATCTCTTTGTTGGAAATAGGGAGAAAAGATGACAGTGTCTCCTCAGAGATGATCGGTTTGAACATAGACCGCTCACTGGAAGTGCCATCAAAACACATCAGGATTCATTTCCATGTGCTTCCTGGCTTTGTGTAGAAATAAGAGAGAGAGAGAAAGAGTAGGAGGATTTTGAAAAAGAGAGCGAGAGAGTGGGAGAGAGACTGGACAGAGATTTTTAAAAGCAGGGATTAGCGAGAGGAGAAGGGGAAAGATTTTCAAGTGGATAGATGGATGATAGGGAGAGAGAGGGGAGTATAGCTAGAGTAAGAAAGATTAAAGTGAATAAGATGAGAGAGAGACGAGAAGAAAATAGATAATATGGAGCAATAGATGATTGATAGAGATAGTGAAACATAGGTAGCTAAAGTAGATTAGACAGACTCAATAGGTAGAAAGATGGGCTGACTGACAGATAGGTATTGTGTCATACTTCATAAACGATATATATGCTAATATTCCCATGTCATGATGGGTGGTAAACCCTGAGACACCTTCCAGCCTGACCTCAATTCAGCAAATGTAGCGCGGACATCAGGCATTGCTTGGACCGTATGTCAGGTCTCACCCACCCTGCCCGTTTCTGCCGTGGAAGTGGCAGAAGGGTGGCGGGTGTTTGGGAAGGGAGAGCGCTCTGATGGACACAGGGGGCTGAGGCGTAGGGAGGAGAGATGTAGAGTATGTTTGCTGTTTGTAGCACACGAGATGCCAGCTCGAACGTTGCAGACCCCCCATGTCTCTAGCACCGAGTCGAGAGAACTGAGGTTCAGCTCTCACGATTTGTGGGAGAAGTGTTTGGGAGGAGGCAGGAAGGAGAGAGCACAGTTTTTGTTTAGCCTCATCTCCTGTCATGACCGTTTACCAGAATTTTTCTTAAGGACTGTCTTGTGTGTTTCTGCACAGACCATGTGGTCTCCCGGCTCTTCTGACCCCAAACTTTTCATCTTGCCTCCACTTTACTATTACTATTTTTAACTTTATAAGGAAAAGAAAACTGCCTCTCATGTCTTCCTGGACATAGGCCTTCCTCCCTCCTCAAAAAAACAGAAACATTTTTGTCTCCCCAGGGGTGTTTTATCTTTGTATTTCGCACGTCGCCTCCCCCTTGGCTGATGGTTGGGGCATTGCGTGCGGTTTGGCACCATTCGTAAGAACATAACTTTGCCATATTGCTTAGAGAACAAAGGGTTGGGGTTTGTGTTTTGGCTTTCCCCCCCCCTACAAAGAGAACGGGGTATGTGGTTACCAACTGCAAACCTAAATAATTTAAATACTAATTCCTCTCCCTTGGTTTCAGTTTAAAATTACTAGCTGTAACCAAGCACCCCCTATCTTTCTTATTGTACCGTGTCCTGATCCTGCCAGAGAGTCAGGGCAAAGAGAGCGTGAGAGAGAGAGCACACAGACAAACCCTGCCTTGAGCAGGCAGTGGTTTAATGTGTAATACACAAGATTTGTATAGGAAGTTGGGCTGTCTTCTGGGTACAGGAAGAGAGCAGAGAAAAGCGTTTGGATTTCCTTGAGTTGCCTCTTCAGCCAGTTTTTAAAAGGCTAAAAGGAAACTGTACAAAGGATGTAGCACGGGACGGAAATTGGAAGGAAAACAAGGGCATTTGAGGAATGATTTTTCTAGCAGGATATCAAGTGAGCTGAAAGCAGCACCAGAGGCAGGAGGTCCCAGAAGCAAAGAATGGAGCAAAGAGTATGCAGCAGAATACTTGGAGCTTTTCTACTGCTCCTGATGCAACAACCAACAGAAATTCTCCAGGGAGTATATATCTAGTCCTCTCTCCCTGAAGACGATATAGCTTTTCCTGGAGGTGTCTGTGATTGTTACTTTATGTACCTAGAGGGAAGGGTATGTCAGAAAGACTCACACGGGAAAGACGGTGCCTGCCCTCACTTACAGTGCTGTAGAAATTCAGAGTCCAACAGGGGCTTTTTCCAGGCCTCTGTAGTAAGATGTGCTAGTGATCCACACCTGTGCTGAATGCTCTTATCAGCTGTAGGCCAGCTCTTGACATTTCACCTCATCTAGGCTAAACCTTGGAAAAGAATGAAAAATCCCAATCTACCACCCCTCATCAATGCAGTAGATCATTCACATGACTTTGGTCTGCTTTGCAGCACTTGTAACATGCACAGACCATCTGCATTGATAACATATAAAACCCTGCAACCCTTGTAATAGTTGCATCAGCCAAGAAGCTCCACTGTGAGCCACATTCCAAAGGGAGGGGTAGGGCATCCTGCTGAGATCCCTTCAGACCCAGTGCTTTCCAGCCCCAAATCCTAATGCAGCCCCATGAGAGGCCTCAGCTAGAAGGAACTCACCTATGGTGGCAAAATAAACATCATCACTTGGGGATGGCCATGACTGGAGGAGAGGGGTTTAGAAAGAAAGAAAGGAAGGAAAAAAAGAAAGAGGGAGTTTCCACCAAACTCCCCATGTGAGTTATTTCTTTTTTTCTGTGGTGTCCAAACGGCAACCTAGCACTTGAGGCTTTTTGTACTGAAAGTCTGCTGTTTGTCATAGGCGTTTCAGGAAGGCAACAGAGTGGCTGTGATTTGCAGAGGTGGAGGGAAGGGTCTGAATGAATGTTTTTGTGGCCCCCCCTTGGCTAAGATGTCCATTCGGTGGTCACCTGCAGCTAGCTCAGTGACACAGGGAGTGGTGGTGGGAGTCCTCTTCCAGGCCTGTGCTCAGATTCCCTGCTTTTCCACATTGTCACATTAGCACTTTCACTGGATATTTAGAGCACCTCAGGACTGGTTCTCCTCTCGCTCACACTGGGGTAACTCAGGAGTCACTCCACTGGAACCAGTGGTGTTAATCTGGTGTGAAAGTACTGCGAGAGGAGGATTCAACTCCTCGGGGGGGGGATTTTCCAGGTCCCCGAGGGGGAAAAAAAATCAATGGGAGTTACATGTCTAACTGCCACTTGTGCCTGTGAAGTCTGCCCCTTATCTACCCATATGTATATAGGGTACAGTTTTCAGAATGACCTAAGTGACGTGGGCACTTGAGAGCACGCATGTCACTGGCTTTCAAAGAGGCAGCACCCCATAAGGCCCAGATGCTGAAGGATGTTCAAACTTCTCTCTATAGTGAATTTTGGGTCTCAAGCCTAAAATTCTCCAGTGCTTTTCCAAAATGGAACCGAAGATCATGAGTCATTTAGGTGGTCCTGAAAGCCCTACCCTCTATCCATTTTTCAGGGTGTTGATCTCAGGTCATGTGCGAGCCTGCATTCTTACCTACAATGCTTTATTACTACATTCCTCTGTTGAGCAATACTTGGAAGAAGAGGTGAAGGTTGAGATTTGTAGAACAGGCTAGTGACCCCAGTGGCTCACATCTGGAGTGCCCAACTCGAGAGACACTTAACTGGGGCCCAATCCACAGGTTGCCTGTATACTCTGAGCACCAAGATTCATGTAATACACACCCAGAACCACTGGTCACTTCCAAAAAAAAAAAAAAAAATCCTAGCCCAAGACCTAGACTACTCTCACAAAAGAAAATCTTAGGTGAACCATTCATCCAATAGCTTGTTTTTTCTGCTCATGCCTGTTCCCAATGAAAGAAACAAATCCCTGTGCATCACATAAGCCCTATTTTGAGGAGTTACACTGGCATACAGCTGAAGTAACACAGTAGTAAATTTGGGCCTGAAGAAGGTGGCTACAGTCTAGAGAGTATCAAGAACTGTGAAGTGTCTGGAAGCTAATAAGAGCAGAACTTGACAATTAGAGCGGCCCATTTCCGATGCTCTTGTGTGAGGATCTGGAAAGAGTCTCTCACTCATTGTACTTGTGCATTATGAATGTGTCCATCTGCAGAGATCTAATGTACACATATGTCCTGAATATTGTCCTAAGGTTGCAAGCTTCAAAAATGAGCAGAAAACATTCCCAAGAAGTGAGAATAATACAGATGTCTGTATTTGAAGATTTGGTTCAAATAAAGTCTCTCACTTATAGATATGTCTAGTTGTGTGCAATTATTTGCTCCTGGAATAAAACTTTCTCCTTTGGAAGGATTCCATGATTTTATAAAAAAAAATTCATTCTATTCTTTCTTGATTTTCTTGGTCAAGTCCTGTTGTTGTGGAAAGAAACACTTTCTACTACTCTCTCTGGGTAAAAACCTATGTTAAAATGAAAGTGTGAAGTAAAAGACCTGGTATGGTTTTACTGTTGTTAAGTATCTATTCAGGCAGAAGATGTAGGCATGATGCAAGATGTGGTTTCCTCATGCAAAACTATTAGGTATTTATGTAATAAGAAATAGATATTGCTGCAGACAGTCTTGGCCCAGGAAAGGAGAGTGTCTGCCCTGAAACCAGGCTGAAATGGGGAAAGTTGTGCTTGTCCATGGCAAAATGCTGGGCCTGGGATGTTCCAAGTGAAGGAATGGTGGTGGGGGTCAATAAAACACTCAGCAAGCGAGTACAAAATGAAACAAAGTTTTTTAGACACAGGCAACCTTCTTCAAGTGCATCAAATTCCTCATTAGACTGAAAGCTTCAGGAGTTCACTGGGAAACTCCAAAAGTTTTTCAGACCAGTGTATATATTTCAGCATCTAAGAAGTCCTCCCAGGTTATTTCCCTCAGTATCAACTTTGTGCCAAGTGCAATGGAATATGAGTGAAGTTATTCTCTCCCTCTGCTCTTGTGAGGCCCCACATGGAGTACTACATCCAGTTGCGGTGCCCCTAGAATAAGAAGGACATGGAACTGCTGGCGTGGCTCCAGGGGAGGGCCACGAAGATGATCACAGGGCTGGAACACCCCTAGAGGTGGGGATGTGCTACGAGAATTGGGGCTGATCAGCCTGGAGAACTGGGGCTGTTCAGCTCCAGAGAGACCATATAGCAACCTTCCTGTACCTGAAGGGAGCCTACAAGAAAGCCAAGAAGGGCCTTTTTACAAAGCCTTGCATGTGGTGATAGGATGAGAAGGAATCAATTTAAGCTTGAGGAGGGTAGATTTAGAACAGATATTAGAAAGAAATTCTTTACAATGAGGATGGTGAGACACTGGAACAGGTTTCCCAAGGATGTCATGGATGCCCCCTCCCTGGGGGTATTCGAGGACAGGTTGGATAAGGCATTGAGTAATGTGGTCTAGTGGAAGGTGTCCCTGCCTATGGCATGGGAGTTGGAACTAGATGATCTTTAAAGTCCCTTCCAACCCAAATCATTCTGTAATTCTATGAACAGAGCAGCTATTGCTGCCCAAGCTGTGCCAGTCTGCTGACTAAATGCTGTGCTGTATTTGTCAGCAGCTGAAGAGCAGAGCTGAAATCAAGTATTTTTACCACATCTATTCATCTCAGGAAGCTTTGCAACCACTATTTAGAAATCACTTGCAACTCATCTCTGAAATACAGCAGCTGGCTGAGCAAGGGCTCAGGAAAATTCCTGATGAGGCTCCAAGTAACTGCCTGGGAAACAGAGCAGACCTCGGCACCTCGCATGGTTTCTGGACAAAGTGCCAATTTACAAATGAAAATGACACAATTAGATGTCTGTATTCTTGCATGTAATCATCAGTTGTCCCACAGATTCTCCAAAAGAGGCGTGGACTCCAGCTTGTGTGCAAACAAATACTTAGCATTCAAAATCAAGTGATTTCAATTAGCCACATTGCTGAACTGCAGGGCTCAACCCTGGCAGATTTGCTTTGCTCCAGTGGGGCAAAACACCTGAAAAGGGGCAGCCAAGGACCTCTCTCCAAGTCGATGGTTTTCTTAGGGTAGCAAGGATGCCTTGTGCTCTTTTATCTTCCACACAGCAGAGAGGGAAAAGGAGGCTGAACTGTAATCCCATGGCATGTCTCAGCTGAAACACTCAGCCTAACGTAAATCTCCACCAGAGACTTTCTAACCAGGCACAGAAAGCTTGTGCTCATGATTTGCAGTGTCACGCACTAGCTACTGTCAGCTGGAAATAAACTTTCTGCCTGAATCTTACAAAAGGACCTGTGACTCACCTTGGGTGTTCACCCCCACTGCCCCCCGTTGCCTCTGAAGGGGTGAACTCCCTTCAGACTGCTGCTTACATTCATGGACTGCACCAAGAGCCTCTCCCTGCCTTCTGTGAGACTGCGTATCTCCGACTACCATGGTGATCCCCTGGCTTAGCTCATACTGGGCTGAGGGAGACCTCCTCTCCTTGGGGAAACTGCTACTGGAGCTTCAGGATTTCCCAGTTTTTCAGTTTAGTGTCAACAACTTCACAGGGGCCTTGCTAGATTCATAGCTCTACTAAAGTCACCAGCAAAAGCCCAGTGTTTCTCAAAATATCACTCAGATTTCTAAGTCTTCTACTGTTTACCCAGCAGGCAGCAAGAAGCACCCTGTCATGGGCATGTATGGTTTCCCAGTCTGCTCCACTTTGCCCTGTTTGCCCTGGGCATGTATGGTTTCCCAGTCTGCTCCACTTTGCCCTGCCCAGTGCTACACACTAAATGTGTAGCTGGCATCCAGTCTGATAGGGGCTGCTGCCCTCTGAAAATCACAGAATGATAAGGGTGGAAAGTGACCTCTGGAGATCATCAAGTCCAACTCCCCTTCCAAAGCAGGTTCACCTAGTTCACAAGAACTTGTCCAGGTGGGTTTTGAAAATCTCCAGAGGAGGCTCCACAACCTCTCTGTGCAGCCTGCTCTGGCATACTCACATTAAAGAAGTTTTTCCTCGTGTTCAGGTAGAACTTTCTATGCTCCAGGCCATGTCCATTGTCCCTTGTTCTGTCACTGGGCACCAGTGAAAAGCGACTGGCCTGTTCTTCTTGGCACCCACCCTTAAGGTATTTGCAAACACCAATCAGATCCCCTCTCTGCCTTCTCCTCTCCAGGTTAAACAGCCCCAGGTCTCTCAACCTTTCTTCAGGAGAGATGTTTTATTTCCTTAGCCATCTTCATAGCCCTCCATTGGATTCTCTCTGGTAACTCCCTGTCTCTCTTGAACTGGGGAGCCCAGACCTGGACACAGTACTCCATATGAGGCCTCACTATGGCAGAGTAGAGGGGCAGGAGAACCTCCCTCAAACTGCTGGTCACAGAAAAAGCCAGATAAAGGAGTTACACACTTCTATACAGAAGATGACTGTTGTGTGTTAAAAATGAAATTATTTTTCTCCATGTAGGGCCACTTTTATTTATTAAAGAGGAAATAATTGTCATTCATTGGAACAGTGAGCATGAATAATAAACGAGACAAGGGAGTAAAAGCCCATGTCTCTCAGAGAAACGCTGCTGGTTATGTAGCTGAGAGGCAGGGCTTGCATGGGGGTGGTAGCTTGTAGGAGACAGATGGCTTTAGCTGCAGGAACAGGCTTGGGGTACTTCAGCCTCTGCAAAAGCACCAGTCTACAACCCAAACTACAGGCTGGGTACAGGTGGAAAGGCACTGCTTGGTGCTTAATTTAATTATGCTAGTTGAGGCTTGATGGGGCTCTGAGCAGCCTAATCTAGTTCGGGATGTCCCTTGCTTATTGCAGAGGGGTTGGACTAGATGTGCTCTTGAGGTCCCTTCCAACACAGTGCATTCCATGATTGTATGATTATGCAACTTATGAGTAAAATGTAATTAGCACTTTGGGAGCACTGGATGAACCCTAAGGCAAGAGAGAGATAAAACTCATTATCTGTGGTGGGAGAGAGGAAGGGTGGTACAGGTCATCACTTACTGGAGAGCAAGGAAGGGTAATTGGGGTGAACAGAATAATGCTGGTGAGGTCTCTCCACTAAACACAGGATTATGCTTTTTTTTTCCCCCCCCTCTCTTGAGACACTCATCTTCTGAAGGATTTTGTAGCCACCTTCAGGATCCTAACCCAGAGATGGGTTTCTGTCATTGGAGGAGAGGTCTAATGGGGAAGGTCCAATTTTCCTCATCTTCACCAGGTGTGTCCATCCTTGACTATTTATCTATGCAGAGTTACTCCGTCTGTAGCTTAAGTTTTGATGAGCCTTATTCAAATCCTGTCTGTGCAGGAGCTGATGGTTAAGCACAGGGACCATTTCACTGTGGGTCCTATGAAGCAAAGTCTTCTTCCTTCTGTTGCCCAGGCTCGAGGCTTTCCTTGTTGGGTCTTTTTCATTTTGAAGCAGATTGCAAGAGTGATTTAGGAATGCCACAGCAAAAGTTAAGAGACTGATAGATTTAGTGGTGGCCTAATGGAATGCTGATGTCTGATGGCTTTGGATGTGGAGGACCAACGCTCCTGAAACCAGCACCTGAAAGGTGTGTCCAGCAGGTCTAGGGAAGTTCTTCTGCCTCTCTACTCTGCCCTGGTGAGACCACACCTGGAATACTGTGTCCAGTTTCAGGCTCCCCAGTTCAAGAAAGAGAACTGCTGGAGAGAATCCAATGGAGAGCCATGAGGATGATTAGGGGACTTGAGCATCTCCCCTATGAAGAGAGACTGAGATCCCTGGGGCTGTTTAGTCTGGAGAAGAGAAGACTGAGAGGGGATTTCATCAATGTCTATAAATATCTGAGGGGTGGGTGTCAAGTGGAGGGGGCCAATCTCTTTTCAGTGGTTCATAGTGATAAGACAAGGAACAATGGGTTCAAACTTGAACATAGAAGATTTCACCTCAACATGAGGAGAAACTTCTTTACAGTGAGGGTGAGAGAGCACTGGAACAGGCTGTCCAGGGAGGTTGTGGAGTCTCCTTCTCTGGAGACTTTCAAAACCCACCTGGATGCATTCCTGCATGGACTACCCTAAGTGATCCTGCTCTGGCAGGGGGTTGGACCAAATGATCTCTGGAGGTCCCTTCTAACCTCTGATATACTGTGAGACTATGAGAAGAAATCCATGAGGGGCAGCCCTGTGAATGATGATGAGTCACCTTCTTTAGAAACCACATAAAGACCAGGAGACAATTCCTGGTTGAATGCCAGGAGTGAGCAGATTCTGAGCACTGACACTTCAGCTCCCTGACCCCATGACTTCTCACCAGCAAAGAGAGAGGAAACCTACTCCCATGTGTTGCCATCCCAAGCTCCTATCCACGCGTGGCAGCCAAGTCTGATGTCCCACAGGACATTTCTGGGAGTTGGGGCTAGAGGACTAGAATGCGATGTATGATGCATAAACTCAGAAGCCCTTGCATGCTGACTGGTCCCTAAGGAAAAAGGTGAAAACCCCAGGGCCATCACCATCACAGAGCACTGGTGTGCAGGCCAGGGTGGGAGGCTGTTGGCTGGGGAGAGCTGGCTCTGCCTCGCTGCTGTGGTTGGACAGCCATGCCAGTGGGCTGTTGGCACTCTGCCTCCCAGCCCCTCTCCGGCAGAAAGCCCATTAATAAGGCTTTCCACCCTGTCACTTCCATGCTGAATCCTTTGAAAGCTGCGCTCCTCTGGGCCCATTAGAGGGAGGAACCGTCTCTGCTGAAACATATGGAGCTGTCAGGCTCTGTCTGGCTGTTGCTCTGAAAGCTGCAGCCACTCTAGCTGTTTGCTGATGGGGGCTGTGTGTGTAAAATCCATTGTGAGGAGGCTGCGATAAGAACTGGGGCTTGGTAAGGGGCTGAGTGTGGTGGGAGGGATGCTGGTAAACAGGGTGCTTGAGACATGGGAATGGAATAAATCTGAAAGTGGGGAGATTCAGGCTGGACGTGAGGAAGAAGTTCTTCCCCATGAGAGTGGTGAGAGCCTGGAATGGGTTGTCCAGGGAGGTGGTTGAGGCCCCATCCCTGGAGGTGTTTAAGGCCAGGCTGGATGAGGCTCTGGCCAGCCTGATCTAGTGTGAGGTGTCCCTGCCCATGGCAGGGGGGTTGGAACTAGATGATCCTTGTGGTCCCTTCCAACCCTGACTGATTCTATGATTCTATGATTAATCTCTTAAGGGATTTCGTGGCCATCTTCAGGATCCTAACCCTGAGATGGAAAAGCAATTTCTCTTATTGGAGGAGAAGCCTAATGGAGAAGGTTCAGTTTTCCTCCTCTACATGGGATGTGTCTATGCTTCACCATTTATTTGTGCACAGTCAGGGAGTCTGTAGTTTAAATTTTTATGGACTATTATAGGAGGATGCTAAAAGCCAACAAAAGTGCAATTGGGCAGCTCATGGGGAGTCTGGCAAACTGTGAGTGTGACAGTGGGAAGAGGTACCCTTGAGGACAACTAGGGTGAGCTAAGTGGTGATTGTCGGGTGGGTATGTAGGGGCAGGCTGTGGTGGCAGAAGACACAGCTGACAGCAGAGTTGTTTGGGCTCCTCTGGGGAAGGAGAGGGTGAAAGCATGGCTGGGTGACTTTATGGGGATGGTGCAAAGGGAGGCTTTGGAAAGCAGCATGTGATCACACCAGCCTGGAAGTCGCTGGGTGCATTCCTGACATTGCCTGAATGCCACTGGAGTTCCTCATTAAGCAGCGCACCGCCCCCCAGCTCCATTTGCAGAGACTGAAGAGGATTTAATGGAGTCCCTGGACTTTTTCTTCTGAAATATTCATAAGTTTTAGCAGTCCATTTCATGCTCACCTCCTCCTCCATTAGAGAACATCGAAGAGGGACTGGGTGGAAAGCATGCTGCTGTGGAGCCAGGAAGAGAGATAAAGGGATCTGTGGGTCTGAGCAGAGGCTGCTAGGAAGTGATCCACTTCCAGTTTGCTTCCATCCTCTAACCAGGCTTGCAAAATGACTCAAAATGAGCCCTGGGCAGGATGCACAGGGAGGTGATTAATACAGTGGGAAAGGAAGGAAACCAATTAAGCAGAGAGTGCTGTCTGGAGTTGCTGCCCCCCACCCCTGTCACACATGTACACCCCACATCTGTCTCCCTGCCCATCCTCATAATCTGCAAGGCCAGGAGCTATGTAAGATGAAAAATGCCTGCAGGCAATTAGTTTCCTCCTTGCCTCAGCACTAATGCTCTGCTAGGACACAGGGAAAGTGCAGAGTTTCAGTGAGACAGTGAAGAAGCATGTGGGGTTTTGGATGCCCTGTCTGCAGTATCTGACACAGCAAGGAGCCTGCTGGGAAGTATAAAGAAAGAGCATAATAAATAGTGACATTTCATGCTGCTGTAGGAAATGTCCCAAAAGATCAGGGCCAGGTGGGATCTCAGAGCATCACCTGGAACAAAACAAGACCAACTGGAATTCTGGCACATCCTATCATGATATAAAATGGATCCTTCTCAGGTATGCTTATTTCCATTCTCTTATTTTATGTCTTGCCAGTGTGATGTCTTCCAAACATGGTAGGAACTAAACTAGGGCTCTAATAGTCTAACTAACTGATATCACAGAATCATAGAACTGTTTTGGTTGGACAAGACCTCTAAGATCATTGAGTCCAACTATCAACCTATCACCATGGCCATTAAACTGTGGCCCAAAGGGCAATGCCTACAATTTTTTTTTAACACTTTCAGGGACAGTGACTTCACCACCTTCCCAAGCAGCCTGTTTCAATGCCTGACCACTCTTTCAGTAGCGACGTTTTTCCAAATATCCAACCTAAACCTCCCCTGGCTCAGTTGAATCCATTTCCTCTTTTTTCTATCACCCAATACTAGGGAGAAGAGACCAACACCTACCACACGACAACCTTCCTTCAGGTAACTGTAGAGAGGAGTAAGGTCTCCCCCCAGCCTCCTCTTCTCCAGACCAAAAAATCCCAGCTCCTTCAGCTGCTCCTCATAAGGCTTGCTCTCTAGACTCTTCACCCACCTCATTGCCCTTCTCTGGGCATGTTCCAGAACCTCAATGTCCTTGTAGTGAGCAGCCCAAAACTGAACACAGTATTCGAGGTGCTGCCCCACCAATGCCACATGTCCCCACCAAAGTCCCAGAACCAAACAACTCTGATCATTTGGTGTGGGGAGAGGTGCAGCTCTCTGCGCTTCAGATTCCAACCTTTTTTTGCAGCAGACACACTCCTAAACCTGCAGCTTGAAGTCCTAGGTGAATTTTTATCAAGGACTCTACAGGCTACAGCAGGACCCAGATAGTGCCCTAGTAAGAGAAGACTGTAGCTGCACTGGTGCTGTCACAGCAAAAAAAGCACAAGAAGTGCTCAGGAAGGAGCTCTCGAGTCCATTTCTTTCTGCATTAGTACTTGGATGAACCAAAAGAACAAAATCTTCATGCAAATGAGCTCTGCACTGTGTCTGACAGAGACAGAAAGAGGGATTAGAAATGTACAAATTCCTGTGGTTCCTTCCTGCTGGATAAAAAGCCAGAACAAAATCACAGATGCAACAGCAGCTATTTATTCTTCCTCTCAAACCACCTCCTAGGCTCCTTCCTCTTCCCTCCCATACACACACATGCCTGTGTGTGCCCCAGGAAACCAGATGTTTATGTAAGCATTTGTAGGATGCTCTGTGTCTCCCTGAAATGATAATCAGTGTGCCCAGAATCATCTTAATTAGTAAGCATTCCTTATATGCCCAGAGGCTCTTGAAAGGCCGCTCCACACAGCTTTTCCATGAATGAGTCTGCAGGTTTTTTCTCCTCTGTCAAACCCTGCTCATGATGAAGAGCTCAAGCCCTTACATCTAAGCTGGTGGCTTCTCTGGTTGTTTACTTCCTTCCAAGCAGGGAGAGAGAAGGTTGTGAAGCATCAGGCACCGAGAGTGTCTCAAAGTGAAACTGGGCTCTCTATACCTTTTTGCAGCTCTCCCTTCATGCAGGATAGGGATGTGAATGGTCCCAGCTTCAAATAAGCCAGATCCGAGGTTTGGACAGGCCAGGTCCATAGTCTGGCAATTAACCTTCTCGGTAAAATGGCGCAAGTTAAGCATCTGGCTACCAAGAAGTGTGAAACTATGAAGCTTTGCTTTCCTGGGTTTGCACCCTGGCACATGCAGGTGCTCAGCACATAGGCACCTGCAAAAGCAGCAAAGAACTTCTTGGTTTAGCTGAGGCAGTCAGGAAAAGACATGGCACTTCAGGACGTGGTTAATGGCCATGGTGGTGTTGGGTTGACAATGGGACTCAATGACCTTAAAGGTCTTTCCCTATTGAAATGGTTCTCTAATTCTGTGAAAACACACTGCTGAGGTAAGAAAAGAAATCACTCTCTGAGGTGGCAAAATGCATCTCCTGTAAGAAAGAGCGTCACTCATGGCTCACCAGAATTTTTCTGAAGGATATTTTGGGCTGAGGCTGTGGGCATCTGCAAAGATCATGGTCATGCCTTTACTTTCTATCAGTACACATTCTACCAGCACACTTTCTATCAGCCCCACAGCAAACAATCCCTCCCATAACTTTTTAGGTGATTGCAAAGAGGTACTAAGCACACATGGAAGAAAGATTCAGGCTCTTCTTCCTCATCACTCTGTAGTTCTCATCTGCCTCTGTTAGCCTGACAAGGTTTAGTCTTCACAGAACTGTAGCTGTCTTTATTTCCTTCCCTGTGGTGCTGCACTAGCCAAACCCACATAATGATCCTAGCACAACATTATACAGATTGGAAGCAATTAAGGCCATTAAAGTCACACTTCTTTGGTTTATTTGCTTTCTTGTGGAGCTTGGGGACCATGGAGCCCACAACCAAGGAACCCCTTCCTGTCTCTACTGTGTTTGCCATCATATGGCAAGAAGTCTCTGTTCATTTAGAATTCTGGTGTCAGATATGCTCTGAAACAGAGATATGATGAAACCAGCATTTTGATCTGAAGCAAACAAATATTGGATATTTTGGATATTAAAAGGAACTTCTTCACTGAGAGGGTTCTTACACACTGAAACAGGCTCCCCAGGGAGGTGGTTGAATTGCCATCCCTGGAGGTGATTAAATGATGCAGAGATGTGGTGCAGCAGGACATGGTTTAGCACCAGACTTGGTGGATTTTGATAATGGTTGGACTTGACAATCTTGAAGGTGTTTACCAACTGAAACAATTCTATGATTCTGCATACAGGTTTACTTCTCCATCTAGGCATATTTACACACAGGAGGTGTGGGTTTTCTTCTTTAGTCATACTAAAATGCTAAAATAATTTTGGTGAATCTTATACATCCTCTTTCATAGCTATTCAAGACCCTTTGCATGACCAGGCTGTTGCTTACACAGGCACTTGGTTGTTAGTTGCCATAACAAATAACTAAGATGTTCCAGTGGTGTTTGGGTGCCCATATGGCTGACCAGCTCTAGCCATTCCAAACTGGTGTTAGCAATGCCAAGACTAAAAGGACTGCCTCACAGCTCTAATGATGCCTCCAGACCTCACAAGTCTACCAGCCTCAGCATCACAGTATTTTTCTCATGCTGTACCCAGGAGCTGTCAGTATTCCATCAACATCACCCTCACAACCCCTAGAGTGCCCTGAAAAGAATTGTTATTACAAACAGGGCTGTGAAGGCTTAGACCCTCCAGACATTCTTTCTGCCTACCTCCTGATTGTGCAGCAGGGCTCTGCCACTTGCCCAGGGGCCTGGGAAGAGGCTGTGGCAGAGCACACAACTCAGCTTGTCTCTCAGGATTTGGTGCAGATCAGATCAATAACTGCTCTGCTCCTGAGCAGTAATTCTGCACAGAAGAGGATGGGAATTAAACCTACCTTTAAGCCTTGTTAAAAATACATGCCATGAAGACAGCTGTCTTCTACGGGGGAAAGTGTCTCCAGGGATGATCTCTGGAGAATGAGTCTGTAAGCAAAACACCCACCAGGGGAAAAGGCATCTTGAGACTATCTCTAGTAGGTGAATGCACTGCTAAGTGAAGTGCCTCAGAAGAGTGTGTTCCCATGTGGTGTGCTGCCTGCCTCTGTCTTTCTCTGGATGGTGCTTCCTGTCCTTATGCCTCTGAGTGATCCTGCTGTAGTCCCAGAAAAGACATAGAATCACAGAATGCATTGGGTTGGAAGGGACCCTTGAAGATCATCTTGTCCACCCCACCTGTATGAGCAGGGATGTTGCCAGCTAGATCAGGTTGCTCAGGGCCCAATCAAGCCTGTCCTTGAATGCCTTCAGGGATGGGGCCTTCACCATCTCTCTGGGCATCCCGTTCCAGTATTTCACTACCCTCACTGTAAAGAAGTTCCTCCTAATGTCCAACCTAAATCTACCCTTCTGTAGTTTAAAACTGTTGCCACTCATCCTATCACTACATGGCCTTCTAAACAGTCCCTTCCCAGCTTTCTTGGAGGTCCTCTTCAGATACTAAAATGCTGCTATGAGGTATCCCCAGAGCCTTCTCCAGGCTGAACAACCCCAATTCTCCCAGACTGTTTTCATAAGAGGGGTGCACCAGCCCTCTGATCATCTTTGTGGCCCTCCTTCAGACCTGTTCCAGCAGGTTCATGTCCTTCCTGTGTTGAGGACTCCAGAACTGGACACAGTACACCAGGTAAGGTCTCACCAGAGTAGAGTGGCAGAATCACCTCTCTTGTTCTGCTGGCCGTGCTTCTTTTGACACAATTTGCCTCTGAGCTGCAAGTGCACATTGCTGGCTCATGCTCAGCTTCTCATCCACCAGTACACCAAGTCCTTTTCAGCAAAGTCTGCACATACACACTAAGGCTTTCTTTTAGTTAATCTTTATTAAGACCATAACATCAAATTTTAAACTAGAAACACCTTTTTTAGCTCACTCAGCTGCTCACTGGCAATTGCTGTGCACCAGCTGAACTATGCACAGAGCCTTGGCACTGCACAGAGGCATGGGTGTCTGCTTGGAGATGACCACAGTCAGCCACCCTGCAACCTGTTATTGTCCAGGTTCAAATGCCACTGGCATTTGCTGCAATTGGCAGCACAGTGGTAGCCACCTGGCCACCAGCCTTTGCTACACAGTCATAGAATGGCTTAGGTTGGAAGGGACCTTAGAGATCACCTACTCCAACTTCCCCACCATGGTCCCCACCTCCCCACCTAGACCTGGCTGCTCAAGGCCTCACCCAGCCTGGCCTTGAACACCCCCAGGGAGGAGGCATCCACACACATGGCAACACAGTAGCTGGTGTGACAGGGAAAGAAATCAAGGATTTTAGGATACTTTGGAATAAAGAAAGCAAAGCACTGCTGAAACAGTTACTGGGGATTCACCCCTTGCACCATGCTGGGGAACAGGGAAGTTGAGGGTGGCAGCACCCCAGTACTGCTGAGTTTGGCGATGGCAGCCACAGCAAAGGACCCCTGTGCTTCTCAAGACCAGCCCTGCTTCCTGCTGCTGTTGAGACTGCTGGAGGGGAAATTTAAATCAACCTTTTGCTCAGCAAGCCTCACAGAAAGCTTCAGCTCTGTGGCTAGTTGAAAAGCAGAACCTGCTCATGGTGCATGCACTTGGGAGTCATCTCAGTGGGAGGGACTCTGAGAGTTGTCCCTTTTCCTCTCTCAGCTACTGCTGATAGGTCATGCTGTGGCAGAGGTGCTGTATCCCCACCAAAGAGACATCAGCCTCCCTTGACAGCTATCCCTGATGCCCTGTTTGTGGCAGAGAAAGTCATACTTTTAAATCATGGTGGAGATCCTTGGGACCTCTCCTTTGCTAAACCAGGCTCAAGACCCAAGGTGCATGCCTGTATTTTCTCAGCTGACTCTAGATGCCTTCCAGGTACACTCTGACTTCGTCCCATTTTTAACCCACACAAGAATGTCATGACACATCCTGATGACAGGATGCACCATGACATCTAAAGAAGGCATACTAAAGAAGGAGGCAAACTGCCCTCTCCTCCCTTTATCACATCAGTACTGTATTCTTGCCAGTCACCTCAAAGGTATCTCCTGCAACATTTTCTGTCTGAAAGACACTGATGCTAGAGCAGCATTTAAATTTATGTTCCCAGAAATTTAGTTTTTCCAAAAATCTTTTTTTTTTTTTCATAAGTTGTGGGACAGATTGGAATCTGACAGGTTCAGCTGTTGCTGGATGAAGGGAAGAGCAGAAGCTACAAGACATTTTTAGGAGAGCTATATTAAAACTCTGTGTAGGATTCAAATTTAGTAGTAACAGCAAAGTGGAATTTGAGCTGATATTCCATTAGCCTGGTTACAGTATTCTCTATTAGCATCTCCATTCATAAAACAATTCTGCTCCTGGCATTTAGTGTTGTTCTATATATATATTTTTTTTTTCCTCTCTACAGCTCTCTGAAAGGGAGTTGTTGTCAGGTGGAGGTCAGCCTCTTCTCCCTAGTATCAGGTGACAGAATGAGAGCAAATGGCCTGAAATTGTGCCAGGGGAGTTTTAGGTTGGATATTAGGAAATAATTCTTTACTTAAAAAATTGGAATAGGTTGCCCAGGGAGGTAGTAGAGTCAACATTCCTGCAGGCTCAAGAAACCTGTGGACACGGCACTTTTGGACATAGTTTAATGGCCATGGCTGAAGGTTGGACTTTTCCAACTGCAACAATTCTACATTTCTCTGATTATATGCTCTAGAGCAGTTTTCAATGTGCAATGTATGTGCCTTTCTGCATACTTGTGTGTGGAGCAAAGGGGCAAACACCTTTCCAGGCTGCCAGCCTTGTATTTGTGTGTTGGATCCAGAGAAGGGTGAGCTATTTCATGTGGGTGTCCCTCTGCAGCTCTCTTTGGGAAGACTTGGTTGGCTGTCTTTCTGAACTAGCAGAGGGCAATGTGAGCAGATAGGTAGGCAACAAAAAGAGAGAAAATACAAAAGGCAGGGCTAGGAAAGGGTGGGGGGCTGGGGAGAGAAACTAATATTTTGTTTCCACCTGACCAGGTCCCAGTGACCCATTACACGTGCGTGACTTGCCTGGTTTTTAGAAATCACAGTACACGGTCTCACCGGAGGCTTGCAACCCTCTGCCACCACCTCTGGATTCAACTAGAAATCCTTTGTTCTCTCTGGCTCTGCCCTCACTGACAGAGTCAGGCTGTACAGCCAGCACCCAGGCAACTGCAGAGCATCTGCCTGTGCATGGTGAGGGATGAGCTTCCAGCCCATCAGAGGTACAATGTTCTCATCGTGCTCATTCCTGAAATTTTCATCCCTTCTTGGAAATTATAATAATGAGCCTCACTCTTTTCTGGTATTTTCTGTTACATTCTAGCACCTCTGCAAGATGAATGCAAAGCACTGCCAAATCCCAGGGATATCATTTTACCCCTGCTTTCTGGTGGCGTAACAGATAAATCATCCTTTACAGTGAGTTCAGCCCGATTCGTCTCCTTTCTCTACTCTCTTCCTATCAGATACTGCAGCACCTGAACCTCCTTCCCTATCTCCCAGCTCCTGCAAGATGTGCAGCTACTTCCAGACAGCCTTTTTCTATGCTACCATAAAGTTACTAAGCAGCTGAGATAAAAGGTTCTTACCTTCATAAATAATCAATGTGGGGCAAATGGCTTGTGCTTGTGCACTAGAAACAGAAATGGAAGAGACAAACACCAGCCCCAGAAGGAGATTAACTACCTAACACCAACAAAGGTGGAAAGGAGATCTGAATAACAGAGAAGCAAAAGATTTAGAGTAGAAAACAAGGAGCTGGGCACCCATCAAACACTTCCCTGTGTAGCCACACTTCTTTCACCTGCTCATAAATCATCTGAAGATTGGTTCACTTTTAGCTAATTTACTCTTTAGCAAGGAAATTGTTAGAGCAGCCTGGTACCTGCCAGCATGCTCCAGTCTCTGGGTGAGATGCAGACTCTGATGATCTGGAAGTGCTTAAGACTAGGCTGGATAGGGCTTCGAGCAACCTGGTTTAGTGAGAGGTGTCCCTGCCCACAGCAGGAGGGTTGAAACTACATGATCTTCAAGGTCCTATCCAACTCAAGCCATTCTATCATTCTATAATTCTATGATCAATTCTATAATCTGCTTCACACAGCAGGGTCCCACAGCCCATGATGCTGACAGGTTTGCCCACAGTCATTTGATAGCACTGGAGGGATGTAGTTGTACAACCAGCATAAGGAAGCCTGGAGTCAGAGGTCCTGTTACAGGCACAGCGTGCACCAAAGCAGTCACAACCCAGGTATCCCATCCCAAGGGCTGCCTCTCCTGCACAAAGAGCAGCTCAGCTAAACAGCTGTCCAGCAAATTGAACTCATAGGACATGGCTGCCATTGTGGGACAGGATGACTTCAAGGCTCCAGAGTAGATCACAGAATCACAGAATCAACCAGGTTGGAAAAGTCCTCAGAGATCATCAAGTCCAACCTATTACCTAATACCTAACATCTCCAAGTGCCCATGGCTCCCAGTGCCACATCCAATCTTTTTTTGAACACCTCCAGGGATGATGACGACTCCACCTCCCTGGGCAGCACATTCCACTGGCCAGTTACTCTTTCTGTAAAGACCTTTCTCCTCATCTCAAGTCTAAACTTCCCCTGGTGCAGCCTGAAACTGTGTCCTCTTGTTCTGCCACTGGTTGCCTGCGAGAAGAGACCAACCCTTAACTGTCTACAAACTCCCTTTAGGCAGTTGTAGAGAGCAATAAGGTCTCCCCCAAGCCTCATCTTCTCCAGGCTAAACAACCCAAGCTCCCTCAACCCCTCCTCATAGGACTTGTGCTCGAGACTTCTCATCAGCCTCATTGTCCCTCTCTGGACACATTCAAGCATCTCAATGTCCTTCTTAAATTGAGGGGCCCAGAAGTGGACACAGTACTCAAGGTGTGGCCTAAACCAGAGCTGAGCACAGGGGCACAATGACTTCCCTGCTCCTGCTGGCCACACTATTCCTGATGCAGGCCAGGATGCCATTGGCCATCTTAGGCTATCAGGTAGTGATAGGACTGGGGGAAATGGAATAAAGCTGGAAGTGGGGAGATTCAGACTGGAAGTGAGGAAGAACTTCTTCACCATGAGAGTAGTGAGAGCCTGGAATGGGTTGTCCAGGGAGGTGGTTGGGGCCCCATCCCTGGAGGTGTTTAAGGCCAGGCTGGATGAAGCTCTGGCCAGCCCGATGTAGTGTGAGGTGTCCCTGCCCATGGCAGGGGGGTTGGAACTAGATGATCCTTGTGGTCCCTTCCAACCCTGACTGATTCTGTGACTCTATGATTCTGTGGCCTTCTTGGCCACCTGGGCACACTGCTGGCTCATATTCAGCCTACTGTCAGTCAGTACCCCCAGGTCCCTTTCTGCCTAGCTGCTCTCCAACCACTCTGACCCCATTCTGTGGCTCTGCATGGGGTTGTTGTGGCCAAAGAGCAGAACCTGACACTTGGACTTGTTGAATGCCATCCTGTTGTTCTCTGCCCACCTATCCAGCCTGTCAAGGTCCCTTTGCAGAGCCCTCCAACCCTCCAACAGATCAACTCCTGCCCCCAACTTGGTGTTGTCTGCACACTAATGGTGGACTCTATCTTCTCATCCAGATTTTCAATAAAGATATTAAACAGGCTTGGATCCAGCACTGATCCGTGGGGGACACCACTAGTGACAGGCTGCCAGCTGGATGTGGCACCATTCACCACCACTCTCTGGGCTCGGCCCTCCAGCCAGTTCCTAACCCAGCACAGAGTGCTGCTGTCCAAGCCACAGGCTGACAGCTTGGCCAGGAGTTTGCTGTGGGGGATGGTGTCAAAGGCCTTGCTGAAGTCCAGGTAGACTACATCCACAGCCTGCTCCACATCCACCAGGAGGGTCACCTGGTCACGAAAGGAGATCAGGTTGGTCAGGCAGGACCTGCCTCTCCTAAATCCATGTTGGCTGGGCCTGATCCCTTGGCCATCCTGCAGGTGTGCTGTGATGCCACACATTACACCTGTCCTTTGCCTCTGCAGCACCTGTCAAGCACAGAGTTCCATCACTGTATGGCATGGGTGAATCTCTCCTGTTTGAGAGGTTCTACGTATAGTAACTGGGACATATGAGGGGAGCTCACTAACCAGCCCAGCAAACTCATTGCTGTCAGCATATCAACGCTGATTTTCACCACATATCTGGCCCTTAAGGGAGGTGTCTGTGTCTAGAACCAAAACTGCATGGTACCTGAGGTAATCCTCTAAGGTGACAGAGTTATTGGGTGAGCACAAATGGTGCCATCATGCTGTTAATCTTGGGGTTGTCCACAGGCACTAGTAGTGAGCATATACAGACAAAACCAAATGCTGTTCATGCCTGATTCTGATAAGAATCATAGAATGGCTTGAGTGGGAAGGGAGTTTAAAGATCATCTAGTTCCAACCCCCCCTGCCACAGGCAGGGACACCTCCCAGTAGATCAGGTTGTTCAAAGCCTCATCCAGCTTAGTCCTAAACACTTCCAGGGATAAGGCATCCACAACTTCTCTGGGAAACCCCTTCTAGTGTATCACCACCCCCACAGTGAAGAACTTCTTGCTAATGTCCAATCTAAATCTACCCTGCTCCAGTTTAAAACTATTGCCCCTTGTATCACTACAAGCCCTTATGAAAAGTCCCTCTCCAGCTTTCTTGAAGGCTCCTTTCAGGTACTGGAGGGATGTTATAAGGTCTCTCCAAAGCCTTCTCCAGACTCAACAAACCCAACTTGCTCAACCTGTCTTCATAGGAGAGGTGCTGCAGCCCCCTGATCATCTTTGTGGCCATCTTCCCAACACTCTCCAACAAATCCATGTCCCTCTTATGTTGGGGGCTCCAGAGCTGCACACAGTTCTGAATTTCCCCTGTTGGTAAGCACTGGACAGAAACTGCTACCACAGCAAGAGTCCCATGCTGTAGGCTTCACACTCTCTAAATTACTGCATCGTTTTGTCTGGCTGAACACATAGACCCAGATATGGCTCTCAGACCTTGTTCCTTGTCCATGGGTGGTCCTGGAGTGGGCAGAAGGTACAGAAAGGCACAAGAGTGCTGCACAGGCTCCCTCCCCATGATACACATCTCTTCCCATCCTTGACAAACCTATGTCTCTCAGGTCAAGGACCCTCTCATCCTTGTACCCAAAGGACGATAAAACACCCGCAGGTGACAGAGACAGCAGGAGAACACAATGGCATTGTCAGGGTTTTGGAGATAGGGACAGAGTTCAGCAATTCACTAAGTGAAATGGCACATACTGGCTGGTATAGAAGCAAAATCATCTGAGACAATAGCTTTCCTTGTGCCCCAACCCAAAACCTCCCTCACCCTAACCATGACCTCAGTTTCTCAGATGGTCACATGAAGCTGAGCACAGCATCAGCTTTTGGTCACCAGAGCAGTGATGACTTCCTACACCTGGTCACCTTCACTGCAGACAGAAACTGTTTGCTACAGATACAAATTAGAAAAGATGGAAGGGAGAATAGCATCAAAGCAAATTTACCCCCTGCTGAGAATAAATGTTTTCTCAGCTCTAACATTTTTGTAAGACAAGGGTGGGGATCACTGAAGGACAGGGAAGAAGAGCTCCAAAAGTACAGATGGCAAGCAAGGGAGTGTGCAGGAGCACTGGATTTCTTGGGAAATAAAGCTTCATTGCTATGGAGTTAATCTCCTGAGCTTCTCATTGCAATTTTGTATCATTCAGTGCCTTTGTCTGTCTGGTGATAATTTCCCCTCACTTACCACATCAAAGCCATCATTAGAGGCACAAAGTGCCCCCATTGTCTTCCCCCACCCCCCTTTTTCTTCAGCCACTCTCCATAGTACCTCTTGGTTTGCTGGCTCTGCTATCACTCAGTTGCAATCAGCTCTTGGTGCTGGTCTGGTTTGTCCACCTCAGGATGCCCCATCCCTCCACTGCCTGAGGTCATATTGCTGCCTGGGATGGCTGCCTGGGGTAGGGGTCCAGAGAGGTGCTTTAGAGCAGTTGCAAAACTTTATTTCCAAGTGTTACAGCCCCTTCCCAGAGAAGTTTGGTCTCATTTCCATTTCAGTTACCTAACAGGGTAACAAGAGCAGAGCAGGAAGGGTTCGGCATTGCAAATGCCCTCTGAGCTTGTTGGCCTTCCCCTGATGCTGATTCAGAGCTCACTTGGAGCCAGGAGTTGGGTCCTGGTTGCCAGCTCCTTATAAAGAGGCTCTCAGTTGAGCCTGGTGGGAAGTAAATACCTCTCTGCAGCCAGTAGCACAGATCCTCACATCTTCTCCACAGTCCCAGGGTACCCAAGTACATCAAGAGGTCCTTCCCTCTACTTCCTCCTCAAGGAGACAGCAGCCCAAGGCCACGATTGCACAACCATCCCTCCTGCAGCCACTTGCTGCCAGATCTTTTGGCAGAAAAAGGCCTGACTGGGTTCAGACGTCTGATTACATTTCTGTCCCCCTAACAGAGCACACAGTATGGCTGATGCTGATGGGTACCAGGGCTGTGTCAGCTGGAATCCCATCCTGCAGCGTGGGAGGCTTGCCCTGATGCCTGTCAGCAGCTCAACTGTACCAACTGCCATCACAGGAAAAAAACTTGCAGGAGAGCAATCAGCCAGAGCAACTTGCTTCCAGAGCATGGTGCTGTGTTCATCCTCACCGTGTGCTGTGGATAGAAACAGCAGCACCACTCTCTTCTCTGCCTCAGCTGCACTGAGAAGGGCCACACACCATGTTGGGGGACCAGAGGTGCAGTTTGGGCTAGCACTAGCAGCTGCCTTCTGCAATGAACCTCTGGACATATTAATTTCTCTGCAATGGAGAAGAGCTTAGATCAGTGTCAGGAGGCTGTGCTGAAGGAGTGCAAGGCTCTGAGGTGGAAGAAAGACCTCGGGCTGCATAAAGGAACATTCAGGAAAAGATGTGGTGAGTCCACTCCTTCCTTTACAAGACAGACAACCAACACACAGGCACTGGTGCTGGGAAAGGAGTTGTCTTGGTTCTGCTAAACAAACCAGTAAAGTCAGCAGCCAGTGAGATGATCCAGGAGAGGTTCTCCACAGTTCTCCATTCTGCAAATGGGTAATGGACCCACAGGCAGGGATGTCAGCCTCTACTTGAGCAGGTTTCCCAAACCACGTTGTAGGTGGCACAACCATCATTCCTAGATGAGCATAGTCTTACCTAAAGCTTGCCATCAGCTCATGGGTGCTTTGGCCAAATGTACAGTGCCTGTTTTTTCCATTACTTTTGCCAACTGAAGCTACTAGGAGTGAGCATTGTGTCCCTAAGGCAGAGCTCCCCCAGGAATGATGGTTGTGCCACCCTTCTATTCAGAGACTGAGTTGTCTCCTGCTGCTTTGTGAGCTGCCTGCTGGATGGCAGTGGAAGAATGCTGGCTGCTAGAAAGCCAGGGGGAGGCAAGGATCCCACCATCAGTCCTGAAGACAACCTCCTGCTTCTCTGCCAGGACCTCTGGTGGTTCTTCTTTCCCTGCATGACATTGAGATAAAAGGTTTGGAGATGGCTGGGTGGGAGAGGATGTGGAAAGCATCAGCTGGTGTCAGAGCTGTGGCTTTGCAGCTTGCTCATTTTCCAGGTGTTTACTGTTCCAGGGAATGGGAAGGGATGGGCTACAAAGAGTCTTTGGAGCAAAATCCTTGCTTTCAGTGCTATCATTTCCCTTGAGCCGAAAGCAAAACAACTTCTCTCATAATGGCATGCATCCTCTGCCATGTGCCTGCAGTGGGGATCAGAGCATTCTTCTCCACACAGATTTGGATGCTAGACAAAGTGCCTGGCTTCAGTGCTGTGAGAGCAATCCAACAGAACAAGAGGTCAGTAATAAAACCTGATTCAACTCAGGTATCTACAGGAAACAAGCCTGCAGGACTATTAGAGCTTTGTGTGATTGTAGAGTGCTGAATGCAGAGCCAGAGCTGGAAGCCAGGAGTGCTGTGAGGGACTGAAGCTCTGGTGGATTCCTGCACTTATGTCAAATGTCTTTGGCATTCCCACTCACCCTCTGTCTGGGTGGCATCCTTGAGGGGCTCAGACCATGGAGTGATTTCTTCAGGTGGGAGGATTGGTTTGAAAAATAGGTTGGAACCTAAAAAAGCAATCTTGGAGCCTGGGCTCTAGGAAATGGAAAAACCCACATGTTGAGCTGGTATAAGGTGGGACTGTCTACTTCTACCAAGGACTTCCACAAACCCTCCCATTGCTAGCACTGCAGCCTGTCACCACAGGCATTGGGGAATGCAACCTTTAAGACCGATGCACAGAGCTGAAGAGAAAAAAATCCTCACCCAAGGAAGGGGCAACAGGAGATCAGTGCAATCCAAACCAAGCCTAAAGGGTGCTTTGCTGCCCTCCATCTCTGTATCAGTTTTGGAGCAGCTTGCAGAGCAGCATTATTCCTGACTAGTGATTTGCATTTCAGTTGTAATATTTTAAAGTACAGTACTAAAGTCAGATTTATTACCCTCATTATCAGAAAGCTTGACCACTCCGTTCTGCATTTCAGTTAGCACCTTTATCTCCTGTGAAAAATGGTCAGCCCTTTTTAGCTGCCTGAACTTCATAGCTAAACAGGAAAAGCAGCACTTCTGACGAGGAAGTGGTAAATATTCTACAAGTCATATACTATGAAAGCATTATTCATCAGAAATCCTCCTCTCCAGTGTGTTCCCAAGTTTTCACAGACACCACACTTGCCATCTGTGGACAGAGTTCATAACACAGATGACAGACCAGTAGCAAGGTGTTGGGCACAGGTATCTCTCTGGAAGCAAGTCATTGCAATGTTCAGCTGTCACAGGCATCCCATCTGATGGTGACTCAAAGATCTCCCCATGCTTCTGGGATTCTGAGGTCTCAGGTTTGTGCTAAGTTGTGACACTTTTATTTCGGTTTGTAACCCAGCTTGCAGGGCCACATCCCTGGAGGTGTTAACAAAAATGTGTAGACATGGAACTTTGAGACATTGAACTATTCAGCTGGGGCTGTTCAGCCTGGAGAAGAGAAAGCTCTGGGGAGGCTTTATAGTGGCCTTCTAGCACCAGGAAAAGCTGGGGAGGGACTTTTTAACAAGGGCTTGCAATGATAGGACAAGGGGAAAGGGCTTCAACCTGGAAGAGGGTAGATTTAGACTGGATTAGGAAGAAATTCTGTAGAGTGAGGAAGGTTGTGGATGCCATGGAAGGCCAGGTTGGACAGTGCCTTGAGGAACCTGGTCTAGTCTAGCAGAAGGTGTCCCTGCCCATGGCATGGGAGTTGGGACAAGATGACCTTTAACGTCCCTTCCAACCCAAACCATCCTATGATTCTGTGGTTTAGTGGGCATGGTGGTGTTGGGTTAATGGTTAGATTTGATCTTAGAGGTTGTTTCCAACCTTAATGATTCTATTTCACATCCCAAACATCAACCCTGGTGGCCTTCTATGACAAGGTCACAACGCTAATAGATGAAGGCCGAGCAACCCGGACCTGAGCAAAGCCTTTGACACTGTCCCACACAACATCCTGGTCTCCAAGCTGGTGCAGTCTGGGTTTGATGGATGGACCACTCAGTGGATAAAGAACTGGCTTGATGGCCACCCCCAAAGGGTGGCTGTCAATGGGTCCATGTCCAAGTGGAGGCCAGTGACAAGTGGAGTCCCTCAGGGATCGGTACTGGCACCAGGGCACCAGTCTTGTTCAACATCTTTGTTGGTGACATGGACAGTGGCATTGAGTGCACCCTCAGCAAGCTGTGTGGTGCAGCAGACATGCTGGAGGGAAGGGATGGCATCCAGAGGGACTTTGACAGGCTGGAGAGGTGGGCACAAGCCAATGTCACGAGGTTCAACAAGACCAAATGCAAGGTCCTGCATCTGGGTCGGGACAATCCCAAGCCTCAGTATACGCTGGGCAGTGACTGGCTAGAGAGCAGCCCTGAAGAAAAGGACTTGGGGATGATGGTGGATGAGAAGCTCAACATGAGCCACCAGAGTGCACTTGCAGCCCAGAAAGCAAATCATATCCTGCGCTGCATCAAGAGAAGTGTGGCCAGCAGGTCGAGGGAGGTGATTCTCCCCCTCTGCTCTGCTCTGGTGAGACCCCACCTGGAGTACTGCATCCAGTTCTGGAGCCCCTATTACAAGAGGGATATGGACATGCTGGAATGTGCCCAGAGAAGGGCCACCAGGATGATCAGAGGGCTGGAGCACCTCTCCTATGAGGACAGACTGAAAGAGTTGGGCCTGTTCGGTCTGGAGAAGAGAAGGCTCTGAGGTGACCTTATTGTGACCTTCCAGTATCTGAAGGGGGCCTACAAGAAAGCTGGGGAGGGACTTTTTAGGGTGTCAGGTAGTGATAGGACTAGGGGGAGTGGAAAAAAAATAGATTCAGATTGGATATTAGGAAGAAGTTTTTCACCATGAGGGTGGTAAGACACTGGAACAGGTTGCCCAGGGAGGTGGTGGAAGCTCCATCCCTGGAGGTGTTTAAGGCCAGGCTGGATGTGGCTCTGAGCAACTTGATCTAGTGTGAGGTGTCCCTGCCCACAGCAGGGGGCTTGGAACTAGATGATCCTTGAGGTCCCTTCCAACCCTAACAAATCTATGATTCTATGAAAATATAGTGTCTTTAAGACAAACACACTGCCTTGGGATTCCAGCTGCTGATGGACGCAAGTGACAAGTTCTGTCAATCTTACTAGTGCCAACAGTTGTGGCAAATCTCTTCAAGTGTTTCACTCATCACAGCTTATTTGTCTATACCAAGCTCTTTGCTCATTCTGATGCCTGTTTTGGATAGCAAAAGCCAGTCTTGGCTGAATCGAAAGATATTTTTATGGATGCATGTTTTCCTGAGGTCTTTGAGCACCATAGCCCTTAAACTCATTTCCAATTGCAATTTAGCTGTGTTTGTAAGTAGTTCTCCAGGGAGGAAAGATGAAGAACACAGTGTCCAGAACATCTCATCACTTTTCTTTCTTTTTTCTGGAAGTTTTGAGTTATGGTAAGTGCCAAGAATTTGGATCCTCGTTTACCAGCACCACTGGTAATTATTTCCTATGTGCCTTTTCCTGTGTGAATGGGGTACGTCAAATAACTGCTGTTAGAGATACAGAAAGCTCTTTGTGGTAGTAAATGCAGCAATTAATGCTAACGAGTCTGGAGTCTGCTATTAGCAAGTAATACTATTGGTGTTATGCTCATGCCTCACCAAATGCAAAGCTTCAGTTTGTTAAGCAGATGTCAGTGTTAACAGCCAAATTCTCTTCCCATGGATAAGTTAGTGTTAGTTAAATGTGCCATTAAAAATAACCATTTTAAAAGTTAATGAAAAGAGGAGTTGTGCTTGTCAGCGTTTTTCTTGTCATCTCTTTAGTCTCAGCTTTAAGGTGGTGGAGGTGAAAAGGCACAGACAGATTTTCTAGTTGTTGCCAAAGCAGATTTTGAAGTGAAGCCTGATAGTGCTGGTGAAATCTGTGTACAGCACCAGAAGCTTGGCTTTTTCCCACCTCAGTGACCAGCCAGAAAGGTTCAGTTCCAACCTTCATATCCACACAGCATACTGGTACCCCGGCTTGGGGATTGCTCACCCCAGCTCTGCCTGTGGTCCCACAACCCCATGGCTGTCCCAGAGCCATGGAAGAGTGTGATGGAAATGGAGAAGGGTTCATAACCCATTGCAGCTCCTCGGGCTTGAATAGCAAAGGTGTGGTAAGCACAAGCCAGAGTCATGCTCACAGTCCTGTTTACACCCAGTGCTTACTGCCACACCTCTGCTTAGCAAGCTGTTTGTGCTGAGCTTCTGACAGAATGTTTCTTTTAATGTCATGCAATTAAGGAACAAGTCTGTACCCCACCGAAAACTAGGTTTTCATTGTCCTATGTGTTATGTCCCAGAAACAAAATTAGATAAACCTTTTCATGGAATATGCTCCTGTTCTGTATGTAGGTCTTGAGTTTCTGCCCCAGCAAACTATACAAACCTAAGTAGAGCAGAAAGTGGAAGGTGTACCAGAGGCAGTGAAGGCACAATGCAGACGCTGAGCAGAGCAGACCCAGAAATAAGAAATCCTGGTTTTGTATGCTCCAGCAGTGTGTGAGGATGAGACCACCTTGCTTTCAGAGCTGCAGCCAGGCTGTCCCATGGTACAAGCTGAGCACGGCCATGTGCAGCCTCCTGCTGCTGCTCCAGCATTGGGGTTGCCTTTTCCCAAGTAAAGGTGCATGCTGCTCTCTTCCCCTCTGGACTGTAACCCAGACAGGGCCTGGGTCCCTGCCTCTTGTCTGTCTTAGCTGTGTCCCCAAGGCCCAAGAAATAACAGGTGCTCCCAAGAGGACTAGAAAGGTGTTGCAAGGCTATGACATTCAGGTGGCACTTTCATTCTGGACAGGTAGCTCTAGATGTCCTGAGCTCTCCATCACTCATACTTACCATGCTGAGGTATCCCAGGTGCTGCGTTTTCCTTTCCTTGGATCCTGCTTCTTTGCTTCTTCACTCCTTTGCTTGTGTCTTCTTGAAAACTCGTCATGGCTACCCTGAGGCCTCCTCCCTTTTACCCTCTTTTTTCTAACACATTCTTTTCATGCTTGATTGTGCCCATGGTACAAGAGTCTTGCCCCTCTCCGGTCTTGTCCTGGCTGTTGTTCCTCCCAGGCCCAGGCCCTCTTCATTCCCCTGTCTTCCCTTTCCCTCCTCAACATAAATCCTGGCCTCTCCAAGGCTGTGTCCTGCTCTGTTTTCTTGGTTGGCATTTCCTGCCTCTTTCCACACTGGCCTCATCCTCCATCTCTACCCTCTTTTTGCTACTCCTCTCCCATGACTGCCTATGCCACTCAGTCTCACCATCCACCTGCTTCCTTGCTCTTCTTCCATTCCTGGGGCTGCAGCCCTGATCACAATCTATCCCTGCACACTCACACAGGCAGACACAAAATTATGCTATTTATTTTTTTAAAATGTGGTGATATATGCTGAGGCAAGTGTGGGCTTAGGGCTGGCAACTGCAGTTTTGCCTACACCACCCAGCACTGATCCTGCACTTGTCCTCTCCTTGTGCCAGCCCTGTTTCACACTTATTTAGAGCTGGCCTGCCCTCTTCAGAGGGTTGAAGCACCTCTCCTATGAAGACAGGCTGAGAGAGTTGGGGTTGTACAACCTGGAAAAGAGAAGGCTCTGGGGAGACCTTATAGCAGCATTTCAATACCTGAAGGACTCCTACAAGAAGGCTGGGAAGGGAGAGTTTAGGAGGGCTTGTAGCGATAGGATGAGGGCCAATGGTTATAAGCTAGAAGCAGGGTAGATTTAGGTTGGACATTAGGAGGAAGCTCTTCACAATAAGGGTGGAACAGGTTGCCCAGAGACGTTGTTGTTGAGGCCCTGGTCCTGAAGACATTCAAGGTCAAACTTGATGGGGCTCTGAGCAACCTGTTCTAATTGGAGATGTCTCTGCTCACTGAACAGGGGCTGGGCAAGATGACCTTCAAGGGTCCCTTCCAAACCAGTGCATTCTATGATTCACACTCAGACATTGCACCCCAAATGCCAGCCTGTTAGGGGTGCCCCAACACCCTCAGTGCCAGCCCACTTGCTCCTGCCCTGCTTGCAGCTCTGCACCACCTTGTCCCACCACAGAAGGTGAGGTAAAGGGCAGCCTGGCTGGGCTGGGAAGCAGTCACTAGACATGATCAGTGCGAAGACAATCCAGGGTGTGCAAGGAAGGAAGGGGAAATGAATAAACATTACCTCCTTTTCACGTTTATTTAATTTTTGTATTTTTTTGTATTTTTTTAAGATCACAGAAGAGCAGAGCATTCATACATGTAAAGAAACAGAAACGAGATAACAGAAGTTAAATACATTGAGAAAAGAAAAAATAAAAAGCTTCTTTTTTTTTTTTTTTCTTTATTCTTTCCATCACTGGGTTTTGTTCATTCATTTGTTGGGTTGGTTTTTTTGTTTTGTTGGGGGTTTGGTTTTTGTCTTTTGGGGGTTTTTTTGATCGTTTCTTTTACACACACACTTGCGCTTTTAAATTTTTCTTTCCCAGACCTAGTTCCAAAACCAAACTAATGGCAAAAAATAAAAATGGCCGTTTTCTCGTTTCATTAAAGAGAAGTTCAGCTCATGTCTACAGTGCTGGGGAAAAATATATATAAAGATATAGATATATATATATATTTATATGTATATAACACTGTTAATGAGGAGAGTTCTAACCACCCCACCATGTAGCAAGAAGAAGGGACTGGCCTTCATTCTCACGGTCTAGAGGATGAAACTTGGCTCCAGCTGGGAAAGTGGAAAGATTTAGGAAGGTGGCGGTGGTACCACAAGGGCAGGTTCCTGCTCTTTGCCCCCTGCTCCCTTTCCTGGCGTGCTTTCTCCTGGTTTTCCTCAGGAGGTCACCGTGTAGTGGTGCAGGCAGAGCCATTGCTGGGAGCAAGTGGAGGAGCACGTGTCTGGCTGCGCGTGTGATGGAGGCCGTGGGAAAGGAGAGGGCCAGTATGGCATCCATGAGGACTACTGTAGCATGTGTGCAGTAGAGGTGGCAGGGGTGTGCGTGTGTGCCTGTGTGTGGCTGAAAGGGGGAGTAAAAGTCGTAATTTCAGAGAATGACAGCCCTGCTTGGGAAGTGCTCTCCTCACTGGCTGGCTCCTAGGTGGTCTTTTTCCTCATCTCCATCTGGACCCACTTGTTATTTATAGAAACATCCACACGGCCAGAGCCACTGTGATCTCACTCCGTATCTCTCACCAAGGCCTGCCACAGTGTTGCATTCGTGCCATGAGGGGCCAGGAGGTGAGCGCCTGAAGCACCTGGAGCATAGGCAGGGAAGGAAGGTCCTGCCCTACCTGGGAACGGCCCTTCTCGGATGTGATTTTTGGCACTTCCCCATCTGTGCTGCCCAGAGAGTCCTGCTGTGCACGTGGTGCCACCACCCGTGCTGCAGTCATGTCCTCCTGACTTGCACTGCCCTGTCCTCCTCTACTGTCTGGGCACTTCTACAAGGCTTGCAGAGATGGCTGACTCACTGTGGCACCAGCTAACCTGGGCCTGCAACAAGTGAAGGGCCCCTTTGCTTGTCACTTGTCTGGGCTAATTAGGAGAGCAGCTCCTGTTTCTCAAGTCCTGCCTTGGCTGGTGTCTTCACCTCACATACATTGCCAACAGAGATACAGAGAACCATATCAACATATACTCACTACCGCTTTCCTGGTTTGAGAAGTGAACCAACAAGCAAACACCACACTGCCCTAAAAGGAGCCAACCATCAAAAAAATTTGGGGAGGGGTGTGTGTGCATGTGTGTGTGTTGTAGGAGCTGCCCAAACATTGTTCTAGCAAGTTACATGAAGGAAAAGAGAAAGATATTTTAATGGTGTGACACAGCTCTTAGTCAGCAGGAGTCATGCAGTTAAAAAAGAAAGCCTTCTGGGCATCCCACTGGAAATGAAGCCTTCTGGGCATCCCACTGGAAATGAAGCCACTCCAAGATTAGCACTGAGAGGCTGTGGTCTCCTTGCTGGTGAAGTTGGGAGTTCTGCACACAGACAATGGACAGCACCCATCCCTACCCTTTTCCAACAGCATCGCATCTTGGAAATTACCATGCAGTTTCTCCATCCCTTCCCACCTGAGGTTCTGCTCTTTCCATGGGACAGTTTGTTGCTGGCATCCCTAACTCAAGAAGTTTTGTGTACATGAGTCAGAGAAGCAGTAAGATTGTGCACCATCAGAAGAGAGAGAGAGCTGCTCACCCTCCCTAGTATCTCCTATGTAGGAGTGTCTTGGATAGCCATCTTCAGTGTCAGTTGCTACATCTCATCAAGCACCACGATGATTTGGGCTGTGGGTCAGCGTGCTTGGAGGAGAGGAAGCAGAGCTGCGAGAGGGGTTGGGAGGAGAAGACCTGTTTCCCTGTGCCCATAGATTCCTTCATCAGGGAGAGGCAATGTGGTGAAGCACTGCACAAAACTGAGCTGAAACATCACCTGGTGTTGGGACTGTGAAGGACTCCAAAGTTGCTCCTCCAGCTTTCCAGATCCTCTTCCCCAAATGCTCTTGAATCATCAGGACTTTTTGTTGCTGCCCCCAGGTTCCTTCCAAATGTACAGCTTCCATTCAGCCGGGAAACACTGTGGCTATTGATGATGACTTTGCCCATGCCGTGAATCTGGACTTTCAAAACGGGGTTGCTCAGATAGGTGGCTTGGTGGTGTGGTCTGGATGCACCTGGAGCTAAGAAGAGCTGGTGGGGCTTGGATACACTTTGACTAAAAGTGGGGCAAGCAGCAGTACATGAAAGATCTGCTCAAGCGGTGAACAGTCAGTGGAGTGAGGTGTGCAGACAAAGACTAACTCTCGACACAATGCATGTCACTGATGAAGTCTCCATGAATGGCACGTTAACATGCACTTGGTGCGAGTGTGGGACGACACAACTTCACTGGTGAAGAAAGCAGGAAGGGGGGAGGAGGGGACTGCATCACTGAGCAACATACCTGCAAGCTGTGGTGCTGCAAACAAACAGAAATGAACACGACTGCCAAGGTACAGGTGTTGGCTGGAGCGTCCCATGTCGCCCTTCCCAGCCTTCCAGAGACAGGCCTCCATCTGGCCAGACACACCCTCCAAGCAACACGCTCAGCCATGCATGGAGTTCATGTGACTTGGGGTGGCTTCGTTTCCCTTCTGCAGCTCCTTTCAGAAAGACTTGCCTTCACACCTCCTCTCGGTCATCTGAAAAGGGTTAGAAATCTGCTAGCAAGTATGGGGCCATATATTAAATCTTTGTTCCTCTGCGTGGACATTACCAGACATCTCATGTAACTCTTGTAATATTTACAAACCAGTAGAAGAAATACAATTTTTCCCTTTTTTTTTTCCCCCTATTTTGTTCATTTCTTTTCATAACACTAAATGTTAAATCTCCACCGATCAAACACAATTACACTGACAAGCTCAAGGAGCTGGTGTCCCATTCCAAACTCCTGCCTCCTCCAGTCCCCAGCTAGATGAGAGGCAGCAGGAAGCACGAGCACAGCTTTTTGGGAAGGGATGGGGAAGATAGCAACATGAACTCAGAGTAGAGGTGGTAAGGAGAAATAGCTTCAGAGAAGAGGGCCTGAGACATGAAGAAACCTGTTGCAACATCTCTGTCAAAGGGTGGAGGGGAGAAAGAGAATGGGGGAAAGTGTTTGACCTTGCCTATGGCTCTCCTCTCAACAGATGCTTTGAGCAATCCCTGCTCAGGTTCAGGAGAAATAGAGATGTTCACAGCATCTCAAGATGCAACCTGGTGGGGAAGAGGCAGTGAATCTAGATGTTCTTTAAGGTCCCTTCCAACCCAAACCATTCTATGATTCTATGCATGCAATCTGGAAGTAAATCAGGTTCCAGCCTACCCACAACTCCCCCAGTCATGCTAGGAGCAGACATTGCAACAAGTGGGACTCCCAGCACTGCTGCACACTTTGTATTTCTGGCTTTTCTCATACAGGTCTATAAAGAACTGGTTTTAACCT
Source organism: Indicator indicator (assembly GCF_027791375.1). Lineage (NCBI taxonomy): Eukaryota > Metazoa > Chordata > Aves > Piciformes > Indicatoridae > Indicator > Indicator indicator. The sequence goes on from NC_072010.1 coordinate 89,279,865, forward strand.
TGGTTTGCAGCCACACAACAGAGACACAGAGACTAGGTCCTGCAGAGAAGTCCAGATCCCAGCACCAGGGTCGTGGCTGTTTCCTCTAGCTAACATATAGATGGCTTCAAAAACCGGCTGTCTGATTTTAGTAATATATTTCCCCTTTCAGTATAAGCCTCTGTGCCATCATATCTAAAAAAATATCCGCTCGGAACTCCTTCAAACTGTAAAAGATGTGACACAATCGTATCTGGGGACTTGTGACTCTGATGTGTGTGACCCCAGTACCTAGGAATGACCCCACAGCAACAAAAACATGCACAGAACAACACATGGGATAGATCTTACAACAGCAACCACATTGACATCAAACAGAAGCCTCAACCTAAACAAAAAGGGTGGGCATGACCCAGCCCTGGAAGAGATGGTGACAGGAAGTCACTGTAGGCTTCCCACCTTCTCCTAACAAGCCTGTGACAAGAAATTCAGGCTTAGGTGTAGCCCTGAGAATGAGAAATGCCAGCAATGTGGTATATTCCCTCATGCCAGTGTGCTGGAGAGGGTGCAGCTCCCAGCCCTGGCTTCTGGAGGCAGCATTAGCTCATGGCTATGCCAGGGGGATGAGGAGCCCTGTTGCAGCAGGAAATCTGAAGTTGTTACTGAGACGGTGAATTACACGATCCTCCCAAGAGATAGGCATGAGGACTGGGGTGTCTGAATGCTCTGCAGGATATAGGGCATTTTTCTACTGGGCTGAGGCATGCTAGTCTCCAAAGGAGATGCACAAGTCCCACCAACAACTGCCTCACCTCTGAAGAGGGGAGCCATCTCTGGATGCCTTGGGCAGATTTCAAGCATGAATTGCACCAGGACACAAACATCTCCAGGTATGACTTTGGGGCTTGGCGGAGCAGAGGGAGCACCACCCAGTTCCACAGCAGATCTATAGCAAATCCATTAGCACCCAAACTTCAGCCTCTCATGTCTCTCTTGATTTTTTTCCTTGCTTGTTCTGGCTGGCAGCAAGGAGCCTTTGCCTGCCTGCTAAATTGCCTGCCTGCAGCTGCCCAGAAGAGCTGAGCTCAGCAGAGAGGAGGCAGGCACTGGCAGTGCCGCAGTGCAAAGTGAAAGCTGAGCAGCAGGGAGAGGCCTTGGTGGAGTGTGTCCCAGCCCTGCAAAGATGGAGATGGGCTCAGAGACAGCAATTCCCACTTTCCTTCCTAGTAGGGGTCCAGTCAGTGGGTATGCCCTCCCACATGCTGCAGGGCTGAAAGCCCAAGCTGTTTCCCCCTTGCCTTCAAAAGCCTGGAAGTGTGGCTGCAGAGCATTCTGCTGCTGCTCTGATTCACAGGGCAAAGACACAGAAACAAGCTTGCTGGTGCAGGAGAGCTCAGTGGTGTCAAGCACCTGTAAAATACTGTCCTGTCATGAGATGGTCACTGGTGTGGACTAGCTCAAGGTTCTTCCTGCATATCCCTCCCAACCAAAAAAAACCCCAAACAAAAGTCTGCCTGATAACCCCTGTGCTTTTTCATTTTTGCTGTTACGGATGCTAGGGGTCATGTCAGGCCATAATACAGAGGAATCTTCTCCCCAGTGTCCCTGCCACACATGCACTGCAGCCACTGAGGTATAAGACTGGCAGCTCCTCCTCTCCCACTGCTCTGGCTGCTGCACCAGACCTGTTGCTTATGTGACAATTTCCAGACACCCTCCAGCATTTTCTTAACCCTACTTCACTACAGCCTGATTTCTCCTTCTCCTTCTTCTCACTCAGGAGTCACTGGAGTGTCTCCTATTGGGCACACCTCTGCATGAGATTCTGCCATCAGAAGGAGATGATGGCACGCGACAGCCCTCTCCAACAAGAACAGCATTCTGAATGAGAAAATAAAAGAAGAGCAAGGGGAATTGTGCTGCCTATCTCTTTGCTGTATCACTTTAAACTCCTTTTTCATAAATGAGGGATTTCAGTCCTGACATTTGGTTTTCTGCTTACATTCAAAGGTCCTGGACAGTTTCTGACCCAATTTATTTCAAACATGGAACTTGCAAAATGAGCTTTGCAGTAGCAGTGCTGTACAACGCACACAGGCACACACGCTCACCCTGACACAGCACACATTTCCTTGTGTAACAGGGAGGACAGTAAGAACAACGACAACAACAAAAGGCTCTGTTTTGCATGACTACCAAAATGGTTAGGAATGACCAGATTGTGGGTTTCATGATGAGGCATCGTTCCTACGCACACACTATATCCCTAGGAATGGCTGCTTGGTGATGTCCAAGGTCTCATTACTCACATCCCACCAGCCCAGTTTTCACTCCCCAGGAGAAGTGGTTGGCCACACTCTGCACTCCATAGCACTGCAAGCCAGCTCTGGTTTCTTCTGCTTATTTGGACAAATGTATGTGTGCACAACCCTATGTGTGTGTGCAAGCACTCATGTGTAGCAAGGGCTGCTATGCAGGTACTTGAATGCTGAAAGCCAGAGAGGTTGCAGGTGGGAGAGAAAAAAAGTCTAAACAAGGATGCAGACTGACTCTTGCAAGTAAGGGGGCCAGAAGTCAAAAAGCCAGTGAAGACACCAGAGAGGAGGACACAATGGGAACCTTTGGTGAAACTGTCCCTCTCTCCTCACCCCTCTTCTCTGCCTCTCAGCATCTTGTCTCACATTTACAAGGCAGGACATTATCTACAGCAGGATGAGCATATGTACACATGGACTGTTCCCTTTGCATGCTTAGAGAGAGCAAGAGAAAGAGAGCGAGAGAGAGACGGCACAGCAAGAGCCACATGGACACGCATGCACGCACACAGGCATACAGGGGAGACAGAGAACGACACCTGGTCGAATTGAGGGGGGAGAGGAAGAGGATTTAAAAGAAAAGAAAAGAAAAGAAAAGGAAGCTTTCAGTAGAGTTGACACAGCTTTAGTTCAGGTCAGCAAGTGTGATGTTGCAAGAAGGAGGGGACAGGAAAGAAAGTGTTTAGTAAGGGCTGGGTGCACAGGAGCACAGGGTGAAGTGGAGAGAGGAAGGATTTCATAGGACACCAGTGTGCAGAGACCTTCAGGTGACTTGCTCTGGTTTGTGGCTTTTTTTATCTTCTTTTTTTTTTTTTCCTTGCCTTTTATGTTTGTTTGTTTGTTTGTTTGTTTTGTTTTCAAAAGTATGAAATGGCTGAGCATAATAGGCTCACAAAAATGACCCAGGGCATCCAAAAAGTTAAGTGGCTATAGATAGACACTGAAGCGAAGACCTCTTTCCGCAAAAGAAAGAAAGAGGTGGAAGGAAGGAAGTTGAAGTATGGGAAAGAGGAAGGAGGAGAGAAAAGAAAAGGGATCTTCTGTTCAATTGGCTTTGCAGGTTTCATTGGATTGTTTGCATTGCAGCATCCTCCGGCGACACGATCCTTTCTGGTGCCTCATTCTCTCCTTCACTTCGTGTTGCCTCCAAGACAGTTGGTGACAGTCTGCTTGTCGGGTTTCTGATTAAATGTTGCTGAGTCTTCTTTGCTGTAATTTTTCCTCTCCCCCCCTCTTCGTTCCTGAACACACAAAAGTTGTGAAAGAAACAGTCTTCTCTCTCTCTCTCCCCTCTCCTCTCTTTTATTTCCTCTCTCCTCTCTTCACTCTGTCTCCTGTATTACGCGTTTTGTTTTGTGTGTTGTTGTTTTTGTTGTGTTGTGGGTTTTTTAATTATTATTATTATTATTATTAATTATTTTTAATTCTGACTTGTATTAACATTTGCTGAGTAGGCAGAGCAGGGATGCTGCTAGCAGCCACAGTGGGACGGCCAAGCTCATGGAGCCGTTGTCTACTCTCCCTGTGCCGGGTCCTGCAGGGTGTGAGAAGGGAGAGAAAAGAGAACAAGATTACACATGGCTGGGTGAGATGAGGGTAACACAAGAACACAATGCCTTGCTCCCAAACTGCTCTTGCAGCAGGGAGTTGGGGCTGCAGGCCACAGCCACCTTCCCATTTAGGGGAGCCGAGCCTGTCTCCAGCCCCACTGGAGGCTCCTGCCCACCAGCACCTCAGCATCGTCCCCCTCCATGCTATGCTCTAACTGCATGTGGCTCTCCCTAAGCAGTGCCCAGGCTGGAGAAACATGGCCTGCAGCATGGAGCAAGCAGTAAGGCTCAGTCCCAGCTGCTTACTCAGAATCACAGAATTGTTTTGCCATCCCATCTGCCGCTGTGCCTCCAGCTGGGAGGCAGGTCTCATACCTTCACATGGTACACTCCCAGCCACCAACCCTGTATCTCCCTCCCCATTCTGCCACCTTCCCAGTGGTGTCCCTGGAATGCCAGGGCTTGCTGTAATTCTGCACAGTGGCCAGTGCCTGTCTGCAGCCAGACACTGGCCCAGTGGAGGCTGATCGATCGCAGCAGTTCAATCAATAAAACATGGGCCCAAGCTACAGGTACCTCCCCTCCCAGGGGCTGTGCTGCAATTATTTACTTCATGGGGTGGGGGGTAGGGGAAGGCTTCACTGATGGGTTTGTGGCCCTGCAGCACAGCACCTGTGGGGTGAGGGTGCAGGGTGTGCCAGGGAGAGGGATTTTTCTTAAGGGTGGGGAATGAACTTGCATGCGTGCATGTGTGTGTGCACAGGGGTCTACCAGAGGGGACAGGGACAGGTGCTCTGCCACAGCGGCAAATAACACAGCCTCGCTCCACGAATATTAAGTGCTAACACTCCTGACATTTTCTCATTCATCCTCTCATTGAAGGGTTCCCTTTTCTGGAAGGGATGCTGTTTGAAATTCACACTGCAATACCAAGCCTTGGCAGCCTTTGCTTTATAATGGGGCAGGGAGGAGTACGTGGCTATGGATTTGCAAATGCATGCTCATCATGGATATGAGTGCATCAGTGCAGGCAGACGTTGGCTTTGTGCACCTGCATGTCCAGGTACACACATACATATGTGTGTGCACATGTGCAGGTGCACATAGGTGTGTATCTTTGGAGAGCATATCTTATAAGGAGAGGCTGAGGTACCTGGAGTTGTTTAGCCTGAAAAAGAGGAGGTTGAGAAGAGACCTTACTGCTCTCTATAGCTATCTGAAAGGAGGTTGGAGTGAGGTGGGTGTTGGCCTCTTCTCCCTAATAACTAATAACAGGACAAGAGGTAATGGTCTGAAGATGAGCAAGGGGATGTTTAGGTTGGATATTAGGAAGAATTTATTTACTGAAAGAGTGGTGGGGCACTGGAACAGGCTACCCAGGGGGGTGATGAGTCACCCTCCCTGTAGGTGTTAAAAAAAAATGAGTAAATGTGGCACTTTGGGACATGGTCTAGTGGTTATGGAGGTGATGGGTAGAAGGGACTTGATGATCTTAAGAGGTCTTTTCCAAGCTCAATGATTCTATGATTCTATATACATACAGACATAGATGTGTATTTATATGCAGCATTTTACACAAAAGGGGTGTGGGAAGATGCCGAAGTGTGAAGGCAGAGATGAGTTTATATATTTGGACTGGTCCTGCTATGGAAAAAGAAGACATGCTTGCTACCAAGAGCTATTTCTTATAGTTATTTCTAATAAATTTTAAGGAAAAACTTCTTTAGTCTGAGGATGACAGAGCACTGGACCAGGCTGCCCAGAGAGGTTGTGGAGTCTCATTCTCTGTGAACTTTCAATACCTGCCTGGACATGTTCCTGTGAAACCTGATGTAGGTCAACCTACTTTATCAGCAGGATTGTACTAGATGATCTCTATGGGTCTCTTCCTACCCCTACCATTCTGTGATTTTGTGTGATTTTGTAATGGCACAGGGACAAAAAAACCCCAGGCCATGTTCAGGAGAGCTCCATGGGTCTGAAGAGCAATTGCTCCCCTTTAACAACCTTCAGAACTGTGAGGTGAAGAGCTCCTCTCTGCTTGCTCAGCAGCATAGCCACTATTAAACTAGAAGGTGACTAAAAGGCAGCAAATCCAAGAAAGATGTCCCCAGAGCCCCTGAAATTCTGCAGCACTTTCATTTGTGTAATTTCTTCCTAATGTAGTCCTTCACTTCCTACATGAGCTGTTTGTGCCCCAATTCTATTCTTTCATTATTAAGTAAGCATGTGCTAAATTGTGTGGAGAATTTATCTCCATCTATGGCTTCTTTTTTTTCAGTAAGTCCCTGCTTGTCTTTCGTGGCTTGTCACACAAATACTACAACACTGCTTTTTTAACTCCTTGTTTCCTTGTTCAAATTACCAAATTTACCTGACCTGTGTTCAGAGAAACCATCTTTCATGCTCAAGGTATTGCGGGGAAGTTGTTTGGAACCGTTTGCAATCCAGATTCATAGATTCATAGATTGGTTTGGGTTGCAAGGGACCTTAAAGATCATCTCGTTCTAACCCCCACACCATGGGCAGGGACACCACCACTAGACCAGGTTGCTCAAGGCCTCATCCAACCTGGTCTTGAACACCTCCAGGGAGGTGACCTTCCTGGGCAACCTGTTCCAGTGTCTCACCACCCTCACTGTAAAGAATTTCTGCCTAATATCCAGTCTGAATCTCCCCTCCTCATGCTTAAAGCCATTGCCTCTTGTCCTATCACTACAAGTCCCTGTAAAAAAGTCCCTTCCTGGCTTTCTTGTAGGCCCCTTTCAGGTACTGGAAGTGAAGAAATCCCAAAACATAACTCCTCTGGCCCAGCGAATAATAAATACACTGTGCAGGGTGCGTTGCCCACAAAAAGTTTTGAGCTGTCACTCAATAGTATTTGTCTAACACATACATGGACATGTAAATAACACATACATTGTGGCAAAAATCCCCCTCTCTGACCCTTTTCCAGGGTGCACATGCAATCAGAGCAAAATCCTAAGTACCTATGGAGGCATGCAATGCACACCTACAACAACAGAGGCAAGGGTATAGAATCACAGAATTGTTTAGGTTGGAAAAGACCTTTATGATCATAGAGTCCAACTGTTAAACTAGCACTACCAAATCCACCACTAAACCATGTCACTAAGCACCACATCTATGTTTGGTCTTGGCTGGGTACTGCTGCCTTAATAAATGCTGAGTGCATGGCTTGGGGTTTGTGTGCTTGGTGGGACGATAGAGACGATATATTTTATGGTGTGGTAAAGAGACAAGGTCTTGCAATGCCTAGGTATAAGGGAGGACACATGAGACACGGTGTGATGAAGGACTTGGGAGAGGGTCACACCAGCTTCTGCTCTGCTTGAGCTTCTGTTCAAAAGCTTGAGGGTACCTGACAAGCCAAGACTCCCATTTCCATAGCTGCACAATGATGTGAGTTGTATGTCACAGAACCACAGATGGTTGGAAAAGACATTAAAGATCAAGTCCAAATATTACCTGACTCTATCAGGGCCACACCGATGTGAATTATATGTCCTTATGTTTCCTTGCTAAGCTCCCTGCACACACCAGTGAGGTGGTGGGGCTGGCCACAGAAGCCTCTCCTAATCATCTGTACAACATGCTAATACCAGCAGTTGTTTGCACCAGCTGGTGCTATGTGTTGGCTTTGTGGGTGCTGGGCAGACTGTTAAGCTACCTGGGCAGCCTGGGACCCAGTGTGGTTCAAAGTACCTGCAGCCCCCGGGGCCTGCATGTAATCTCTGTGTTTTACAGCAAAGCCAGCTGAAGTCCATGCCACATATGCTACATTTACCATCACATGTAGTGCAAAAATGTGGGATGGTTGTAGTTCGACCACAAAATAAAACCTTGATAACTTTGAGACCTTACATTTGGGGGTGGAGAGGCTACAGGGGGGAAGCAGCTGTGACAGCCTGTGTTTCCACCATGACTTAGAATCATAAAATCATAAATCCATTCCAGTTGGAAGAGACCTTTAGGATCATCAAATCCAACCATGAACCCACCGCTGCCAAGTCACCACTCAACCATGTCCCTAAGCACCACATCTATGTAGCTACTGAATACCTGCAAGGGATGGTGACTCCACCACCTCCCTGGGCAGCCTGTTCCAGTGCCTCACAATTCCTTAACTAAAGACATTTTTCCTAACAGCCAATCTAAATCTCCCTTGGTGCAACTTGAGGCCACCTCCTCTCATCCTATCACTTGCCACCCAAGAGAAGAGACTGACCACCACCTCACTCCAACCACCTTTCAGGGAGTTGTAGAGAGCCAGAAGGTCTCTCCTCAGCCTCCTTTTCTCCAGACTGAACAACCTCAGTTCCTTCAGCCCCTCCTCACCAGTCTCATTGTCCTTCTCTGGACCCACTCCATCGGCTCAATGTCCTTCTTGCGGTGAGGCTCCCAAAACTGAACACCATACTCCAGGTGTGACCTCACCAGTGACAATTCCTTCCCTGGCCCTGCTGGCCGCGCTATTGCTGATACAGGCCAGGATGATATTGCCCTTCTTGGCCACCTGGGCACGCACTGGCTCATGCCCAGCCGGCTGTTGGCACCATTCACAGGCCCCTCTCTGCCCTAGCCCGGCCCCGGCTCCTGCCCTGGGGCTCTTCAGACCCCTCAGCGCGTGTGCGCGGGCACCGAGCAGCGCCACGGTCTCTGCTGCCCTCTGGCGACCGCCGCCACCGCTTCGCCGACTGCCATAGCCAGAGAGAGAAGTCTTAGGAACAGCCCTGCCACCATCTCTGCCAGCAGCCCTGCCAGCAGCTCTGCCAGCAGCCTGTCCAGCATCCCTGGGACCATCCCTGCCAGTATCACTGCCAGCAGCCCAGCAAGCAGTCCTGAGAGCAGCGCTGCCCACAACCCTGCCAGCATCCCAGCCATTATCCCTGCCTGCAGCCTGGCCAGCATCTCTGCCACCATCCCAGCCCACAGCCCTGCCTGCATCCTTGGGAGCAGCTCTGCCACCAGCCCAGCTATCATCCCTGCCAGCAGCCCTGTGAGAGCCCCAGAAAGCCCCTGTTCAACCCATCTGCACCCATACTGCCTGGCACAGCAAGGTCTCAGGTGCTAAGTGCCAGGAAGCAACCCCTCTTTCAGTGGGCACTGGGGTGGGGGGGGCTTTCTCTGTGGTTTCTCACTGTTGTAACCTGGAGCTCTAGGAATCAGTACTGCAAGCTAATCTCCAGGGCTAATCATTCCCCTGCAATATGGCAGCTCTGCAAAATTCATGTGATAGCTTTGAAGGGGGTTTTCTTCCACTGCAGCCAGGGAAGGAAATTCAGGTTCTGATTATGATGAGTCGATATGAATATCTGGCAGCATTTCACAAATAAACCCTAAAGGGAGCCCAGACCCCAAACAGCTCTCAGAGTCAGATCATATTAATTAAATCAAGAAGAAACAGACTGAAAATAAGCAAGGGCAAAAAAATTGCACTTCTCCTTCTTTCTGTAAATAGTAAGAACATCCCAACCCTCTTCCCATGGCAGCAGATCCTAGCTGTGTCCTTAAATTTAACCATGGGAAAAACACAGCCATGCCACTATGATCTCACTACTGCTCACATGCATTAAACAGGCCCATGCACCAACCTCACACAGAGAGGTTCCAGGTGTCTTATCTTGACACTTCCGGGAGAACATCTCCATACTTTTGAGTGAGGATGTGAAAAGGGCAGAAAGGCCCCTCAGCAATTTCACCTGGTACCTCACCTTCCTTCAGGCAAACTCTTCTATGCAGCATGAAACAGAATGGTTGCTGCATGCTCCCATATGTGGCATGTTGCTAGGGTGGTACTGCAGGAGCTTCCCCAGCCTCTTATGTGAGGCTGCCAGTGACACCTGCTGCTACTGAGGCTGCCTGACCTCCCCCATTACAAGCCTCTGCCTGCACAGCACTTTACAAGCATCAGCAGGCCAGGTGGAATGATCCCATGCTGGGTGTTTGCCTTAGGCTGATTTTATTTTCTTAGAGTGGAAAAGCAGCAGCCAAAATTATTCTGCTGTGTCTGGGAGCAAGGTTTGAGAAGGAAAAAAAAAAATGTTCATTGAAAGAAAAAGAAAGCCACTGATGGTCCCTCAGAACGTTTTCCTGGTCAGATTCTTTGGCTCAGGGCCTTGTAACAGTCCAGAGATTTGGTCTTTCAGGAAAAGGTAAACAGCTAGACAAAACTATCTGCCTTCTGTGGGTATCCCCACAGAATTCACACATTCTAACCTTCCTGGGACCACCTCAGTGGGTCAGTGCTTTGGCTCCCCACAGGTTTTAGCCTGCTCCAAAATCATTGTGGCACAGCTGGACTTGCTATACTTGCTTCTCACTAGAGGGCCACAAGCCTGGTTAGCCCAGAAGGACAGGGCTGTGTATTCTGGTTTGCATGGTAAAGCTGTAATGCTCTTTTTTTCATCTTTTGTTGTGTGTGTGCTGGCTTATGATTTGCTCCTACTCCTGTGATGGGTGTAAGAAAAGACATGGCAAAAATGGTGGTGGGGCTTTGGTGAAATGGTGGAGGGAGAAGGGAAAAGCAGAGTATTCCTTATGTTCACAGCAAAATTGCAAAGACAAAAGCAGTTCTCTTCCTCAGAAACAGCCTGCCTCCAAGAGGAGCACACTAGTCCAAGGGTCTTGTCTAATTTCAGTCCTGTCCCCTGCAGGTGCTAGGTTGGAGCTAAATGAGAGCATATGGGTGGCATGATATCATATTGGCCTATCTCAGGTCCCTCAGAGTCATTGTGAGCCTGCAGATGCTGAACTCCTTGACAGATTCATGTTTTCTTCCATGAACTTGCCCAGTCACTTCCAGACTGCCTAAAGAATTCCACATCCACAACCTCCCTCAACTTCTAAGGGATACAGCAGCAATCAGCTGCTGGCAGTGATAGTATGGCCACAAATTAAATGTGGGTGTTATGTTCTCCGGTAACTTTAGGACCTTGGCATTAACAGAAAGCCTGGCACGCTGCCCGTTACTAATTGCTACCTGAACTGTCTAGATTAAAACTGCCTCAGTCACTTGCTCTGCAGTCTCATCTGCTAACTACAGGACAGGCAGGCTAAGGAAATATCTCTGTGGGAAGAATTAGCTGGGGTGTGTTCGTATCTCTCTAAGAAAGACAGTGATGAGCTTTTCATTAAAGAACCTGTTAAGATAGAAGCTACCCATGTATCAAGAGCTTGGAGGCACCTGGATGCTCAAGTCCTGAATCACAGAGCTGCGAGTCTCCCCACTAAACTTGGGGCATAGCTATTGCTGAGGCCTTAGTGGATGTTGCACAGATGGCTGAAGTTTAGTTGTTAGATTATAGAATTATAGAATTATAGAATCAAGAAGGTTGGAAGAGACCTCAAAGATCATCGAGTCCAACCTGTCACCCTACACCTCATGACTATCTAAACCATGGCACCAAGTGCCACGTCCAATCCCCTCTTGAACACCTCCAGGGATGGTGACTCCACCACCTCCCTGGGCAGCCCATTCCAATGGCCAACCACTCTCTCTGTGAAGAACTTTCTCCTCACCTCCAGCCTAAACCTCCCCTGGCGCAGCTTGAGACTGTGTCCTCTTGTTCTGCTGCTGGTTGCCTGGGAGAAGAGACCAACCCCCTCCTGGCTACAACCTCCCTTCAGGTAGTTGTAGACAGCAATGAGGTCTCCCCTGAGCCTCCTCTTCTCCAGGCCAAACAGTCCCAGCTCCCTCAGCCTCTCCTCACAGGGCTTGTGCTCAAGGGCTCTCCCCAGCCTCGTTGCCCTTCTCTGGACATGCTCCAGCAATTCAACATCTTTCCTAAACTGAGGGGCCCAGAACTGGACACAGTACTCAAGGTGTGGCCTAACCAGTGCTGTGTACAGGGGTACAATGACCTCCCTGCTCCTGCTGGCCACACTATTCCTGATGCAGGCCAGGATGCCATTGGCTCTCTTGGCCACCTGGGCACACTGCTGGCTCATGTTCAGGTGGCTGTCAACCAGTACCCCCAGGTCCCTTTCCACCTGGCTGCTCTCCAGCCACTCTGACCCCAGCCTGTAGCTCTGCATGGGGTTGTTGTGGCCAAAGTGCAGCACCCGGCACTTGGACTTGTTGAATGCCATCCTGTTGGACTCTGCCCATCTGTCCAGCCTGTCAAGGTCCCTCTGCACAGCCCTTCTACCTTCTAACAGATCAACACCTGCTCCCAGCTTGGTGTCATCTGCAAATTTACTGATGATGGACTCAATCCCCTCATCCAGATCATCAATAAAGATATTGAACAGGATGGGGCCCAGCACTGATCCCTGGGGGACACCACTAGTGACAGGCTTCCAGCTGGATGTGGCACCATTCAACACCACTCTCTGGGCTCGGCCCTCCAGCCAGTTCCTAACCCACCGCAGAGTGCTGCTGTCCAAGCCACAGGCTGACAGCTTGGCCAGGAGTTTGCTGTGGGGGATGGTGTCAAAGGCCTTGCTGAAGTCCAGGTAGACTACATCCACGTCCACCAGGTGGGTCACCTGATCATAGAAGGAGATCAGGTTGGTGAGGCAGGACCTGCCCTTCCTAAATCCATGTTGGCTGGGCCTGATTCCTTGGCTATCCTTCAGGTATGCAGTGATTGCCCCCAGGACAATCTGCTCCATGATTTTCCCTGGCACTGAGGTCAGGCTGACAGGCCTGTAGTTCCCAGGTTCTTCTGTCCATTCCTTCTTGTGGATGGGCGTCACATTGGCCAGTTTCCAGTCTTCTGGGACCTCTCCAGTGAGCCAGGACTGGTGGAAAATGATGGACAGAGGCTTGGCTAGCTCATCTGCCAGCTCTTTCCGCACCCTAGGATGAATCCCATCAGGTCCCATGGACTTGTGAATATCCAAGTGACTCAACAAGTCTCAAACTAATTGGTATGGTGCTCCCCAAGACCTAAGCAACTGTGACTCCAGAGGTGAATCCTCTGTGGTGCAGGCTCAGTCTTCAGAGATGAGGCTAGCTGCAGAAATAACTGTAAGGGGAGCAGAGTTCTGAGGTATGACCTTCGTGGGATGAATAAAAGGGCCCTTTTCCTCCCTGCCTTTAAGCCTTGAATTTACAGTGCTACAAGGTGCTGCAACTCACAGTCCTGGCAGCAGTGGTTAATGTCAGAAGGCTGCTTGGTAGTGATGTATATGCCCTGCTTCATGGCTGGCATTGGACCCTCCAACCCTGTAGTGCCCATTTGGGGTTAGGGGCTCCATGAGCAGGTGATAGTTATGAGAGGAAGACTGTATCAGGTCAGAGCCTCAGGAAAAGGCTGCTGTGATACATGGGGAAACATGGACTGCAGTGAAGAGCCCAAAGCAAAGATACAGCACAGGAAACCATACCAGGGTAGGTCTTCAACTGAGATGTCAATATGGTCCCACTTGGCTCAGCACAGAGAAGAGGGTAAGAGGAGGAGATGTCAGACAGACTGAGCATAAGGAAAAGTAGGAGCTGATGTGAGCATGGAGGTTGGATAGGTAACAAGAACAGGTCTTTTGAGAAAGCAAGATGAACAAAAGCAGTTGAACCCAGATCAGGCAGAGGGAAGCAGGGATGGTGGGAGAGAGGCAGGGTGCAGGGAATGATGGTATTTATGGGAAGAAGGAGTTAGTACTGGGAACGCAGAGGCAGAGGAGTCAGTACCTGCCTGTGTCAGAACTGCAGGAGAAAAGGTGGAGACTCCATCAGAGCTGCTTATGTACGGATGAGATGCCAGGTGAAGACCAAATGCCAACAACCAGGTAGGAGAGGGCAGGGGCAGCTGTCTTTCTACCTCTGACATGCAGGTGTACAAAAGCTGCCCTCCGGCTGCCCTCTGCACGGTGCCTGACCGGAGCACACCACAAGCCCCCTGGCAGGCTCTGCTCTGCATCCCTGCCGCCCCCCAGCAGCAGAGCGGGGGTCTCCGTGTCTCTCCTTCCTTCCTTCGTACCTTGCTAGGCCACGAACCAGCTGCGGGGCCGCGGGGCCGGCTCAGGCTGGGCGTACCGCCGCTTGCTACCGAACAGCCTTTTGCCCACGAGGTGGCAGCCGAAGGCAACCGAAGGGACCGGGGAACTCCGGGCGCCCTCCCGGCTCCGGGCGGCCCTCGGCCTGGGAACAGCATGGCTGCTGCGACACCCAGCGTTAGCGGCAATGCACACCTGCGAGAAAGCACTGGGGTCATAGAATCATAGAATGCATCGGGCTGGAAGGCACCCTCGAAGGTCATCTTGTCCAAGCCCCTTTCTGTGAGCAAGGACATTCCCAACTAGAGCAGGTTGCTCAGGTTGCTCAAGGCCCCATCTAGCTGGACCTTGAATGTCTCCAGGGATGGGGTCTCCACCAACTCTCTATGCAACCTGTTCCAGTGTTTCACTACCCTCACTGTAAAGAGCTTCCTCATAATGTCCATCTGAAATCTACCCTGTTCTAGTTTAAAACCATTGCCCTCATCCTATCACTACACGTCCTGCACAGCAAAGCCCCTGCATGGTCCCTGTGCTGAGGGAAGGCTGGCAGCTCCGCATGCTCTGAGACTCTGCTCAGCTCACTACGGCCGTGTTTCTGTGTCAGGGAGTCTGATCCCCACTGGTTGACATCTATCTCTGCATTAACCACCATGAAGCAGTTTCCTTGGCAGAATTGCTTTAGGGGGGCAGATCTGATCTGGTTATCCGAATCAAAAGCCAGACCTCCATCCCCTGCAGCAGCTAGTACTGCAGAGGTTTCAGGGAGTGGTGGTAAAGTTTCTAGTCCATTCTACTCCCTCCCCACAGATACTCTCTCTCCTTGCCCCTCGCTCCCTCCAGCTCCCTTTGCCGTGCTATATAACCTTTGCTGAATACACAGATCCACAAGTTCTTTTGGTTGCATAGAGGCATGGCTCCAAACTCTGTGAGGAACAAAATGACTGCCAGCAGAAATGGAATCTCCTATGACTTTCAAGATTTCCAATACAGACCTTTATAAAGGGTCATCTGAGATGCAAGCAGAAAGCAGATGTCTTTCTGGTCCATACCCAGGGAGAAAAAAAAATTACCCACCTGGCTACACATTTCATACCTACATTCTCCATTCTAGAATGTTTTGGTAGGTCCTGGTTCGAGGTAGGAAAAGAGATAGTGGGTGGCAGATTTTCTCTCATTTACATTAAGACACCAGGACTGGGCATATCCACAGTGCTGATGCAAGAGAACCCACAGAGAAGTTTCAAAGGGCATCAGAGAGCTACAGGATACTTATTGCTTTCAGGAATTTGTTTCTAAATGAGTTTCTAAATGTAAGTGAGGCCAGGAGGAGGCATGAGACAGGCTAGAAGGTCTTGGAAAGGAAGCAGCGATGGCAAGTCAAGTAGAGCTGGCCTTTTCCACAGGTTCTCCACCCTGAGCAGCTCTGGGCTCGGCTCTGTTGACAGAGAAGGTTGGAGTCCTGCCTCTTGAGCAAAGGAGAGAACTAAAAATTAGGGAGGAATGGAAAAAACCCACCAACTCTAAAAGAGAAGGTGCAAGGGAAAGGGGATGTGCATCATACAGTTCTCTCTCTGTGCTCTCACTCTCTGGGGCCAGGAGGGGTTTTAGATTTTACATGTGCCAGCTCTTCTGCAGGAAGTAATTTTTATAGTCTGTTGACTCTCTTGCCAGGGCTTCAGAAGATGAAATCTTTATTATCACGAAGGCTTAAAAGGGAGGAATGTCGTTAATTCCATTTTCAAGGTCATACTTTGAAAGTTATTAATTTCTTTCTTCTGGGGCTTTACACTCTGCTCTGAGGCTTTAGGGATTAGCAGCTTCTACTTACTAGGGTTCATTTGGGGCTTTTTTTCTTACTACTTTCGTGTGTGTCCCCTCCCCTTTGAGAAGAAGACATGATTTTTCACTCTCTCTTCTTAAGGTTGAGACTATTTTGTTCATTACTTGCTTGTACTCCACTCTCATGACTAGTTCTGCTCCTGTAATTAAAACTTGACTGTGATTTCAGTAGCAAAAGGCTGGCTCTTCCAGAGGTGGAAATACTGCTGTGTAAACTAGGGAGGATGCCCTCCAGCAATTCTCAGACAAGATTAAGGAAATGTCTCTGGTGTCTATCAATCTTAGCACACAGTTTAATGTATTTCAGAGTTTGCTCATGCTTTTTTAGCACTGAACAGTTCTTCCCCATGTTTTGCAGCTCATTCACGGTGTACTAAGTACTCATCTATCATACCTCATGTCCTGGTGAAGATTCATTCTGTAATGCAGTGCACCCATCGTTCCCTGAGGTCTAAAGAATATCCCTGAAATTGTATTTCTCAGTGTCTTTCCAAGAAGGTCGTGGTGTTCACAAGCTGGCTGCTTATACCTTTTATCCTGAAGCTGGTTTACAGTCTAGAATTGAACTGTGACTGACCAGTGAGGCTTGTGTTGGCTAGAAGACCACCTATGTTGCAAGGCTGCACAAATCATTAACAAATACATCTTATACATGCCAAAAAGTTCCAAGATTTTCTTGTGGCTGAAATGTAGTCCCCCCACTGTTTCAATTTCCCTATCAGCTGAAGATTAAAAAAACAAACAAACAAACAAACAACCCCCAAACCCAACAAACTAAAACAAAACCAAAAACTCCACAGTTGGCTAACTACTGATACAAAATCGACTACTTAAAATTGCTTTGTCTTCAAATCATTCATTGAAGACTCTCGTCTTAGAAGGAAAACATCCGAAAATGCATAGCACAGACTTTTTCAAGGTCCATGACAGGGAAGATATGAGCTTTTTCTGCTTTTTGCTTTCCTAGGATACTGCCATCCTCCGCTGCTCTCCTCTCAAGCACGTGTACAGCACAGCAGACCAAAGCTGATGCCAGCACACAGGTTGGTGTCTCAGTGGGGAACAAAAGGCATAGGCCCACTCACCCAGAGCACATACAGCTCTAGGAAGCAAGTTTGCTAATCAGAGGCTCTGGAACCTCTTGAAAAATTAATATTTTCATCAGCTTTATTTCTGTCTGTTTACTCACTTCATCTCTGCTGTGGTTTTCCATAAGCTTTGCTGGGTATTTGGCACAAGAAAGATTTGAGTGGCTGTGAGCAGAAATAAAGAGGGAGAGACACACTGGGGGGTGACTGGAAAGGAGACTGGAGCAGAAGGAGAACTAAATTGGGCTGGAGCGTGACCAGCATGCTTGCGGTTGCTCTGGTACTGAAAACCAGTTGTGTTGCTGCCTCTGCCATTCTATCCTTTTCATCCAGTACCTGTAGCACAGTGCCCCCTCCATCTGTCCTTGAGGTGGTCTTAGGGCCATCACTCATCTCTGGGGACTTTTTTGCAGTGAACTTAGTGGAAACCAGCCCTTGTCTCCACTCCATTGCCCAGGAGTAGAACAAGCTAGGAGGAGGTTTTGGCTAGCCTTTGTCAAGGGCTGCTTGTGAACAATGAGAAGTATGAAATACTATAAATGAGCCTGTGCACTTCTCTCAGCCTTGCAATGCATTAGAGATTTGACAGGAGTCAAGCTGGGCCCACAAACTGGGATATGTCTCTAAAGCATGTGGGATAAGTAAATATTACTTTGTGTGCCCTGTAGTTCTCATCCAAGTACTGATACGTGTGTGTATGCAATTCCAGAGTGAGACCTCCTGGTCACATTAATGCCCTAACAGTGCAAGCAGGGCCTTAAATGCCTGGCCCAGTCATAGGGAAAGCTGGAGCAGAAAACTATACTGGCTTCTCACAGCCCATTCCTAGACTGGTAATTAAAAAGGGAAAGTTAATACAGCTTACACAGGCAGCTGAGTTGGCCTGAGTCTGGGCAATAGAAAATATGCCTGCATCTACTCTGGTTCCTCCTTTAGATGTTCTAAGATGCCTGGAAATTGCTCAGTCACTGTGGGATGTGCCTCTGAGCATGGCGTATGCGCATACAGTGCACAAGGTGACCTAGCTCCATAGTGTACCCATCCATCCATCCATCCATCCATCCATCCATCCATCCATCCATCCATGAGCATGCACCTACCAAGATGCTGACTGGCCAGACCTCACTGAAGCTCTGCTGATTCTAGCATATTTTTGTCCATGGCCTGACCTTTCCCTCCCCTCCATGCGCTTATTCACCACATTGCAGAGGGACATGCAGACGATGGTGTGGAAGTCCCAAATGCATTTCTCCTTTGCTCACCTTGCCACTAGGCCTCTCTTTTTTCCAGGGGAGCTCTGCTGACAGACTTGCTTGCCCACAGGAGGGAAGGCCTGCCAGGAGCACTCCACTTTTTCTGCAAGCCTGATTTCTTTGGAGTCATTGTTTTTTTTCCCCATGCACCACCCCCTCCCCCCCCCCCCCAAATCCTGCACCTCTGTTTTCCTGGTTGTTTTTTGTTTTTAGAGAGAGTGCTTAGACAGCTGTATTAATCATGCAAGCCCAGCCATGTGTAATGTGCTTTATCAACAGCAGAGCAGACACTGAATGGCAACCAGTTCACAAGCAGGCCCGGCGCAGTGCCTGAGCTGGGAAGATAAAGCTACCGCTTCCCAAACCGACTTACCGTCATGGGTTAGTGAACGGAGAGACTGTTCACTTGGGACAATAACCAGAGGGGAGGCCAAGTTGTCAGCCAAATTCTTGAGAGGTTCACACTGGAAATGGAAGGGCGGAGGAGGAGGATGAAGGTGGGAATTACTTTTGGGTCATTTTCTCTTGGGAGGTGGGAGGAATCTTTGTTGTGTGCATTAAGGATTAAATCAAGATGGCAGTGGTTGGTCTTCATCCTCCTCCTTGCAGCCCTCCACACTTTGGTCCCAGTCAGCCTGGATGGCAGCTCAACACGGCAAGCAAGGACAGGGAGAGTGAAAGAATTAAGGTAGACCAGCTGTGCTGTGGGTGTAAGTGGCCTTCAGTGTCTCTAAGAGGAAGGTTCAATTGATGGCTTCAGAAACTCATCTAACATGCAGATGGTTATCGGGCTATGAGTATCCTCTGGGCTGAGGATACCTGTCTCACAATGGTTATAGCCTGCCTGAGCTCTGCTCTGCAGTGTAATCTGTTCATGCTACAAAGCTGACACTATCAATGTCCCTACTGGACAACTGATTTTTCTCAGCAGTTGCTCTTCCATGGGTTTGTTTCTAATTTTTGCAGTGCAGTCGTGTGGTTTTTCCCCCACTGGTTTCATCTAACTTTCACTGTCCCATCTGACTGCTGTGCCCCATCCTCTGTTTTGCAGGGCTGTTCTGGATGCATGCAAAGCCCACACCTGTGACTAAACAGATTTTGAAATGCCTTCCTTATCCCAGTGCAAGGGCCCAGCTCAGAGGAATATCTTTCTGGGACTTCCAGTCTCAGTTCCTACCCTCTGCTGCTGCTCTTCCTCATTCCCTAGATTCTCCACAGCATTGCTACAGGAGAGGGTTATGCAAATATATGCAACCCAGGGCTCATTTTGGAATAAATCAATCTAAATTAAAATTAATGAACAAAAAGTACAGAAACAGATCAAGCAATAAAGTAATTTCTCTCTCTTTCCCCCTGTGCCTCTCTTTTTTCTTTAAGAAAGCTGGTTTCTTTTCTTTCTGCTTTTTTTGGGGAGGGGAAAATTCAGACTGTTTTTTATTATTTTTAAGCAATCTCAGCAAACTGAAACTGTCTGTTGCTACCCAGAAAAAAACCATCAAGCTATGCTAGTAGCTGCAATATAAATAATTTGCAGCATTTCTGTTTCCAGATACATCCTTATGACCCCTTTTGGAAGACATTATCATCACCTCTGACTTGCTCACTTCAAACCACATGGTCAAAATAAGATACAATGCCACCCCTTGATGGTCCCTATGAAATATAAAGAAACAATTAATGTGATGTTGGCTTTTTGCCTTCACTCTCTCTTGTCCTTCCTATTCTCTTGGCCTGAAACCCCTGCAGGCTTGGCACCCAATGCAGCCCGTTCCTTCAGTACCTGCAGACCTGGCAGAGATGGATTAAACCTGAGGAGCAAGAGCAGCTTGGCCTGTCTCAGCATCCCACCCCTTCAGAGGCATCCCTTTCTGCACAGACCAAATGGAGCATGTGCTCTTTGGGAAATCTGGCCAGATAGCAGCAGCAGGAAGCAGCTGTGAACTGTGCTTCTCACCCAGAGTCAGGGGTGTCATCAGATGCCTGGAGCCCACCCAACTTTCAGGGAAGAAAAGCATGCTCCAACTAGTCAGGTGTACATCACTGCATGACAAGTACAGCTGAGCTATGGCCTCTGAATTCCTGAGAATTTATGGAAATATCAGACTTGGACGTGGCTCCAGAACATGCCCTTCTGTGGCTGGTCCCTCTCACCATTATTCTTCTGCGATGGTTGTTTCTATGTCAGGACTGTGACAAGAAAACACTGGATATTTTGGCCAGCTTATGCTATGCTTTCCCCAACTCTCTCAGCTAATTTGTTTCAACCACTGCAAAAGCTTGGGTTTTCACTGACCCTTTCTCAGGCCCCCACTGAGAAAGCACCCTCTGGCCTCAGTGAAGAGGACTCCAGAGATGAGATGGGTTCTTCAGCTGGCCACACCATACTGTGAAGGCTGGTTTCTGTGCACTGTTTCCACACAACTGCCTAGTCAGCAAACCCTCACAGCATATTAACTCTTTACAGTCTGTAGCCCCTGAAGTATTCCCCCATGCTTCTCTCCTTAGCTTTGAAATACTCAGATGTTCATCCTTTTGCCACAACACACCCCAATGACGAGAGCTGCATACTCAGCAGAACTGATGAGGCCATGCACTACAGAAAAGCAAAGGGGAGCAGGGGACAGGTGGAAGTGACCACTGCAATACATAAGCTTTCTTCTCAATGGCTCAGACCTCCACAGGAAGGGAAGACGACTGACAGGGTATTAGAAAGAAAGATGCTCTCTGTTTCCCACTCTGGTCACCAGACCCAAATGAACATCTCTTTTCTCCCTTCCTCCCGGCTCCCACCCACCTGATGAAGGCGTTAGTGACAGTACAGGCTACATGGGCTACAGCTAAATGGAGACTAGCTATGACCTACAGCCACACAGGGTCATTCTCCAATCAGTGTGTGATTTAGCAGAAATATTCATTCTCCTTTTCCCATCCCCTCTACTAATTACTAACGCACTATTGCTATACATCTTTGGTCCCCCTGTTGATGGCCATGACTTTGATCAGGCCCCAAAGACTGGCATACTTGATGCCCCACAGGCAGTTCAGGATGTGCAGCTTTCTGGATGTGCTGTTTTCTGGGAAACACAGCATCACCCTTGCAGAGGTCCAAGGGCATTCAGGATAACCAGGCTGAGAAAGCCCCAGGTTAGTCTGTGGTAAGCCCTCATCACAACACTCCTGCAAGGAAGATTCATGGATTTTGGAGCCCATTGGTCTGGCTAATCAATTCTGATATGGACACTAGGAGCCAGCAATGTGCCCATGTGTCAAGAGGGCCAACAGCATCTTTGCCTGTAACAAAAAATCCTGTGTCCATCAGGGGTAGGGATCTGATCGTGCCCCTGCACTTGGTACTGGTGAGGCTGCGGCTTGAATATTGTGTTCAGTTTTGGGTGATGCAAGAGAAACATTGAGGTGCTGGAGCAGGTCCAGAGAAGGGCAACAAAGCTGGTGAGGGGTCTGGAGAGCATGTATTATGAGTGGTGGCTGAGGAAGCTGAGATTGTTCAGTCCAGAGAACAGAAGGATAGGGGAAGACCTTATTGCTCCCTACAACTCCCTGAAAGGAGGTTGTAGTGAGTTGGGTGTTGGTCTTTTCTCCCAAGTAACTAGTGATAGGATGAGAAGAAATGGCTTCAAGTTGTGCCAGAGGGAGGTTTGGTTTGGATATTAGGAAAAATTTCTTTACTGCAAGAGTGGTCAGGCATTGGAATGAGCTGCCCAGGGAGGTGGTGGTGTCACCATCTATGAAGGTGTTTAATGGGACATGGTTAAGTGGGCATGGTGGTGTTGGTTTGGTGGTGGGACTTGGTGATCTTAGATGTCTTTTCCAAACTTTATGAGTCTATGAGTCTATGATAATCACAGGGGAGGGAGTCTATGTTCAAAGGGCTGAGGACAAGGGAGAGTGGAAGCCAGAGGTGGAGCTAGTGCCAAAGTTATGAATGACACATTTGAAGTTCAACAGTGATCCCTCTTGCCTTGTTGTTGGCAGGTGTGGTGTGGTGTGGGATGAGAAAATTCTCATTTTTCAGAAGGAAAACCCTTTTGAAAAGCCATCCAATGATTCAGTAAGGTCTCCTTAGTGACAGTCAGGTCTTGTGTCATCCCATTATAACATTATGTTACAATGCAGACAGGAAAATGTGATGATGTGGCATAATTTCAGAAGACATTTCAGGGCATTTTTGAGTGCCCGGCTGCAAAATCAGGAGAGCTGGAAAATTTACTAAGGACCATTCAGTTGAGAGCTGAATCAGCTGGGCTCCACCTGCCTTTTAGGAAACTGCCTCATCAGATTCAAATCCCATGTGTTTAGTTGAATGGGCTGCTTCTGAGTCTCCAGCCTGCCTGACAGCAAGATGCTTCCACAGCAGCTATCTAATGATAGCAATGCTCAGCTTGACTACAGTGCTCTCCATTTCAAAACACCTTCTTTTTAAATTAATGCCCAAAAATCCCACAGGGCAGGGAAGTGTTACCAAGGCTTAAGGGAAATGGAAATTGAGGGAGAAATAGGGAGGAGGCTATGATTCTGGTCATTGAGGAGAGGTAATTTGAGAGCTGAGGACCGCATCTTAGAACATCAACTCATCGGGATTAAAAAGTCTAACAAGAAAATTTTATGCATAAGGTTTCTTTGAAGGTGAACAGCAAAGGAGAATCAAATGTGGAAATAAGTGCCAATATCTCCCACAACTGGAGAAGATGCTAAGGGGTTCAGAAAAAGAGATGAGGTCCAGAGTATTTAAACTCTGCTTTCTCCCTCTGCAAAATCGTCTTTGCATGTCTTAGGTCACTGGAGATATTCCAGTATTTGTCACTACAACTTCTTGGAGGCTCCTCACAGAAGTGATGTCATACCAGGATGTCCTTCAAGATCATCTCAGGAGACTGGAGGAACAGTAATAATAAATAATAATAATAATAATAATAATAATAATAATAATAATAATAATAATAATAATAATAATAATAATAATAATAATAATAATAATAATAATAATAATTAACAGCTTCAAAGACAGAGGGAGAAATGTTTTGAAGGATTGACTAAAGCTGTGCAGGGTGGCCTTGGCAGCTTGATTAGGAAGGGTATTTGCTATGGAAATTCTGTCCTTGCTCACTTGCAGTTTTTGCTTTATTATTTAGGCTAATGGGCTACTAATTCAAAACTAGCTGTAAACAGGGCTAGCTATGAAAAAAATTAACATTGCTTGCCTGTGGAATTTAAGGATATATAATAAAAGTAATAATAAAAAGAAAGAGCCCTGGGTTTTCCATCAGACGAAAATATTTGTCATTGAAAATTCTGCTTTAAAAAATAACATCCCAAACTGGAGAACTCCTAGAAACCTTACATCCCAAACAGCCTCAGCAACTTTAATTTCATATCCAAGCACACGTTTCATTTGCAATACATACAATAATGCTGTTTAATTGGATTTATTTTTCCACACTAGATTCCCAGTGGCCTACTTTACTCCTTTTCTCAGCTCCTTGAATGTTATTTACAAATCACTCTCTGGGATTTAATTTTAATGGTAGCTTGATTTCTCCCTCCACACGCTCCCCCCTTCTTTATTTTGTAGGTACTTTTCTTTAATTGTATTTCTGGATTTGCCTTTTAAATACGCAATTGTGACTACATCCTGAGCCTGAATAAGTTGCCAAGAGCAGAGCTTGATTTGAAAACGGCAGAGTAGTTAAATGGAGCTGGTGTAGCACCCAGCATTTATTGTGCTTTACATGGGAGTACCTGCAGGTGCTTTACTTGGGCAGGTGCTCTTTTGCAAAACAACATGGGTCTCTAATAACACTCTACCCCAAAGCTCTGCACAGACATTAACTATGTAGGCTTCTGAACATCCCATGGGTTGAGTGCATCTTCATCATACGTTGGTAAAACAAAGATACTGAGAGGAGCTCTAGGCCAAGAATTTTTTCAAGTGCGTATGGGGAATAACTGACTGATTGTTGGTTTGGTTTCAAACATTGTTTCCTACTTTCTGGAAATACCCAGTTTCTGCACTTCTTCAGAATCCCAACATCACATCCAGGCCCCACATCTCATCTGGATGTTGGGACCATGCTGCCCAGACCCAATGCATTCTTGGACAGCATGGAGACAGGAAAAAGATTCTGTTTTGCCTTCATGCCTTCTTCCCTTGGAATAAAGCAGACAGTAGCACCTCACCATGCACCTCTTTTCATCCTCTCTGCCTCAAATGCAGCACTATGTGACTGGCAGACTAGGGTGGTATGACAGAGGAACAAGAAAACAAAGTGTCTCACCATGAATAGTTTGCACAACTAGAGTGAAAACAGCTCTTGGCTGCCATTTAAATTTAACTTCTGTCTTGTCCCTTACACTGTCTCCGCAAAATTTTAGGTCTGCTTATGCTTTTGATTTGTATCTGAACATGTGGGCAAAGACAGCTTAGGATGGGAATATTTATCACGAGTAGGTAGGTCTGCAGACAAACTGAACCTCACTGAAGACTGTCCAGACATGGGCGTGGACAAAATGCCACAGCTCAAAGCTTGGCTAAAGGTTGTTGCTGCTTAGATGATTGGGTGGGTTTTTTTGTTGTTGTTGTTGTTGGGTTGTTTGTTTTTTGTTTTTTTGTTAAAGGAAGAGGGAAAGGGAAGGATGAGGAAGGTGAGCAGAAGAGACCAAATTACATATAGAAAAGAGGGAAAAGTTTGTTTTGCCCATCCCTAGCTCTGAGCATTTGTGAGGATGATGGAGAATGACCCGGCTAAAAAGCTACTTCAACATAAAGCATATACTGACCTGGAAAAGGATTGGGGAGTGTGGGTAAAACTCGTTCTAAGGGGGGAAAAAAAACAATAAGCAACATGCAGGAGAAAAGGAAACGCCACTTTTCACACCAAGCAAGCAGCAGATACAAACCTGATGGAGTTGTCCATCCCCAAATTAAATGAACTAGAGTAGGTTTCATAGACAGGGCATGTTTCTAGCAACACACCTAATACACATCGAAATCCCCTGGGACTGGGAGTCAGAGAGAAGTCATTCGAAAAACTAAACAAATAATATCCACACAGCAAGAGGGATTAAGCACCTGCAGTGAAGGTAATTGGAGTTGATGGGCCATATCTCCCCTCTGACTTTCAAGACCACACATGTCATCACACTACAGCTCTTAGATACATTTCTGGTTGGAAGCTAGTCTTGGCAGAGAGGTGTGTTGTGAAAGTCCTCCCATGGGTAGTTGCTGCCTCCCTAGAACATTCCCCAGAATGAATTTCTTGCCAGTGGCAGGTCTGGGAAACACAGCATGGGGGAGCAGCCAGCCTTGTGAATCCTCAGGGGCACTCTGCTTCTTTTGAGCTTTTGTATTGTGAGAGGAGAGGAATTTCTGCAGAGTCATCAACCTCTAGTTGTGCGCAGAGCCTGCTATTTTATTTATAGGTTTCTTTTCCAATGCATCCTCATTATACGTCACAGCAGGACTTTGTTATACGTCACTGCAGGCTTCACACTTTGTTTCTTCCACACAAGGATCTCAAAAGAATTGCACAGACACTGCGGAAAAATTGTGTCAGAGACCTCAGTCTGAGGCTAACAGTAGTGTTACTTCTGAAATGCAGATCATGCAGTTGATGCACAGAGCAAGGAAGCCGTTTGCCCGAGGTCAAATGATGACCTGTTGGCAGAGTCAGGCACAGAACCAAGAATATGAGCCCACCAGGCTTGACTCTGATGACTGGGTCTCCTTTCATTACTTTAGAGCTTTCTGGATACCTTGCACTAAGACAAGTTCCTGCTCATGGGCTGAGCAGTAGGTAGACCTCAGGATGTGGTTTAATGGTCATGGTGGTCTTAAGGTGATGGTTGTCTCAATGACCTTAGAGGTCTTTTCCACCTGAAACAATTCTATGATTCTATGATTTAGCTATAAAGATATGCCACTATGCAACAGTTCACAGGCCTGGGGCACTGAGTTGTCTCCTGGTCTACCTGTAAGGACAGTACTAAGATCATTGCTCGTGGATGTAGAACTTGGCAGGATACATCATATTATTCTCTGATCAACCCAGGCCAAGCTATTTGGAGGCAAATACTTCTTTATACAGCACTGCTGGTGCAAAGAGCTATTTTCTGACTTACTGGAGCCCATAGGAATATAGTATATCAGGCCCATGCCTGTGATACTGGCAGATCTCCTGTCCTCACAGTGGTAATGGAGCTGTTTGAATCCACAGCAGGCACAAGGGAGATTGTCTCTTGCCTAGAAAATACAGGGCTAGCCTGGATCTCTGTGTTTATGTAGCAACAGGGGACTATTGTTCTGCGAAAGCAAGCTGTTGTGCTGACATGACTTCCTTGTTATTTAGTTTGGTTAAATAACTCAGCTCCCCTTTACCTTCTTCCTGCACAGCAGGCTGCAGACTGCACAGCATAAGCAGTAAAAAGCAAAGCACTACGGCCTCATTATCATGCTGCTTTCTATTCGAGGCCTTTACCTCTGTTCCCTTCACCCGCTGTGTGCTGCCTTTATTGCTCCACCCTTGCTCATTAGCAGTGTCTCAGCTTTGCCCCATCTGGCCACCCACCCTAACCACTTTCCTCCTCTCCTGAGTCTTCCAGCAGTAATTGACATGGACTTTGCACTGAGACATCGAAAGAGATTTTGGCCAAACCCTAGCAGCCACCACCATAAACAAAAGCATGGGCAGTTAGGAGAAGAGGTGCAAGCATGTGTGCACAGCCAGCTCTTGTGCTCCTGGAGTGAAAACAAAGAATTACAAGTTAGAGGCAAGTGCCAGTTCTTTTTAGGACTACCTTTTGCTTCTTTCAGTAAAGAAATGTTTCCTAATATCCAATATAAATCATAATGCCCTCTCTGAAAGAGTGGTCAGGCATTGGAATAGGTTGCCCCAGGGAGGTGGTGGAGTCACCATCCCTGGAGGTGTTCAAGAAACATTGCACTTCAGGACATGGCTTAATAGCTATAGTTGTGTTATAGGTTGACAGTTGGACTTGATGATCTTGAAGGTCTTTTCCAACCAAAACAATTCTAAGATTCTATGATTCTGTGATTCCATGTTTCTATGATTCTATGACCAAAACTGCTGGACTGCAATGATAACTCTACCTGAAGCCTCTCAAGTAGGCAGGGTTGGGATACTCTCTGCTGCTGCTTTACCTCTGCGTTTCCTTACTTCCTGAAGGGTGCAGAGGATGCAAGCAGCAGAGAAGGTGGCAGGGGACCTGCTGAGGTGGCAGTCTCCCATAATTGAGACAATTTAGCCAGCAGCACTTCATAAGGATGTGCAGCAGTGTCCTATTGTCTCCTGTTTTATCCTCTGGGATGTGCTAGCTCTGTGGGAGGCAGAAGTCAGTTAATTTGGAAGAGCTGCTATTTGTTTTCTCTACCTTGCTAGAGTGCCCTAGGTGCTGCTTCTGTGTGTCTGTGTGGGTGGGTGTGTGCTTGCACACCTATGTGTAGATCATGTGTACATCACACAGGTGCATGCATACCTATACATACTCATGTACATGTCAACCTGTGGATCTACATGCTTGTACAGCAGACGTGTATCTGGTACTGATACATGTATTTAAGGTTGGACTTGATCCTCTTGATTGAGGGGGAGGGGGGCATGGGGGTGTGGCTGACACACTGGAAAGACGTGCTGCCATCCAAGATCTGGACAGGCTGGAGAGCTGGGGGCAGGCGAACCTCATGAAGTTCAATAAGGACAAGAGCAGAGTCCTGCATCTGGGGAAGAGTAACACCAGGCACCAGAGATGACTAGGGCTCATCGTGATGGAAAGCAGCTCCATAGAAAAAGATCTTGGAGTCCTAGTGGACAGCAAGGTCACGATGGGACAACAATGTGTCCTTGTGGCCAAGAGGGCCAACAGCATCTGGGGAGTGCATTAAAAAGTCTAGGGAGGTTCTCCACTCTGCCTTGGTGAGACCACATCTGAAATATTGTGCCTAGTTTTGAACTCCCCAGTTCAAGAGAGGCAGGGATCTGCTGAAGAGAGTCCAACAAAGAGCTACAAGGATGACTACAGGACTTGAACATCTCTCTTATGAAGAAAGACTGAGAGAACTGTGGCTGTTTAGTCTTGAGAAGGCTGAGAGGGGATCTTATCAAGGTCTATAAATATCTGAGGGGTGAGTGTCAAGATGAAAATGCCAGTCTCTTTCCGGTGGTGCCCAATGATAGGACAAGGACAACGGGTACAAGCTAGAACACAAGAGGTTCCACCTTAACAGAAGGAGACACTTCTTTATGGTGAGGGTGCTGGAGCACTGGAACAAGCTACCCAGAGAGGTTATAGAGTCTCCTTCTCTGGAGACTTTCAAAACCTGCCTGGATGTGTTCCGGTGTGGTATCGAGGTTGGAATTGATGATTGCTGGAGGTTCTTTCCAACCCCTATAATTCTGTGATTCTGTGATCTCAAAGGTCTGTGATTCTGTCTCTTCCAAACTCAACAGTTCTATGGTTCTATTTCTGTGTAGGATGAGTTAAGATACAAATTGTGACTTTTAGTCATAATGCTTTTCACAGCACTCCGTTAGCTGAGTGGAACAAAAAGAAACCACTTTCCCTCCCTCCTAATAAACATAAGGAAAAATCCCCCTTCCCTTCTGCTGCAGCACTACTTTTCACCTCTGCTGCTCTGTGATGGCAGCCCTGGCTTGGCCTGCCTCTCAGGTGATTTTCACAGAGATCTGTGTTGTGTTGCTGCCCTTTTCCTAAATCTCATAAGTGTTCTGTGCTTGGGGGTTGCAGAGCTGAATCAACCTGGATCACTAATACTACAAAACATGGTGCTGCCTCCCAGCTCCCCATAACCACGTACGTGTGATATGGTTTCCCATCTTGCATGGGCTTTGACGTTTGTTGAGCCCTTTCACTAATTCACCTCAGTACAACAAAAGAAAACGTTCAGGGGCGTTTGTGGAGGGTGGGTGGTAAAGCTGGATTACTTTTTCACTGGTTTAGCAGGTTGCACTGGCTCAGTAGGTTGTCCACTGAGTACCAGAATAAGGGAAACTACAAAAGCATGTGGTAGAGAGCAGGGTGAGCATAATGAGCAGGGAGGAAGGCATGGAAGCAAGGTATTAGATCAAAGTATACCTGAGTACCCTCTCTGCAATCATATTCCATATTGCTGTTGGGGACAGGTTCCCGTGTAAGACAGACCTTTGGTATGGCTGTTTTTATGTCTCCAGGACAGAGGAGTATAAATCTCTCCACCTCCAGCAGGCAATTCCATTTCTAGATCCTTTAAGGAAGATCTAGCTAGCTCA